>NC_137633.1:27231238-27761238 GCF_963383615.2 Lipophrys pholis | reverse complement strand
TGACTAAAACAGACATAAAGCAGACATCGTGACTTATGATTGATGTGTTTTGTTTTTTATTTCTTTAAAGATGCACCAGATAAATGAGAACTTGGAATGTTTTCTATATCAAAATAAATTCAAGCGCTAATTAAAATATTAATAAATATATTTTTTATCCATTTCAAACTTACGTTAGTTCATTTTGTTTCTTTCCATTTTTCTAGATTGTGATAAATTCTCTGTTAAATGTGGGCTCATTTGTTCAGGTTTTAATTATAATCATGATATTTTGAGTTACATGAACTATAAACACTCATTTGAAAGATTTCTTTTGAAAGGAAACAGGAAGTTGAGTTTTCGTTCTCTTTGTCTCAGTATTTAAGAAATGCAGCAGTTAAAATCACCTGGAACAATTAAAATCATAACCATGAGCCTTATAATGAATATTAATGTAATTTAGATCCAGATAAATTCAGAAGTTTAGGCCATGCTCCGTTAGGAAGAATCCACCAATAAAGATATGGTGATGTTACACATCAAATTAAATGAGAGAACATCAGCTACAAGAATATAAGAGTGTTGAACTACATATCCAACACAAACCCAATGACCAAAGGAATGTTTGGTTCTACATTCAGCCTGGTGTCATCCTGAGTAGACCCGACGGTAAAATATCACCACAATCACTTTTAAATTTAAACTTTAAAGTTTTTCTTTGTTGTGAGGCAGAGTATAGGCGGTGGGAACGTCTGGATTTTCACAAAAAAACAAATAATTACGACAGAAAATGACTCCAAACTCAACATGAAGCCAATTTTAATGAAACCTTCTGCTGTAAAATCCGGTGAGACGTCTAGAGAACTTCTCCTGTCGCTGTTGCATTCTGGGTGATTTCACAAACCCCCCTGCCATCGTGGCTTTGAGGCTCTTTGATAACAACCAGGTAGATTTCATCGCAGCAGGACGAGATCTCAGCTCCGTCTCAGTGTCGTGTTGTGACTCAAACTAGTTTTTAAGAACCCAAAGTTTTCTTTGAGATTTTGACCATTTCCCCGGTGCTTTGGCGGATTGGAGCCTCCTGCTGGAAGGTTTTCGGCCGACGGGCCTGAAGGTTGAATAAATACAGATTCTGAGAATAAACCGGTTCATCACTTTCAAGCAGAAAAATCAGTTCTGACGGGTCGAATGACGCGAATGAACCTTCAGAGAGGCACTAAGGAGTTTTCTGATGAAAAACTAGATTTAGGTTTGAAGATCAAGACAACGAACAACAAAAATGATTTATTTTAAAAAGTCAAATCTTTTCTTGGTTGTGTGTTTTGGTGAGATTTGGGTTTCTCATTTCCCACAATGCACTCTGTTCCCATGTCTTGTGCGAGTGTCGGCGCTCCGCTGTACGTTCACTCTTGATTATCTGCACGTCCTTGATGAGGATTTTAATTTTCTCTCCTGACAAGGTGCTGCGACCTCAACGGCACCGTCATCAAGCTGTCGGCGCTCGAGGAGCCGCCGCCGCCGCCGCCGCAATCGGCTCTGTCGTCACCAACGTAGACACACAGAGTCACTTATTTATTGCTTCCTGACCTCTGAGTTTCCTCGGTTCCTCCAGAGGAACCGTCGCGTGGCGGTCCTCAAAATGTGAAACAATCATCAGGTTTAGATGAAAAGACTTTAGTGACGAATCACATGATCACAACTAAACGGCGTCATCAACAAATGTTAGTAAGAGTAATGGAGTAAAAATAAACCTGCGACATTTGAAGTCAACAAAAAGTCCAATTGAATGTCTTTTGAGTATAAAGTCCATTGATTTTCATGTTTAATTGAAGTGATGAGAATTATTCAACAACAAAAAAACGAAAAACTAAATAAAAATGAAATATAAACAGTATGTGAATCTAAATGAACGAAAACAAAGAATAAAATGCAATCGGGTCCTGGCCTTTCGTGCTCGCTCCCTAAAAAGTGATTAAACAACTTCAGAATTCTTCGTAGGAACACGACTGCATGTTCTGTGGTTTTTTTCTGATTAAATCAGAATTACTGAATAGAACAACTCTAGTATTATAAACTGATTTATTTCCAAATGTAGAATCAAACACACACTTCTTTGTTTCCTTCAACGTCCCAAATGTAACCCCGGCCGGAACATGAGCCAAACATCAGCCGTTTAGCGTCCGAAGCATCAGACAGGACGAAGTGGCGTTAATCAGCGGAGAACTGAGCGAAACCTTCACGAGCCCATGGAGCTGTCATCATCACTGAAACGGCCTCTTTATGTCCACTTCATAAAATTCCTGGTGGGTTATAGCACTCGTGGTTTTGGCAGGACATCCGCAAAGAGTGTGGGAAATATTAAATCTGTCCGTATTTAAGAGGGAATAGAAATTAGAGCATCACAGATCTGCAGGCTGGTTTTTCACGCGATACAAAAATTTCATTTCCAAATATCTGAGGCTTCATAACAGCGACACAAGTTATTTCCTCTTCACTGTCCTCGCCCTAACTGGAGGAGCAGAAATCTCCGCCTGAGTTTGGTTGTGAAGGTTTCTTGCTATAAAAACGGGACTTTTTCCTTTCCACAGTCGCTTATGCTTGCTCATGTGGATTTTCTGGGTTTTCTCTGTAAGAGTACCCTGAAATGACTTTGTTGTGTTCTGCGCTATATAAATAAAGTTGAATTGACTTGAAATAGAGCTTCTGTTTTTAGCATGTTTTGGTTAAACCTCTCACATATTGTTCATATTTCAGGTAAAATCTTTATATAGAAAACAAGCAAAGACAAGAATTTCTTCATGAATATTTAATTTTCAAGCTTTCAGATACAATTTCCCCAAAATGTTAAAAAACTAAATGATTTTAAAAGCCACAAACAAACAACAAATTTTATTTAAAAAAAAAAAAAAAACCTTGAAAAAAAACTCCGAAGTCTTTTAACCGTTGATCAGCGAACTGAAAACGTTTATTACCTCCGACGTTACTTCTGGTTTCTTCCAGCCGGACTGTGAAGAGTTAAAGGCAGAAGACAGGAGGAAGCAGGTTCCGTACTCAAACAGGGAATTCTGGAATTTCTGGAGTTTTCTAGAATGTGTCAGTTTTAGAGTTTTGAGTGTGCGAGGGTTCAACAATGTGTACGCATGAGAATTTGTCAGAGTGGTTTAGTTTTCGTGTTCTAGAATGTGTCAGTTCCAGATTGGGTTTGCGTCCTGATTGTGTTGGACTTTAAAATGTGTCGCAGGTCGAGGCTGTTGGAGCTCTAGAATATGTGGAGATTTTTTTCTTTTAGATTTCTAGAATGTGTGGGATTTCTACAGTTGGAATATTCTCGGATGTATGAGTTTGAGAATGTATTAGGTTTCTAGGTTATTTTAGAGTATTCCTGAATATGTGATGGAATTGATATTTGAGCTTTTTGTTGGTGTTATGGTGTGGACCAGAGTTCTGGAGCCTGACTCTTCTAGAATGCATGGGCATTCCAGAACTTGTCAGAGTTTGAGTATGTTCTAAAGCTTTAGAATGTGCAAAGGTTCCAGTTTGTTTATTGGACAATATATTAATTCTGTGGTTTTGAACTGTGATGAACTGTCACACATTCTGAAATGTCCAGAGTTTGTGACTCTTCTAGAACCTTCTGAAACAGGATGGGATTGTCTGATGTTTGTCTGAGTCAGCAGAGGGTTGATGAGTGGTCAGTAAAGAGTTAAAGCTGATTGTAAAGGCTTGAAATGGCTTCTGGTCATTTCCCAGAAAACTCTTTTCTTTGCTTTTAGCGGCAGATGACTCATTTGGATCCGTGGGTCAGAGGACAAGCAAATCCTTTTCCCCCGTTTGGACTTAATTTCATTCTCAGTCCGACTGAAGTTTTCAGCTCCCAACTGAAGCAGATTGTCGTTCGCCGGATTTTTAAGTGGAGGATAATTTGCTGAGTCACAAACGGAGGAATACACACACACACACACACACACACACACACACACACACACACACACACACACACACACACACACACACACACACACACACACACACACACACACACACACACACACACAGATTAAGCTATTGCAGCTACTTGTCCTCACATAAACACACAGAAGTGTGTATGTTTGGGAAAGGCAGCGTTGGTGGCCCCCCCCATCGGCGCCCCCCCGGTCTGCAGCCCTGGAGCACACACCTATTCACTGCAGATCCGAGTCGACTCCGCAGGTTCCGGCACAGAAAGCGGCAGCGAGCTCAGGACGAGTCGTTGGTTTGAGTTGCCGTTCAGAATCTCCCGCTCCACTTTTCCAGCACACTGAGCAGTTTGTGCTGCGCAGCCAATTGAATTGGACACGAAGCCGAGCCGAGTGGTAGACACGACACGACACCACGGTGCGCCCCTTCCCTCAATGGTTTCCCCGTTTCACCAACATGGAAATTATTGCAAGAAATCTCAGGATGCTGATGAATTCACAATCGTTAATGAAAAGCTTTTCAATAGGACACGCACAAGCTCAAATGTAAGCAAGAGCTGCGCGGAAAAAAATGACTTCAAGCTCAGAAGGGCTCAGGCTTTCTGGAATCAATTCTTCAGGTTTTCAACTCCTGCAAACAACAGAAAGGTCAGTTTCATGTTTGTGACTATATGATATGAAGACAGAGAAACTTAGAGGTCTAAAAATCATTTTAGTTTTATGGATAAATTCAATCTCATCCTGAGTGGGCCAAACCAGCATGATAGTCATAATAACCTCTAAATTTATACTTTAAAGTTTTTCTTTGTTGTGGTGCTGAGTATACGTCATAAAAATGGTAATATTTTTGCAAAACCAAACAATTACTACGGAAAATGATTCCAATCTCAACATAAAGCCAATTTTAATGAAAACTCCTTGTGAAATTTCTAAAAAAAAAAAGTTTCCTGTACTGTTGCATTCTGGGAGTTTTTACCGACCCCCCCTGACAGCGCGGCTTTGAGGCTGTTTGATAGCAACCAGGGAACTTTCATGGCAGCATCATAGGATCTCAGCTCGGCTCTCAGTGTTCTGTAGTGTCCCATACTTTTAGGAAAACTGTGAAAAAAATCAATGTTCTCTTTATATTTTTGTCATTTGGTTGCCGGACGGTTTTAGCCCACATGCCTTATTTACCAAGGACGAATCAGGACAAATGAAGCTCATCCTCCAGTAAACACAAGTTTCATTACATAGTAGTAATAAAACAACAGTTCAGCTCATCGAAGATAATAACCTCATCAAATCTGAGATTACTACCATGAAAACAGTCCATGGAAATGTTACTAGTTCACTACTACACTAATGTGTGATGTGGCGTCTCTGCTGAAACACTCCTGACCTCCAGACACACACACACACACACACACACACACACACACACACACACACACACACACACACACACACACACTTCTACTAAAGGCAGCAACAGGAGGAGACTCCAGGTCTCTTCCTGTTCAAGAGCAAAATCTGTTCTGACTCCAGAAGGTTCTCAATCACATCATATTGTTGTCCCAAGCTGCCGAACAGGAATAGGGCAACCCCCCCCACCCCCCCCCCCCCCCCCACACACACACACACCCCCCACACACACACACACACACTCGTGTCCCATCATGTACGACCCCTTGACTTAAACAATGCATTCAGAAGTGCAGGAACAAGTCGTGTCACGCCTGCTGAATGCCGAGCTCACACGCTGAGGTTCCTCTGCTGTTTCTCCACGCTGAGCCCGATGTCCTCTTTGTCCTTGTCACACGCCGCTACTGTCATATTACACGACGCTGCTGCAGCGACGCCGCGTCATGTAAGAGAGCGGTTTGTCTGAGCTCACATGAAATGTGAAGGAGCGTGACAGAGACACGTTGACACGGTTCACACTGAGTGACAAGGGCAAACAGATGTTGCATGCAGCGCGAGGAAACGTCTGGAGACGACACAAAGCGTCGGCAGCCGACGAGCCGGCCGCCAGACGATGGTGGACGAAGGAGAACGTCCGCTAGCCGAGGCTGCTTCATTTAAATTCTGCCGGTGAGACGCCGGCTACAACTGAGCCTCGCAAAGAGACGGTTACTGAACCGAGCAGGGCAGCGACACCGCTGGGGTTGAGGGTTTGATTCTCACCAGGGGCCCCACATACTAAACAGGTTAGAATACTCCACTGGATGCTTGATCGCAGTCTGTTAGTCCACATTTGTATGTATACACAGACGTAAGGACCTTCCTTCTGGCACAATCGCAGCTCGTACAGTAGGAACCAGTTTGTTGTGGCATTTTTCTCCTCCTGCTTCACATTGATTCAGTCTGGACTCTGTCGGTGCCGTTCTGTGGGGGGACTCCGCAAATGAAAAGCAGTGTGATGTGTTGTTGGATGGCTGGCGGGCTGGAGCAGCATACAGTACAATTGTGTGTGTGTGTGTGTGTGTGTGTGTGTGTGTGTGTGTGTGTGTGTGTGTGTGTGTGTGTGTGTGTGTGTGTGTGTGTGTGTGTGTGTGTGTGTGTGTGTGTGTGTGTGTGTGTGTGTGTGTGTGTGTGTGTGTGTGTGTGTGTGTGTGTGACTGCAGACTTAAAAGGAGATGGTGGCCTGGCTTTAATCGAGCCGGAGGAAGAGGGGAATGTGCAAGCAATTAGCAGGAATCCCCCAGCACTGGCTGCTTTCTTCTCCTCTTCTTCCTCGTTCCTCCGTCTATGAAAATCCAGGCAGCCAATTTCTGCAGCGAGTGTCTGCTTGGTGTGTGTGTGTGTGAGTGTGTGTGTGTGTGTAAGTGCAACATGCACAGTCACTCACCCGCTCACGCACGCACGCACACACACACACACACACACACACACACACACACACACACACACACACACAAAGAGCTTCCCCGCTGCAGCACCTGAGCTTAATCCTCGACCGAGTGTGAGACGGTGAGAGTATTAGCAGACAGGAAAGCAGGTGAAAACACGGAGAGCAGAGCAAAATGAAAGTGGGAAATGAGATATACAAATAGACAGTTGGAAGGATGGAAAGAAAAGAAAGGCGGGGGGGTGAGAAGTGATGAATTTGTGTTGGTGTCGGGGTTTGAATTGGAGAGAGCCTCCTGTTGTAGCCTCAGTCACGACGCCTGGTTCTCGCCACGCTGCAGCCCGGCCCGGTTCATCTGTGCTCACTACAGCCGACTCACTACAACTATCAATCCCGCGCAGGTGAAAGGACCAGAGGATTACCGCAGAGCTGTTCAGTCCACAGACGTGATGCCAAGAGGCGCATCCGAAACGCTCAAACGAGAAAGAAAAGAACCAGAAACGCTGCATTTTGGCACAAATTTAAATGAGTAATCGGATAATTCAGAATGAATCAGTCTGAACATGGACACATGTTGCAGAGGCAATTCAACATTCAAAGGAATTCTCCCAACGCTCATTTTGATATAAAGCTTAAAATCCTGTTAAGGCCCCTTCATGCTACTAATGTCCGCGAGTGTTCTCGAGTATGCGCGGCACTCGTGACGTCAAAATCGTCGTCCGCCTCCACGGCGACTGTACGAGCTGACTGCTCATGCTCCAGAGCCCACCGGTTGCTTGTGTAGATGATCCTCCGTCTCCTCGTCTGAACAATCACAATTAAAAAGCAAATAAAGATCCAGAGGCTCAGAACTCCTGAAGTGAAACATAAAGTACTTTAGGAAAGGTGGAGAACGCCGGGCAGCAGAAGTGGAGATATTTTTGGGATCGTTACGTTACGTTATGGAACGTTATGGAACGTTATGGAACTTTATGGAACTTTATGGAACGTTATGGAACTTTATGGAACGTCATGGAAGTGAAATCAGAGTGGAGTATGGCCACCATTGTGTGCGCCCCGCGGACACTCGCGAGCACTCGTACTCGCAACACCTTTAGTCGTGCTTCAATAAGGCTTTTTACATCTTGACCATTTCAGCCATAAGATTATGACCAGGTGAAGTGAACGACATTCTCTTGATCTCTTCATGGGTGTGAAATATTAGTAAATATTTAGTCCTCTTAAGTCATTTTGTCACAAGCTGGAAAAGGTCTGCAGTGGTCAGGATCCATCGAGAGGACGTAGTCAAGATGAGGATGGATCCAACAGACGAGCTACTTTACCTCAGACTCCGTTTACACGACGACGTTTTAAGTGAAAACAGATTGTTTTTGTATTTTCATTTCAGAAAAGACTCTTGGAACGTATTTCCCTGTTTGTGGCAGATCTGAACATGAGTAGCTTATGGTAGCGTGTACCCACATACATCACCATCCACCACCACCTTCCAGCCCACCACCACCCACCACCATCCACCACCACCTTCCAGCCCACCACCACCCACCACCATCTACCACCACCTTCCAATGTCAAAGGCAGCCTGCTAACCCTCCTGATTGAACAAGAGCAGCACCACTGGAGTAAATTTCAAGGCTCTTCAGATAAAAACATGCGTCAAATAAAGCTGTGTTCACCTCGTATTCCTAACTGGAGGACAGCACTGTACAGGCTTTTAGATTTGGATTAAATAACCAAAACATGCCGATAAGCCCTGGATAACATTGAAAAATTCTCATGAACACAAGACATAATATTTTCTTCCTCGGCTGTTATCTGTTGTGTTTTTCCTCTGCATTCATGAGAACTTATTTGGTCTTTAAAATGAGAGAAATTAGTGCATAAATGTTATGTACTCACTGAAAATACTTAACTTTGGCCTAAAATGCCAAAAGATGTTTGGTTTATTGTCATGAAGGAATGTAGGACGCATTTAAAAAATTAACTAGTGGTCATTGATTTTTATTTTGTATGCCTATGAACTAATCGGGCGATTGATTGATCTGATCAAACAGGCGTTAAAAAAGGTTTTAAGCAGTTAGTAACTGAATTGATTATTCTGACCCCCTTTACACGACAACGTTTCAAGTGAAAACTCGTGTTTTTTGTTTCTAAATAGTTTGATGTTTACACGGTAGCACTAAATCTTTTTTAACGATATAGTTCACATGTTGGACCAGTAGTGGCCGCTGTTTGTTTTTGTAATGAAGCCACACACACATGCAGCAGAGAACAATGAGCTCTAAACATTACTAATGGGAGAACACGGACATTCTAGTGGACAGACCAGCAGGTTGGATTGTTATTACGGTGACTGTCAAAATAAAACTACCATGTCCCAGGAGAATATGGACTGGGAGTCATGACAGGAGTTGGATTGTTTTCAAAAAGCTCCGAGCACGGAGCCTAAACTACAACAATCAGACCCCAGAAAGTCCCAACAAGATATTTTCCAATAAAATAATTATTGGTTTGACAGCCACAGTAGGAAGATGGTCATTTTATGCTATTTTGAACGCGGTACCAATTTAAATGGTGTGATATTACCATATTACTCGGTTTATCTCAAAGTGACAAATGGTAAATGCTGGTGTGAAAATTGGATCCATAATTAGTCGTTACCATTATCATAAATTCTTGTCACAAGAGCATGGTCACATTTTTCTTTTTGGTCATGAAGATGACGTTTTAATCAAAGATGCTCATCGTGGATATAAAAAGGAAAAGCTGCAGTCACTGAATGTTTATCCTAGTTTTCATTCAGTGACACACACACACACACACACACACACACACACACACACACACACACACACACACACACACACACACACACACACGTACAGTACATTTGTAGATATTTATTGGTCCAGTTTGAAACATTTGAATTATTTTCATAACTTTTTACATCTGACGGTGAATGTTTGAATTTTTCTCTTGTTTGTGGCTCCTGTGGTTTTACTCTCGCATAAAAAGTTCAAATAAATAAAAAGATAAAGGCTTTTGTTGGCTGGTGGAGTCGACAGCTGAGTGTAAACTTACACCTCGAGTGTGAGCGTGTGAATGTGATGAGACCAGCGAAGACATGTCATGATAAAGCCGGGATGAAGCCGACGGTGACCTTGTGAGGTTGTGATGAGTTTAAGCATCGAGCCAAATCATGTTTCTTCAAGTCTTACATCATCCAAAACAGATTTGTCTAGAGGCTGCGCCTCTCTCGTGGTCGTCTGAAACAGCTCAGCGGTTACGGCGCGCCTCAAGCGCTCCGTGTCGAACGCCGGGACGGATTCCACCTCGGTAATGAGTCCGTCCATGTTTGGCTGCTTGTCTGGAAGCAGATTATAGCAGAGGAGCTTCTTCATCGCCGCCTCGCGCTCACGCATCCTGAGGCTTTTGCAGCGTGCTGTTGAGTGAGCGGGAGAATGAAACGATCAATAAATGCAGTTTGAGTTGAGGCGTGAGTCGTGAGGCTGAAGCAAGCAGGATGATGCTCGGGTGGGAGAAGTGAACCACAGCAGCAGCTCCAGGCTCAGCTCCACGTGAGATCTGCACTTTTCTCCTCTGGATGCTGTACAGTACGGCTGAAACTACTCATTTTCTCAGAGACACATTTAGCCATGATTTATAAAATGTGACAAAAAGGAATCTTCCATATGAACTTATCATTTCACAGAAGATTATCAGTTTCACATCCTCTGTTGAACAGCAGTGCACAACAAGCAGTTCAAGGAGTTTAATAAAAATACAGAAGTACATTAAAGTAAACGCTTTCTGTGTGTCTTGAACTGCAGTGAGGAGCTGATTGAACTCGTGGCTCCAGCTCGCCTCTGTGTTTTGTTGGCAGTCCAAGTCTTTCCCGCCTCACGGTACCTCCGGTTCAGGAAACACGTCCACACGAACACCATCATAGCTTCACATTCAAAAGACAACCTGTGTTGCCACAGTTACCTTAAAAAAGTAATATGACTACTGATTACTAGTTTCTCCTTCAAAAAATAACTGTCAGTGTTTTTTGGCTGTTTCCATGGAAACTGACATTGTTTTCAAAACATTGCTGTGTAAACGGGAAACCTTTCTGAAACAAAAATGATGTGTTTTCAATTGAAACGTGTATACGGGGCAGATAACTTCAAACAGGATCCTTTCATCTTGACAATCGCAACATCCATCCATCCATCCATCCATCCATCCATCCGTCCATCTCTCTTCTCCCTCTTCTCCGTTCCCGGGTGGTGGTGGTGTCAGTCTGAGCACCGTCACCCAGATCACATTGCACCATTAAGAACCTTCCTGCAGGTGGAGAGCCCACAGGAAGGTGGAGAGCCCACAGGAAGGTGGAGAGCCCACAGGAAGGTGGAGAGCCCACAGGAAGGTGGAGAGCCCACAGGAAGGTGGCGCCCGGCGGGGGACATGAACCCTCTACCTCGAGACTGAGAGTCTCATGCTCTACCTACTGAGCTAACATTTTGTTAACATGAAGAAATCACCTGAAAAACTGGATTTACAGGTGGGGAACACGTCCATGACGACTGACAGTTAAAAGATACTCGAATGCATCAGGAACACATTTAATGTAAGGAGTGAGAAGAGAGGAGAAGGCTCGGGTTTCTAAAAGGTGTCCCAGGAGTCTAAACATGAAGCAGCACAGCTAATGGAAAGGTCCAGGTTGACCTCAGTCCAAACTAAAGCCTGTTAGCACCTGATGTTGGACTGATTTGTCATAATCCACCTGCGATATGCCCACAAATTGAAGATGCCATTTATTTGCATGAGCAGGATCATCACTCAGACCCTATGAGTCTAATCGAATGGAAAAGTTTGAAACTTGATCCTGACACTAAAGAACGCATGAGTTTCCCAACCTGAGCGTAGGAACTGGTTCCACAAGACAGGAGCCAAATAGCTAAGAGGTCTGTCTGCTGTTCCACTTTTAGAAACTTTGGAAACCTTCAGAATGCTGCACTCAGGCGGCAGTTTTCTCTTGGGATAATACTTCGCTATCAGCTCTTCAAGATATGATCAAGTATGGTTGGTGAAGAAGTTTCTATCCTCTTGTGGATTTTACAGAGAGCCAATAAAAAGAATCGTAATGAGAATAATCAGATTTCTCTTGCCTGTGGCCGTCATTAATGTCCCGGATGGACTGGAGGCTCTTCAGTGAGCTGATGACGAGGAGGTAAAATCATCCTGTGTGAAAGTCAGGAATGCCTGGACGAGATGTTCCGTGTTGCTCTGAGCCAACATGTTTCTGATTTCTGCGAATACAGCACAAACTGTAAAATGCCATTTACAACCTGGGTGTAATTAGCATGCCGACTGGAGTTCTTTAAAATTCCTTTGGTATAAAAAGACAACAAATAAAGTCCAAATGTGGGCCTGCTGTTTAAAGTGTGTGCGGGACATGCAGACTGGCCCCGAGCGGAGCATCAGGAGGAATTCCCTCTCCGTCCACAGCTCCAGAGAACCGCTGCCAACACAGCCTGTGGGCACAATTAGCCAACAAAAGGCTCGGCCTCCTCCTCCTCCGCGCCGGCCCAGCACTCGTAGATTCCCCTACAAACGCAGCAGGGGCACCTTTTAATCTCTTGCCCTCTTCACTTACGACTCTCAGCCTCACCTCTCCCGTAAATTCCAGGGCTCGTCCCTCCTGGGGGTTTCGGCATCTGTTTTGCATGTACCTGCAGCGCAGTGATCAGCCTGCGTGGAGCGGAGGGCTGGCTCGCGTTCAACCTCACTGCTTCACATACACACCCAGGGTCGTAGACACTGACTTCCTGTTGTGGTGGTGCGGTGGACTCTCATGAAAAAGCTGGTTTGGTGGTTTCGAGTAATGAGCTACTAAACTGCTCCACATTGACTTTTATCTCATTTCAGTTATCATCACCACATTCCTGTTTTATCCAAGTTCAGGTGGGATAGAACAGAGACCACCCGGATGCCTGGAGACGCACGACACACCTTTTTTCCAGAAAGGATACTAACACTTACTTACTTGCCAATATGGAGTACATATACGAGTACTCATTAAATGCCATTAAGCCTATATCATACTCCGTATGTAAAAGATGCGTGAAGGCTACGTGTTGCCACGAACCAACTCCTCACAGCCTCTGTTTTGAAACTACGTCACCTCCACCAGCCTCACAGTCTACAGTAGCGAAGCGTCTCTCTTCGCTCTGCGCCATGCTACTGTAGACTGTAGACTGAGGGACCGAGCTGCTGGGAATGAGAGGATCAGTCACTTTAATCATGTTTAGCATGTAGCATCGCTGGCGTGTGAGTCTGAAACTCTTTAGCATGTAGCATATAGCATCGCTTGTGTGTGAGCCCTGAAACTCTTTAGCATGTAGCATGTAGCATCGCTTGTGTGTGAGCCCTGAAACTCTATAGCATGTAGCATCGCTTGTATGTGAACCCTGAAACTCTTTAGCATGTAGCATATAGCATCGCTTGTGTGTGAGCCCTGAAACTCTCTAGCATGTAGCATCGCTTGTGTGTGAGCCCTGAAACTCTTTAGCATGTAGCATGTAGCATCGCTTGTGTGTGAGCCCTGAAACTCTATAGCATGTAGCATCGCTTGTGTGTGTGAGCCCTGAAACTCTTTAGCATGTAGCATGTAGCATCGCTTGTGTGTGAGCCCTGAAACTCTTTAGCATGTAGCATCGCTTGTGTGTGAGCCCTGAAACTCTTTAGCATGTAGCATGTAGCATCGCTTGTGTGTGTGAGCCCTGAAACTCTTTAGCATGTAACATGTAGCACCACTCGGAGTAAAATCCTCCAGATCCACTGAGCAGTTAAACTATTGAGCGACATTGAGCGACTCTGCTGGTGTTTTATGAACTATCTTTCTTCTCCTCTTGATATTTTGTCAGAACATCATTTACATTCTGTCTTTGCTTTGTCGTTCTCATTATTATTAAAGAATCTCCAAACAGTCGGCATTGTTAGTGCTCAGTGTACTTGTGGGCGACGTCACTGACGCATAATGTCACGTCGTACTTGTCGGGTTGTATCGGCAAGATTTCACAAGTACGAGTACTCTGTGCAGTATCAGACCTGATACTGGTATCGGTATCAGTGCATCCCTACTTATAACTGTGGGTGGAGGCAGATTTCTGAATAAATCGCATACACAAGATGAATGAATGAATGAATACTACATTATTTTAGCAGATTAACTTTAATTCCTGTGGATTGTGTAAATAATGTCATAAAACCGTAATTATAATCAGATCTTAAATGTTGCCCCATTAATGTTATATAAGTAAAGCGTGTAGTAACAGACTGATGGCGCTGATGTTACCAAACACAGTAATTACTCTGTTTATGTTTTCTGTGTCCAAGAGGCATTTTCAACCCTTCAAGCTTTGGGGGATTGCTCCAAATTAGTATTTGTTTCCCTGTACTCTCTAAAATACTTAACTGCCTGCTGCTTTTAAAAGGGGATTAGAGGTGATGGCCGTTATTTAAGCTCCACTCCGACTTCACCCGTTGATACTAAAAATATATTAATTCTGCATTAGCCTCTTTCAGATGGTGCCATGCTGCACTCCAGTCTGCGCTCACTGAAATTTCACAGAAAAGAAACACAACATGTGCGCTGACTCCATGCTTGTGTTTTTAATTGAGGCCATTTTAAAGACGACTTTATCAGTAGCGCAGATTTGGACAGTTCAGAGCGATTTGAGTCAAGAAACTCGAAAATCTCACAAAGCAAAAACAATTGTTTTACTTCATGAAACGTTAAGTGAACCGATTTCAAATATATGCTTTAGAGAACACAGGGAGGTCAGGATAACTCCACAAAGAACTACTTCAGAACATTAAGCTGGACTCAAACCGGGGAGTTTCTGCTTGTGAGGTGGCGGTGCTAACCACTGCACCAGCACACAGACCAGCATGGATGTTTTCATGAGTTGAACATGCCAATGAGGGATGGTGTCCTCTTCACCTTTTATCCACTTTGGATCAAAAAGTAGATCCAAAGCTGGATGGAGGTGGGCCGTTGTTTGATTCTCAGCCGGCGTTGCAAATTCTAGATGTGATGAATCATCTAAACATCTCAGGTGGAGATTTGGTCTGCTGAAGCTCCTCGGTCTCAGTCTGTCTTTGTGCAGCAGCTGCTACTTGTTGTGTCATTCATCCTCAAACTGACACTAAACCACAATCGCTGCGAAGCATCAAGCATCTTGTTTCCTCTTTTTTTCTCTTGCTGGTATCAGACCAAGTTTTTGGGTTTATCAGGCAGGATGAGTTTGTCATTTGGCGTCTTCTGACACGACATCGAGTGTTAAGCAGAGCAGACGCTTCCTCGCTTCTCGGCTTGTGACACAAAACTCAACTGACTGGCAATGATGAAAGGGCTGACGCACGCACGCACGCACGCACGCACGCACGCACGCACGCACGCACGCACGCACGCACGCACACACACACACACACACACACACACACACACACACACACACACACACACACACACACACCCACGCACAAGCAGGAGAGATGAGATGTGTATATTGATACTCAAACCAGCTCTGACTTCCTGTTTCCTGTCGACGTTACCGTGAATTTTATTTCACGTTTGTCTTCCTGGAAGGGTTGTTGTACTTGTTTGCAGCTTCAGTTTGTTCAGGTAAAGAAGTAGGTTTGAAATGTGAAACAACAACCTGAACCGGTTTCAGAAGTTCTTTCTGAAAGAGTTTTAGACACTGCCAATACGGAAATCTGTCCTGTTCTGTATTCATGCATGCTGACGCAGACCAAAGTTCACATGTTTATGTTGTATACATGGTTTGTTGAAGCTACGACCGTGAGCCTCTACCAGCTGACATGCAGAATAAAAGCATGCACATACAGGGAGAACATGCAAACTTCACACAGAGAGGCTTTACTTTCCAGGTCTTTTTACATTTTTTAAATTTATTAGGTTTATTTTTCAGGGACCATGTACAAAAACATTCATCTTAAAGAAAAGATGCTTTGCACCAGGTTTTAGCCGTAGCTAGTTTCCATCTGACGCCCCGGTTAGAAAACCCATTTCTACAGTTAGACCGCGTTTACACGACAACTTTGCAAATCGTTTTTCAAAGTTTTTCTATGAAAATGGCATAAATGCTGAAAACGACATAGTTTTCACGTTGAGCCACTAGTTGGCGCTGTTGTTTGTTCTCGTACTGAAACCACACGCAGCAGAGAACAACTCAAGACTCAAAACATTAAGAACGGGAGAACACTGACATTCTAGTGGACAGACCACCAAGTTGGATTGTTATTACGGTGACTGTCAAAATAAAAGTACCAAGTCCAGAGGCCTGTACTACGAAGCTGGATTTTCTCTTCTCCAGATAACTTCAAGGATTAACTCTGGTTTTCTCTAATACAACTCTGGTTCACTTCTCACCAGGATAAATCACCATGGTAACTTACTCTGAAAGTCTAACCTGCTCCGGAGCAGGTTATGTTCTGGATAAGAGGTCGGAGCTCCTAATGAGGTTCATGATCACACCTGACAGAACTGCAGAAACATGAATTTATGGAACCAGAACTACTCGTGTCGTCGCAGTGATGAATTAATATTCCAACTCAAACACAAGAGAAACTCAGCCTCAAAACAACTGGAAGGGAAATCTAAACTAAAAGAAGATCAGTGAGGAAGTTTCCCGACACGTTTCTGCTGGAATAAAGTGAAACTGATTGATCAGACGTGCTGTCTGTTTATATCACTGATGAATTAATCTGGTATAATCTCACCAAGTCAGCATTAACAAGTCAGGAAGGTTCTGGCTTTGGCTGCAGCAGCAGTGTTGCTTTGAGCTGCTGGATGAGTTTGAATTCTTCATAATCTCAGAGATTAACTGCTCCTTCAGTAATCTGTTAACTGCTCTGCAGGGTTTCTCTGTGTGTGATTGGTCAGACGCTGCAAGCTCCGCCCCTCTCACGTGAACGCTCACACGTAGGTCTGGGTTGAACCAGCGAGTTGATAACCTGCTTGGTAGTAACGGTGATCAGGATCGCGCATGTCTGGATAAGTTAACCCAGGAAACAGATAGGGCTTTTCCACCAACAAGAACCAGGTTCTAGTTCAGGACCAGTTCTTAAATGAGCACCACCAAAGAACCGGTTCTTTTTCCACCGTTAACGGAGCCAGTGAGAACCACGTCATTGCGTCATTCCAAAACGTGATACGTCACTGATTTCACCAATTTGGCGCTGACAGCGCTCATCCAGGTACAAGGAGACGGACTATATTCAATGGTTCAGTCCGGGTCGGTCCATCTAGTCTGGCCTGAACCTCTGATGCACCAAAGAGCCAGAAGACATTACGTCTCTTTGTATCTATTGGTGTTTTTTCACGTCCATCTTGTTTGAGTCCGGAGCCCCAGAGTGGACATAGAGGGGAAAATAATAATGCATGTATGAGATTGGGTCTTATTTTTCACCATTTGGGCATTACATAGTGAATTTCTGCTCCTTTCCCTTTATTTCTGGGAGTGTCTGAATCAAAAGCTTCAACATCGGAGAAGAATGGAGGTGTAGAATGATAGAACGAAGCTCTGAGAACTGTTTCCATGGTAACCTACGTAAACACTCTGATTAAAGTTCTTTCACATGAAGCCGTTAAAAGGCTCATTTTATTCCTATAAACTACAAGCGTTCATTTACAGTAGTATTTAGTTTGTTTTTTAGTTGCTGATGAACCAAAAGTATTCATTATAAAGAAGTTCTGTGGTTATAAAATAATACTGGAGTGTCTCTGAGCAGAGCGGAGCGCCCCCTGCTGCCTCACACTGCCTTGCTCAGCGGCTGCAGCTCCTCAGCCGGCGGTCAGAAGGTGAAATAAGACCTGGACGTGACGTTAGTTAGAATAATGTCACCATGAAAAGTGTGAAATAAACCCCAATGTAAAACTACTTCTAAATTATATCTGACGTAGCTGACTGACAGGTGGAGCTCTGCAGCATCTCGAGAGCCGCGGCTCCACGAACTCGGAATAAATAATCCCGTTCCCTCGTATTTTTAACTTCAGGGAACAATTTATTATATCGTTCCCACGTGTATTTTTATTTTTTTCTCTATAACCACTCTGGGGCTCTGTTTGCTGGAGTTTTCAGAAAGACGGTACAGCCTCGCCTCCGTCTTGTAGGTAGCGATAACTCCAGCGATAACTCCAGCGATAACTCCAGAGATAACTCCAGAGATAACTCCAGAGATAACTCCAGAGATAACTCCAGAGATAACTCCACCCCCAGCTGATGATGCGTCGGACCTTAGTCTGGCTCCTCTTTGGTGCTAAGTCTGGCCCTGGACCAGAACTAGCAACTGGTTCTTTCTGGTGGAAAAGCCCCCAGAGAGAGATCCTGGATATTTTGATCATGCTTCGTAATACAGGCCCCAGGAGAATATGGACTGGGAGCCATGACACCACGGAGGAAACTTTGTTCTGATTGTCTCTACTGAGCATGTGCAGAACGACTAGTTACTACCAACGTGGTGACCAGGACCAGGACCAGGACCAGAGGTTCACAGAAGTTGTGTTTTCCTCGGTTTCCACGGAGACGGAGCGTTTTCATAAAGTTGTGTTTCAGTGCCTCTTGTAAACGAAATGCTACGGAAGTTTTGCTTTGTCTTGTAAAGAGAGTCTTCGTGTTTTCCCTTCAGGGACCAGCAGTGTTTCACTCTCGGACGTCTGATAGAGTTCAGGTTTGATGGCGTTTGGATGTTTTCCTCCTACAATCCAGAGACCGACGCTTAGATCTGCACAGACAGATACGTAGATGCATCACGATAGAAATTCAGCTCAGTGTTTTATTGAATGCAGGGTGATTCATTAGACGTTCCACGCTGATCCGCGAGAAGAGTAAAGGAAGGGATTTGATGTGAAAATAATCCAACGATGACTTATTTCTACATTTAGTCTGCACAGATCAGGAGATAAATGAACCGTTAGCTCTGAGACAAAAGATGAAAACTGTTATAATGTTTCTTTCATTTCATTATGGGAACATTTATGCAACAATGAAGCCTCTTCAGTTTTATCAAATAAGAGTGTATTTGCAGTTCAGTACTCCATTTTTGTATTTTAGTTCCCCTTTGCACATCAGATATTTATTCACATTAAATGTTCATCCCTCCATCTCCTCCCTCTTCTCCGTTCCCGGGTGGTGGGGGTGTCAGTCTGAGCACCGTCACCCAGATCACATTGACCCATTAAGAACCTTCCGGCAGGTGGAGAGCCCACAAGAAGGTGGAGAGCCCACAGGAAGGTGGAGAGCCCACAGGAAGGTGGAGAGCCCACAGGAAGGTGGCGAGCCCACAGGAAGGTGGAGAGCCCTCAGGAGGGTGGAGAGCCCACAGGAAGGTGGAGAGCCCTCAGGAGGGTGGAGAGCCCACAGGAAGGTGGCGAGCCCTCAGGAGGGTGGAGAGCCCACAGGAAGGTGGAGAGCCCTCAGGAGGGTGGAGAGCCCACAGGAAGGTGGAGAGCCCACAGGAAGCATTACAGGTTCAGGAGTGAGGAAAAACTCAGTGTTATAGAATTAGAATTGTTTGTCAAAGAGTTGGTAAGAATAAACCTGCTGGTAAACTACTACGTCCTGCCTGCGCCTCCTGCAGCTTTCTGTTGTTTAGTCTGTTTTAAGAGGACTGTTAGAAAGAGCTTTGTGCTTGGAATATAACTTATTTCTGAAAATATTAAAGTATACAAATTACACTGTGGTCATTTGTTGTAAACTACTGTTGATATAAAGCAAAGATTGAAAGATATGAGTTTCTTTGTAAAGTTATTAGAGACAAAATTGGTCAAAGGATGTGAATATTTGAATTTTGGGACACTGCAGTGAGTTGCAATTTAATAAATAGAAATTAGACTGATTGTTGTGAATTGGAGGATTCAGTAAATTTTCTGCAGGTTATACTCAGGAATGTGAGTATTTGTAACGCGTTGCTTTCCCTCCTGGTTTGCGGTGAGGGGTTAAGATTGTGGTCGGTGTGCGTCACTTCACATTTCAGAAGAATCAGCTTGTGGTTTCTCATCACAATCACCTTTATGACTGCTAATGAACCTGTCTGTGAACGAGCATCAGAGCGTGAAGTATGTAGAAAGGCCTTTAATCAGCTCTGTCCAACAATCATGTCTGTGTGTGCAGCCCATTACAGCAGAGACGGAGTCCAGTCATCCATTTTTAGAAGGCTTTATACAACTATAGGCCTGATTTACTCAGATTATATCCTTTATAAAAAGTACCAGATTACACCTCCACTCAGGTAGATGGCACTTCATCAGTTTGCAGCATCATTAACATTTTGTAGACCTGGAAGTTAGACCCTATTCACACAACGGTTCCAGCCAAAACGCGTTTTCGAGTTTTCATTTCAGAGAAGTTTCTGTAAAAAATGTCAGTTTCCGTGGAAACAGGACAAACACTGAAAACAATGTAGTTTTCATGTTGGGCCACAAGTTGGTGCTGTTGTTTGTTTTACTACTGAAACCACACACACATGCTGCAGAGAACAATGGGCTCTAAACATCAACAATGAGAAAACACGTCTGTCAAAATAAAACTACCAAATTGGATTGTTATCACGGTGACTGTCAAAATAAAAGAACCAAATTGGATTGTTATTACGGTGACTGTCAAAATAAAACTACCAAGTCTAGGAGAATATGGACTGGGAGTCATGACACCACGGAGGAAACATTGTTCTCATTGTCTCTACTGAGCATGTGCAGAACTACTAGTTACTTTGGCCGTAGTGAGCAGGACCAATAGCAGCGTTTCCACCGTTTCCATGGAGACAGAGTACAAATGTTTTCAAAGTTGCATATTCCTTGTTTCCACAGAGAAGGAGACGTAGCATTTTGTAAAAGTTCCCCACCTCGGGAGTCGGTTCCAGTTCCCCCAAAACGCAATGAAAGTTGTTTTGCTTTCACTTGACATTAGGGCCTCGGGTTCGGGTTCGGTAACTCCATACTCCATACTTTGTAGTTGTTTGTCTCGTAATGTGAGCTGAGAAACTAATTTACAGAAGGTTCTGTAAAGGTGGGGCAGGACCGAGATCATCAACGAGACAAATGTTCTGAAATACCACAAAGACTTATATACATTTGTTTTGTTTGGTTTTTTACTCTCCATGATGGATTTTTTGACAGACGTGACTTATACTCCAGAAAATAGAGTCCGTCCTGGACCGGTTCTCCGTCCATCGCAGTGGAACCAGTGTGGAGCATAATACCTGCGTGCTGCTGTTTCCTTCGTCTCAGCAGGCTTGGTTGTCAGCGTGATCACGTCTTAGCTGATTGTGAAGGTCCGTGCTTCCTGCAGTGTGGAGCTCTAATGGTGCTTTGTGATTTGGCTGAAGAGGTTGTCTGTTAAAATGGCTTCAGTCTCTGGTGTTGGAACAGGGTGAGTGTTACTAACCACTTCACCACTGTGCATCTCCCAGATATCCAGTGTGAAGTCAATATTCCAGTCGAAGGGAGGATTCATTGACTTGACTGTCGGCTCTCACTCAGTGTGAAGTTTAGATGTGATGAAAAATAGTCATTAAAAAAAGATGCTGGCGTTGAGAAAATCAAGCAGCTCCTTCATATGGTCTGCCCCAGATAGCGTGACTCGTCTTAATGTTCCCATTGGGGTGCTTAGATTTCAAACAATCACTCACTCATATCGTGGAGTTTTGCGTTTGATGACGGCGAAGCACCCTGGCTGTATTTCCTTTGAAACGGTAAAGCCTGGAACATGGATAAAGTGCGTTCGCCTCCAATCCTTCTAAATCTCTTCCTGCATCTGTCGGTGCCAAACAGCTCCATACAAGCAGAGACTCTGGACGATGACGGAGCTCAGAGCAGCACAGCTCACAGAAACACAAACCAGCCGTCCAGCTGAAACAGACAATCATTTTTAAACATCTTCCTCTGATTATTCTTTATATTTATTCAGCACATTCTGTACATTTGTTCCATTTTCAGGATTATTTTCACCCGGACTGACGGGTTTATCCTGTCTTCTTTTTCTGGGGGCTGTTGCTGCTCTTCACTTATTACCGCCACTAATAATCAGGATTAGAAGAAAACAAACAATAATAGGAACACAAAGCCCCTTTTCTAACATGAATTGCATAACACTGCTGTTTCCCTCTGGCTTTTGTTTTACAGCATTATTCAGACAAAGCACTGCAGCGTTTCTGGACAATTTAGCTTTCATATTGACTCCTGACAGCGTCACTCCTTAATGAAATGTCCCATCACTTTTTAATATAAAAGAAATGTATGAGTTACTTACAACAGCAGTATGCATGAGCAGATATAATAATGGATGCAGCTCATGTTTACTTGCTTTCTTTTGCATTTAAAATACAGAGAAAAGCTTGTACCGTTATTAAGAATGCAAAAATAGCTGGTTGATTATTTAATCCTTCAGTAAGCTGAACATTTGTCAGATTTGCACTTGATTAGAATAACTAGACTCTTCAAAGACTGGGTTTTACTGCAGTTAAAAAGTAACCGTCAGTTTTGTCTCATGAAAAAAACCTGATTTATCAATGCTCATTTTGCTGTGATGCATTTGCAGAACTGTGACAGTCAGATTAACAAGTGAAGATGCTCTAATATCTGGATGTTAGAGGAGGAAGATGCTCTATAATCTGGATGTTGGAGGAGGAAGATGCTCTATAATCTGGATGTTAGAGGAGGAAGATGCTCTATAATCTGGATGTTGGAGGAGGAAGATGCTCTAAAATCTGGATGTTGGAGGAGGAAGATGCTCTATAATCTGGATGTTAGAGGAGGAAGATGCTCTATAATCTGGATGTTGGAGGAGGAAGATGCTCTATAATCTGGATGTTAGAGGAGGAAGATGCTTCACTGATTGCACATCAATGCTCAAAGTAGTTTCATTACAGTGAGATGGTATTTAATCATGTATTCGTAACACTTTGTATGAATACTGCAGTTTCTTCTGACAATGATTAAACTATTTGTTGTTTGGCAGTTTTCCACTGTTGATTCATTTCTCATGTTTGACAGAAATCCTGTGAGCTGTGATGCTCGTGTACACGAGACTCACAAGGTCAAACAGAAACATTATTTACAGCAGAGGCGTACAGCACATGTTCAGAAACACTGAAGAGAACAGGATGTCAAACCCCACAGAAAAATACTGTTTAAAGGTTTAAGATTCCATGTTTTTCTTTGGATTTGCATATTTTACAGTGTATTTAAGGTGCGTTTCTGCCGGTGAGGGAGTTGAAAAGCATCATAAGTTGAGCTGGAAGCGAGAAACGTGAACGCTGATGGAGCTGCACGTATGAGAATAAATACACACAGTGTAGGAAGAATCACACATGTAAAGGTGAGGTAATACACTGAGATGTAAAGGTTATGTGTGCTCTGGATTTCACTACATCAGTACGCTCGTCCTCTGGGTGCAACGGCTTGTTTTGTTGTGTCACAACAACGTTTGCTTCAGTGAGGCGACGGCTCAATATCCAAACAAAGTCTAGTTTAGAAAAACATAAAGGTCTTTTATGGACATGGAGATGTGGCTCGTGGGGTTAAATTCTGTTAATTTATAGAATTATACAATAGAATTACATTGTTTTTGGATTGTTTCCTGTATTTTCAGCTGTGAAATAGTTTGGTGTGTATATGAAGACATGTAGAACTGAAATCTGTGTGATCTCAGTGAATCCTCCTCCTCTAAGCCCCTCCCTCTTCTTCCTTTGGGAAACCTTCAAAATGAAAACGGGAGATTTGAGAGTCAAAACAAAAACCTCTTAAAAAGGAGATTAAGCTTAATTTCTACTTTCTTGCTCTTTTCTTCCAACGTTTCTTCAACAAAGATCCTATTTTGATGCATAAATGTTGATAATAAACCAAAACTGCTGAAATGGTCAGTAAACTTGTTTCAATCTCTTCTCCTGTCACATGTAGGCAGCGTCTCTCAGTCAACGTCTCTCGGTCAGTGTCTCTCGGTCAGTGTCTCTCAGTCAGTGTCTCTCAGTCAGTGTCTCTCGGTCAGTGTCTCTCGGTCAGTGTGTCTCGGTCAGTGTCTCTCGGTCAGTGTCTCTCAGTCAGTGTGTCTCGGTCAGTGTCTCTCGGTCAGTGTGTCTCGGTCAGTGTCTCTCGGTCAGTGTCTCTCAGTCAGTGTGTCTCGGTCAGTGTCTCTCGGTCAGTGTCTCTCGGTCAGTGTGTCTCGGTCAGTGTCTCTCAGTCAGTGTGTCTCGGTCAGTGTCTCTCGGTCAGTGTCTCTCGGTCAGTGTCTCTCGGTCAGTGTCTCTCGGTCAGTGTCTCTCGGTCAGTGTGTCTCGGTCAGTGTCTCTCAGTCAGTGTGTCTCGGTCAGTGTCTCTCGGTCAGTGTGTCTCGGTCAGTGTCTCTCGGTCAGTGTCTCTCAGTCAGTGTGTCTCGGTCAGTGTCTCTCGGTCAGTGTGTCTCGGTCAGTGTGTCTCGGTCAGTGTCTCTCGGTCAGTGTCTCTCAGTCAGTGTCTCTCGGTCAGTGTCTCTCGGTCAGTGTCTCTCGGTCAGTGTGTCTCGGTCAGTGTCTCTCAGTCAGTGTGTCTCGGTCAGTGTCTCTCGGTCAGTGTGTCTCGGTCAGTGTCTCTCAGTCAGTGTGTCTCGGTCAGTGTCTCTCGGTCAGTGTGTCTCGGTCAGTGTCTCTGTGTCTCTCGGTCAGTGTCTCTCGGTCAGTGTCTCTCAGTCAGTGTCTCTCAGTGTCTCTCGGTCAGTGGATCATGACTTCCTCCCTGTCAATGACTTTGATGCTTTTACCGGAGAAAGTTGGATTAAGCTGGATGGTAGATTAACAGATGTAAAAGATCAACAGTGATACCTGAACGACTAGAACGATGTCATACTTTTTCCTCTTCTTGGAAGTTGTTTTCATGGTAATATTTTGAAATGATCAGTTACAGTAGAACTCTGGTGATAAATGTTTTCAGTCATGTGGTCAGTTTAGTGTCTTCAGCTCATTGTTTTTCATTTATTTTTTAAAATCTTTTTATTAGTGTTTTCACTCTTTCTTTCTTTTTTACAACAGAAGGGAAACAAACAAAAAAATGTGTGGGCGGACAGGCTTGAGAATTCAAAGGGTCATTCAATCCAATACAGGTATCAGGAAACATAATATTGATAATATCCAATCAGCCCAGTTTGCTTCTACGTCCTTCATAAACGTCCATGATTGTCTCTTCCCACCCTGAAATGAGCAATTGTATTTGATATAAATGGCACATGAGGGTGTTTCTACACATTTTCAATCCTTTAATCACACAGTGGGACCTGCTGCTGCACAAGATTATTAAACATTCATCAATGATGTTGATTATATGACCAACGCTAAAGTTTGTGATGTTAATGTTTTGGGGGGATTTGGGATTACTGTAGTTTCTTTCTTTTTTTGCTGTTATGTTGTTGTTTGCAGTTGTTTCACCTCAATTGTCTTCCTGTTTGATGTAATTCTAAAATAATGAAGAGAAGTCTCTCTGTTGTGAACAGTCTGATTGTTGACTGACCAGTTGTGACGTCTGTATTGTATATGACGATACTGCGATGATGATGAATGCAGCCCCACTGGGACGTATTTTAATCACTGCTCTATAAAGTCTACATGAGATAAAAACCATCATGGCTGCAGGTTTAAAAAGTTACAAACAAGAAGTGAAAAACTTGATGCAAAATGCAAATTCTCCAGCCCCGAGTGGGTCCGGTGCATCAGGCCCGTAATTGTTTTGGGGATAAATGAGTCCCCGGTTTTTTAACTCTTGCCGTTGTTTTGTGTTTCTCTGTGCGCCGAAACCCCCGAGAGTGAAGGAACACCTTGTATAATTAAAGTTGTATGTGTTTGTGTGTTTGGGTTTTGTCACATCAAAGAAAGTGAATCCAGGAGGGGAGACGGAACATCTCTGCTGTGTCAGCGCTTCACCGGCTTGATGGTGACAAGTGCAGGATGTGTGTGTGTGTGTGTGTGTGTGTGTGTGTGTGTGTGTGTGTGTGTGTGTGTGTGTGTGTGTGTGTGTGTGTGTGTGTGTGTGTGTGTGTGTGTGTGTGTGTGTGTGTGTGTGTGTGTGTGTGTGTGCGTGCGTGCGTGCGTGCGTGCGTGCGTGCGTGCGTGCGTGCGTGCGTGCGTGCGTGCGTGCGTGCGTGCGTGCGTGCGTGCGTGCATGCGCAGTCAGATCAGGGGAAGTACCTGTAAGCAGTGGTGTTGATCTCTTGGTTGTCAAAATGAGCGTGTAGACATGTTGGCTTAAAGCCCACCTCCACCCCCACCCCCACCTCCACCCCCAACCCCACCCCCACCCTGTCACAGTGTCGGCGCTGGCCTGGTATCTCCCCAGCCTCGCTGTGCGCTCCGGAAGCAGCTCACATCCGGCAGGCCGCGTGACAAACTCTCTGAGACGTCGTACTCTGAATTCCCTCTCTGTGCGTTTGCAATGCAGCTCTTCACACGATAAGTTTAATTCCAAAATAAGATATCCACCATTTTAAAAAAAACAACACGCTGCAGCCTCACCAATGCAAAATGATTGCCTGCCTGGAAGCAGAAGCTCACAGTGGATTAAGGTTGAATGTATTACTGAACCGCTGCGTGTTGCATATAAACGCTGCCTCTGAACATTCTTTATCTGTAATAAATGAAGACCTTTTATTTTGTTCAGATCACATCTCTCCCTGGAGGTTTTGGATGACGGGGTCTTTCGGTATCTCTCAGCCATTATTGCTTCGTTTTAGGGAGGAAAGTTTCACTTCTCAAGCTGTGCAACAAGTAGAACACTGGTAACCAGGAAGAGTGAGGAGCCCTGGAAGAAAAGGCTCCAACAAATTGCAGAAAGCAGAAAGAATATAAAAACATACATTTAAAGTACCATTCAACTTTCAGAAACATTACATCACAAGGACACAGTCACTCAGGTCTTCTTATATCTTTTTATTGTCATTACCACATGTTGCTTTAAAATA
Organism: Lipophrys pholis; assembly: GCF_963383615.2. NCBI lineage: Eukaryota > Metazoa > Chordata > Actinopteri > Blenniiformes > Blenniidae > Lipophrys > Lipophrys pholis. The sequence continues at coordinate 27,734,485 of NC_137633.1, read as the reverse complement.
CTATTGATTCATAAATTTAATTATATTTTTCCTGAACTATTCATCCATCCCTCCATCTCCTCCCTCTTCTCCGTTCCCGGGTGGTGGTGATGTCAGTCTGAGCACCGTCACCCAGATCATATTGCACCATTAAGAACCTTCCTGCAGGTGGAGAGCCCACAGGAAGGTGGAGAGCCCACAGGAAGGTGGAGAGCCCACAGGAAGGTGGAGAGCCCACAGGAAGGTGGAGAGCCCACAGGAAGGTGGCGCCCGGCATGGGACATGAACCCTCTACCTGGAGACTGAGAGTCTCATGCTCTACCTACTGAGCTCACCGGGGGCTGAACTATTCATATAATTTCTCATTTATTTTCACCTCATTTCGATCATTTGATAAATTCTGGGGCCGCTGCTCTTCAACATGTACATCAATGACCTTCCTTCCATCTGCGGTGACGTTGAGGTCTTGATGTATGCCGACGACACGCTGTTCCTCACTCACGGTTCCGATGCCAGTCTTGTGGCAGCTCAGCCGTCCAGGGCGATGAACAAAGGAACAGAGTGGCTGAAAATGTCCTGCCTCACGCTAAACAGAGAGAAAACCCTCACTATGTATTTACAAACAAAACAAAACCAAGGTGTTCTCCCTAACATTTATATGAATAGTTATTTGATTTAAAAACGTTGATGAAGTCAAATACCTAGGTGTGATCCTGGTAGGTGTGATAAAATCCTCAATGATGCTGCCCCACCCGCCCTAAAAACAAATGTACAGCAACGCCCTCAACTAACAAGCAGAGAATTAAGGTCTGTATCCAGGGTGACCGCAATATTCCCAAAAGAAGGTCTGCCTTCCCTCCATCGGCCTTTTCATATAAAGCCAAAGATGGAATGGGCTCCCAGACACTCGACAGAATAACGCAGAATATCACAGCTTCTCACGGGCAGTCAAAGACCGGCTTTTAGACCAGCAGTCCTGTTCACATTGATAGTACCAGACGGGTATCTGGCCATCAGATGGTACCCTCCTGGGTATCATCTGATGGCTACCAGATTACCAGATTGACAGTGTTATAATACACTGTACCAATAGGGTACAAATTAAATTATGGGTTATGTGGACTGGAAAAATAAAACAAAACTGTTGCACTTAATCTACTTTTGCTATTTAAATAACGCTGCTATAGACTGTAACTTGATGATATTCCACTTATATGTAACCTGCACTTTGTACTTGTATATTGCACTGATATTTATGAATTACCTTTTATCCTGTAGTTTTAATCTGTTGATGTAATTTCAGCCATGTATGTTATATGTACCTTGTAAGGACTATAGATGGAAATTAGCTTTGTGCTAAATCTGGTGCAGACATCTTTTTAATGTAACTGCACATTGTCCTTTAAATAAACTTATAAAAAAAATAAATGAATAAAAAAAATTCCACCTAAAATCTGCTTTTATGACACACACTATGACATTTCCTGTACTGAGCTGCACTGTTTGAGGTCTGGATACTGTACAGTGATGTCTGCTGCTGTCAGGTCCCGGACAACTCACCATCAAACACAGTAGATACGTCAAGCTATTTATCGAGTGCTAATCCTATTGTAAGACAAAAACAAAGAATGTAGCAGCGTCTCTCAAGGCGTCCCAACCCCGTCTGTGACTCTCGTCCCCGGGCTCATTACTTTCTGTTCAAGACTTCGACGTGGAACATCTGCTGGCAATTTTGAAGTGAAGCTGGTAGAAATGTGGCGCAGACAGCGATGCATGTGTCACACATGTTTTATATATTGCAAGTGATACAGGTGTGACATGCAACATGCATCACATGCAACATGTTGATGTGATGTATTACATCCACCAGGAGATTGACAGGCACATGCGTTACATGCATAGCATGTGTTGAATGTGTTGTGTGTGTTGGATGCGTTACAAGCGGTTGTTGGTGAGCGACGAGTTCACAGCTGGTTTTTGTGATAATATAGTGATGGACATGAGATCAACTTGGAGTGTGTGTGTGTGTTTAAAATAATTTACAGGCTCATTTGTAAATCACATGGTTCAACGTTTATTCTAGTCCCTTTTGCGGCTAGCCATTAGCTCTTAGCAGTTAGCGGCTGCCTGCTAAATTAACATGAGGGTTTATGATGTCAGCCTCTTGTGTTGATGACAATCAAAAGCTCTCGTGTTGGGGTGCGCCCCCTCAGACAAAAAACTCGGACATTTTCAAGCTGATGAATTTCGATTGAGGTCCAACATTGACATACATGTTTTAACAAGGAAACGTGGGATCTCCTGGTTCTGACTCCACAGAACCACAGAAAGGCGGATACTTTCATAAGTAAATCAAGTAGTTGTAATTGACCATACATCCATGATGTGTTTTACGTGAAATGACTGGCACGGGTTCGATCCTGGTGTGTGTTTGTGTTTCTAACCATTTCCAGTAGCAACAATTACTGTGTGAAAAATAATCCTAAATAATTGTTCCCCGCTGATCCAGAAACTTTACTGATTCCTTCCTCCTTCTCTCTGCTTTGCTCCTGCAGAGGCGCCGCCCTCGGGCATGTCCAAGAATGGATATTTCTTTCAAGAAATGGGTGAGTCTGAGCCACCACTACACACACACACACACACACACACACACACACACACACACTGAATTTTCAACATTGTTCAGTGGTTTTCCCAAGTGTTTTAAAAATGGAAAGCAAAGCAACAAATCCATAAGTCTCAGCCACAGTGTGAGCACCGCTGCAGCTCCAATAATGAGAAATAAGGCGGAGGGATGTTTTTTCACTAGTAATGTGCTCAGTGCAGAATATCCATACCAAAAGATGTGACTTAAAGATTGGAGCTGCAACACACACACACACACACACACACACACACACACACACACACACACACTGAAGCCCTCTCCCAGCCCTCACACTCCACTGCATTTGGATATAAATAATGAACTTTGCTCCGGCTGTTATGATCACGGCCGTTTCATTACCTTCAAGCCGAGGAGAGGCACCCAATTAGTATGTGCAGCACAAGCAGTCAGGACAGAATATACTTACATTGGATCTCCCGTCTCCCCCAGCCAATTATTCCCCTCCTGCACACCGATTCACTCAGCGGATTCACACCAGGCCCCCTGCTGCACAACTGCCTTTATTAGGAAGGCTTTTATCAAGATATAAAATGCAATTACAATATTCTTGGCAAGTAAGCATTACCCACCGCCGGTCGCTCGTTGTCTCTGAGCTTCAGTAGCAGGTCTGGAGGCTCCTCCGATGCTCCTGGTGATCACAGGGTCAGATTCCTGTATATTGGAAGCTGCTCCGCTGTATCAGAGCATCTGTGTCATTCTATCACACCAAACCTCACGTTTTCTCTTCACATGGAGCAGTTTGGAAGACTGTGTGTGTGTGTGTGTGTGTGTGTGTGTGTGTGTGTGTGTGTGTGTGTGTGTGTGTGTGTGTGTGTGTGTGTGTGTGTGTGTGTGTGTGTGTGTGTGTGTGTGTGTGTGTGTGTGTGTGTGTGTGTGTGTGTGTGTGTGTGTGTGTGTGTGTGTGTGTGTGATATGCGCATCAGAAAGGCAGCTGCAGAACGCTGCACATGGTTTGAGGGCTGCACATCAATCATTCAGTGTTTTCATATCAGAGACGTCTCGTCCCTCGGCTCCTGTTCCTCCTGTTCCTCCTGTTCCTCCTGTTCCTCCTGCATGTTGCACTCTTGTACTCTCCGGTCACGGTGAAGACGAGTCAGTCAGTGAGCTGGCAGCTTCAATTGATTCATTTAGTTTATGAATGACACCGTGAGAAGAGATGCTCTTTTCTTAAAATCACAATCAGCCTGATTTCTAACCACTAACTGTTTATGTAATCTTATCAATTTATTAGTATTAGAGTGTAATATTCTTGGTGAAAATAAGTATCGCATTATTTAGGGATGGACCGATACTGATACCAATATCAGCCATCTGGTCCGATACTGCATGGATTACTCATACTCGTGAAAGATCCCAGATACAACTCGGTGAGTATTACTTTATGTCATGTGTCAGCAACGTCCCTCGCAGCTCCACAGTAGACAACGAGTGATGTTGACTGTTTGGAGATTCTATAATATTAATGAGAGTGACAAAAGTCAGACAGTAAATTATGTTCTGGCAAAATATCTGAAAGAATTTGCTGGTGGTGTACAACTACCTTTCATACAACACCAGAAACTTCATCACCAGCAGAGTTGCTCGATGTCGCTCGTTAGTTTAACTGTGTAGCACGTAACTTCAAGACATGCTACATGCTACATGCTAAAGAGTTTCAGGCTCACACACCAACGATGCTACATGCTACATGCTGAACATGATTAAAGTGACGGATCCTCTCATCACCAGCAGCTCGGTCCCTCGGTCTACAGTCTACAGTAGCATAGCGCAGCGCGGAGAGAGACGCTACGGTCAGCTATGCTAATGTTGCCTGTGAGGCTGGTGGAGGTGACGTAGCATCGATAAAGGAGCTGTGCGGATGTGGAGGCGATTTGCCGCTTTCGTGTATCAGCAATTAGCTAAAGTTCAGTACTTGTACTTCAAAACGGGGTATCGGTGCATCTGTAGTTTTAATAAGTTTCCTCTTCAAATGATGCAAATGATTTCTCAGTGAAACAATAATTTCACTCTCAAGGTGATTTGAAAGTCAGAGGCGAGCCGGTGAGTCTGAGGCGTAGAGGGACGAACGAGGCGAAAGGTTCAAATAATGTCAAGTGCTGAGAGATGATCCCGCTGCAAGACAAACCCAATGAAGTGAGATGGAGGCCTCTTCGCGGATAAGGTCAGCCGATAAAGAGCATGAGTATGAGGTATTGTTCTGGTGGCATCAAGCCGATCGCGGGATGATATTTGGGAGCTCGCTGGTTACTGAGGGATCGGATTGAAGGAGGCTGCTGTGTCAGGAAGAGAGAATAGGATGAGTCACACAAACAGGCTCCAGGCTGGGTCCTGTGATGCTTTCTACCATTCACAAAAAAGCCATTACACACCAAAAAAATCCCACAAAAAGCTGCATTTACTGGCTGATTCATGAAAGGCTCGTCTTGTCTCCCTGATAAACGACTTATTTTTTCAGATATTCAATGACAAGGTGTGTTATTTTTTAGCTTTGAAGGAAATAGTGAGGTAAATAACGAGGGATAATTACTGACAGGAACATAGTTTTCACAGGTTTAATGGCAGATGGACATGTTTGATCCATTTAAAACAAACCGAGCTTCACAGTAATAGAATTATAAAGTTTACATGAAACTGAACTTTAGGCTAAAAATTTGTTGGTGGAGGAAGATGCTCTATAATCTGGATGTTAAAATGTATTTAAAAAACATTTCTTTACGTTCTGGGCTGACTTTATTTGTACTGAGAACTGCGAGTCTCGAGTCTCGAGTCTTGAGTCTTGAGTCTTGAGTCTTGAGTCTTGGGCTGTGGCGGCTCCTCTGCGCTGAGCAGCAACGAGTTGAAGTGAGTCCTCCACCCTGAAGGGGAGCCGGTGGCGTCCAGGATGTGACCCTGTGCCGTTGTGTCCCCAGAGCAGCGGGAGGCGGAGCAGGAGGAGGGCAGCGACGGCCGAGAGGAAGTACAGGACTCACCGATCGCCTGCGGAGACGATATCCACCTCTATGACAACCAGATCAGCCCCGGGCCAGGTCAGTACAGAGAGGGTGTGTGTGTGTGTGTGTGTGTGTGTGTGTGTGTGTGTGTGTGTGTGTGTGTGTGTGTGTGTGTGTGTGTGTGTGTGTGTGTGTGTGTGTGTGTGCCGGTGGTGGTGGTGGTGGTGGTTGGGGGGGGGGGGGTGTATAGCGATAGCGTCCTCAATCCTGGATTCGAACCAGGACACGTGCACGCCGCCATGTTTCTTTCTCATTGCGCTCTGCTCAGGCTTCATGCTTGAAAACGTCCCACCTGCACAGGTGTGTCGTCGTCGTGCTCGACAGTTTCACTCAAGATGAAAAGATCAAAGACCAAACTAACCCGAACCGCCGGATGACGTTTCTGACTCAGAAGGGAGAAACCCGTCGAAACATGTGAGAAAGGTCCGACTTAACGAAGTAAAGACATAATGACGCTAATTGAAGTAGCGCCGGCTGAAGTCGTCGTGACCCGCCGGTTCTGAATCTGGCTGCAGTCCCACGACAGCTGTCGACTTGACGGACGGATCCTCAGCTGCAGGTGCAGATGGTTCTGACCCCATCACCACAAACCCCATGGGTCAACGGTTCGCCGTCGCCACAGCAACAGTCACAGGTGCACCACAGGGAGAGAGAGAGGGAGAGAGAGAGAGAGTGAGGGAGAGGGCGAGAGAGAGGGAGAGAGGGCGAGGAGAGAGAGAGAGAGAGAGAGAGAGAGAGAGAGAGAGAGAGAGAGAGCGAGAGAGAGGGAGAGCAAGGGAGAGGGAGAGAGGGCGAGAGAGAGGGAGAGAGGGCGAGAGAGAGAGAGGGCGAGAGAGAGAGAGAGAGAGAGAGAGAGAGAGAGAGAGAGAGAGAGAGAGAGGAGAGAGGAGGAGAGAGAGAGAGAGGAGAGAGAGGAGAGAGAGAGAGAGAGAGAGAGAGAGAGAGAGAGAGAGAGAGAGAGAGAGAGAGAGAGAGAGAGAGAGAGACCGAGACGCCTGATCCCCTCAGAAAGTGACAGGTGACCGTGTCACTCGGGCTGATTCTCCATACATAGTAACACTTAAGGCCCCTGACAAGAAAGCAGAAGCAGTGCATGCTGGGAACAAGTTGGAAGGAGGGAAGAGAGAACCCCGCTCCCCGGGAACAGGTGCTGTGGACGTCAGGTCTGGAAGAAGAGCATAAAATACACGGCGTGATGTAAACTGTCACAGCAGAACAGATTGAATTCAGCGCTCGTCACCGTCTGACCCACCCGCAATGTTTTGGGGGGAAATTGATGTTTTCCAATAAACTTCTGTCGGTGTGACGGCTGTCGGAAAACTAGCTGGAGGAGCGAATACTTTCTTTGCTATTGGCACATTTACAAGACAACGTTTTCTAGTGAAAACAGAAAACTTCAGTTGTGCTTTGGGGTCTGTTTACACGCTCAGAGCCCTTGAAATGCTGCAACTCCATCTCCCTGGAAACGGGAAACTATTTTGAAATGCTACTGGTCCTGCACTCCACAGCTGTAGTACTGTAGTAACTAGTACTTCTGCACATGCTCATTAGAGCCAATCAGAACAAAGTCTCACACAAACTCCCAGTCCATATTCTCCTGGACTAGGTAGTTTTATTTTGACAGTCACCGTAATAACAATCCAACTTGGTGGGTTTATTTTGACAGTCACCGTAGAAACAATCCAAGTTGGTGGTTTTATTTTGACAGTCACCGTAGAAACAATCTAAGTTGGTGGTTTTATTTTGACAGTCACCGTAGAAACAATCTAAGTTGGTGGTTTTATTTTGACAGTCACCGTAGAAACAATCCAAGTTGGTGGTCTGTCCACTAGAATGTCCGTGTTCTCCTGTTGTTATTGTTTAGAGCTCATTGCTCATTGTGTGTTTGTGGTTTCATTACAAAACAAACAGCATCAACTAGTGGCCAAACATGAGAACTACATTCTTTGCTGTGTTTCTGCCGTTTCCGTGGAAACTGACATCATTTTGAAAACGTTGCTGTGTAAAGGTGAAACGTTTCTGAAACGAAAACGCAAAAACGATGCATATTCATTTAAGATGTCGCGGTGTAAACGGAGCTGACCCAGTTTACTCACTTTAATCATATTTCACATCTTGTTTCATAATGTTCATATTTTCCTGTTTACATGATGACTTTTGTTTGTCCCGACATGAAAGCTGCCAGAAAAAGATCTTATTACTATTCCTATTATTACGGAGTCATTATAGTAACAGGCTGATTCGCTGGATATATTTGGAAATTTTCTCCCTCTGATCTACATATCCCCCAATTTAAAATGTAAATTTGACCACATGGGAAATAAAATTGATCTGATGAAAGCTTTTTAACCAGCAAAACTGAAAATAAAAATGTGCAGTGATTGTCTAAATTCTAAAGGCTCACTCTGTGTAAACACACAAACTAACACTTGGCTAAATGTTGGAGGGTTTGAATTCATGAAAAGGAGCTGTTGCACTCATGGTTGTTTTAAATGTGATTTGTTTATTTTGTAATAGAAAATTCTTTTCATTTCATCTAAATTTGTGTGTTAATGAAACATTTACCTCTTTTAAATGGAACTTATCTCATTTTTAACATGAGTTCTTCCAAAAACACCGAAAATGCAGTCTGCTAACAAGGATTCAAATAAGAGCTTGAAATGTACAGTCAGCTTCCATTTTATATCAAAATGCTCATGGACTGGGTGTGTGTGCACGCGCGTTATATTTATTTATATTTTTATCTCATTCCCCCCGGTCAGTCAGCTGTGAATCCCTTTGAATAGAACAGAAATACTTTATTATTGCCAGAGGAAAATTATTTAATGGCACTGAAAAGCAAGAAAGGTGCTGTAAACATTAAGTTGATTTATATTACTTCAACTGTTCATTATGTTTATTCTCTGTACTCTGATTTTCTCCATAGGAGACATTTAAATAACATATGAGCAGACTTCCATTTCTTTATTCAAGGAAATGAGGTAAATATGTCACTGTAATGAAATGAAATTTATTATTTTTTTTCATTTCTCATTTACATTTCAGAGAACAGTTTTTAAAGGACATAACTTGGACTAGATTGGATATTCCTTTATTTGTCCCACAATTGGGGAATTTTCATTGTTGCAGCAGCAAGCGGACAGTAAAAAAGAACAAACAACAACAACAACAACAATAATAATAATAGTAATAATAATAATAGTAATAATAATGAACTAACAATTATTTTGAAACAAGATAATAACATTTGAACAAATATTAGTAAACTTGTTTTCACAGTATCCTGTTACTTTTAGAGTACCCAAGACCTTAAAGTTTGTCAAAATCTGAAAAAGGCTTTTTAATGTGCAACACAAAGAGACGCTGTCTCGGCTCAATAACTGCAGTAAAGATCTATTTTTACTCTGTTCCGGTGCATTTTCCCGTGACGAGCTGAATCACAGCCTTCAACAACTGAATCAAACATCAGACAAACTTAAAAACAAAGTCCTCGAATTAATGTGGAAAGTCATGTTTAAATCCAGTATCCCTGACAGTGATTTACAACGCTGCTGACAATACAGCGCTGCGGGGATGATGAGTTTATGTAGGCCAGCATGAAACTTAGCATCACCACAATCCCCTCTGCTTCATTTTTCTCCTCAAACCAGCGAGAAACAAGAAAAGACATCCACATATAGTATTTCATCATTTTGAGGTGAAAGCGAGCTCTTCTTTGAATGTCCAGTTTATAATTCAGTTATTTCACTTCTAGGCTTCAGAACAACTTAAAAACTTGTGTGTGAATAAGACCAGGATCCTCGTGATGTAGCTTCTACAACTTTCCACCAAATGTGCCGTTTTAAAGGTTAAAAAATCACTATTGAGCTTCTTGACTCAACAACTCATGTGTTCATGCACCTGGGAACTGGGATTGTTCCCAGTTAATACTATCCCATTTCCCAGTCGACAGTAATAAGAACAATAATAGGAGACATGGCAACACGGCCGTCTCCAGTTGTGTTGCTTTATTGCGGCGGTCCAGAAAATGTAATTTAGTTTTCACACTATGTTCATGCACATTTACTGTACAGCTGCTGTTTGTTTTCTGCCTCTAACACAACTAACAATCCTTGTGGCCGCTGCTCTAAAGCTTTACACTCACAAAAAGCTGCTTCACTGAAGTGGTGCAAAGCCTTCACGCACGAATAAAAATCAGTTAAAGTCCAGGGAGTGAGCGTATTGCTTAGCTTAGACTCTCTCTTTTGACTGTGTTCAGATGCATTTTTATCCCACTGGGAAATGGGACTTTCCCGGCTCCTGGTTACATGTCCTGCAGGTTTTAAGTGTTTCTGCTCCAACTCACCTGATGTGGGAAAAGTTTCATGAGGTTTTCATGAGGTGTGTTGGATCAGGAATGTGCTGTAGTCCATTAAACTGTAGAGTTCAGTTAGTTTTTTGGGGGGTCTTTTTTCATTTAACTTTTATTTAACCAGAAAAACCTTGTGAAGATTAAAAAGAGTCCTGGCCTGGACAGGCAGCAGCACATTAAAAATGTTTCAGACAAAATAGACAATTGTACACATAAAACATAAGAAAATGCCAATACAGTAAAACCTCTGATGTAGGGACGCCCTAAAATCCATGGGCAGGTGTCCCCTGAAGACAGGTGTCCTCTCTTCAGAGGGACGGGTCACAAGGAGAAATTGTAGGACCAGTTGCTATTGAACGAACCAAACACCAAATATGTTATGATTATTTAAAAGCACCTAACTGAATCAATACAAGATGTATACAATATAAATACACATATACATATGTATGTAAGATGTCTACAAGGCGATAATTAAATAAGATTTAATTTACTTCAGGGACCACAAACAGTCCAGTTCTATTTCATCCCTACTGACCGCCAGAGGCGGTGCTTTAGCACTGGATATCTATGTCTCATGTACACACTGGTCAAGCACCTATACCAACAAAGTCACCTGTGACCCCCGAGTGACCCCCCGGAGTCTATAAGTTCCGGTGTCACCGGTGGATCTTTTCCTTTTGAATTTATTGCACTCTTATGGTTGATTGGACGTTAGTCCCGTAAATATCGTGGAGAGAAAAACTTTGGAACGAGCTGTGGTGTCGGCAGCCCCGCGACCTTACAGGTTGGAGCTGCGAGTCTGTGTTCGCCCTCCAAGGGGCTGGATAGGACGCCAAGATACGATATCGCACAACCGGCTTGTTTCCGTGTGTTACCTTGACCACGGTTAGCCAAAGTTAGCAGCAGTCCACTCCAGGCCAGGTCAGTGTTTGCCCGGCTTCGGCTGCCGCTTATGTTGTTTTGTCTGCAGTTAGCAGTAGTGTCTTCACTCCAGCTAAAGAGGCGATTACAGTCGGTATTTGTCACGGCTTCGATTGTCACTTTACTTTCGATACAGCAGCGTGTAGTTAGCAGCAGTGCTCCTGCTCACGCTAACGAAGCGCTTAGAGCCCACACAGTTTTCGCAGCTCAGGCGGTGTTTTCCATTTAGCCAGTGTGGCTAGCACGTCGTTAGTGGCAGTGCTCACGCTCGAACGTCAGGATTACCATCATCCACCACCCGGCGAAAGCCCTGGCTCTGAGCCAGGAGTTGTCCTCACTCCTGGCCAAGGGTGCCATCAAGCCCGTAGACCCCCTGCTGCAACCAGGGGGATTCTACTCAAATTCTTTTCTGGTCCCAAAGAAGGACGGCAGCCTTCGACCAGTATTGGACCTGAGACGACTCAACAGGCCCCTGAAAGTACTGCCGTTTTGTATGCTCACCGCAGGAGAGGTCCAGCGCGCAATCATCAAGGGGGAATGGTTCACACTGGTGGACCTTCAAGATGCCTATTTCCATGTGCCCATTGCACCACACCACAGGCAGTTTCTGAGGTTTGCCTTCTTGGGGCGCCACTATCAGTTCATGGTGCTGCCCTTCGGACTGTCCCTTACCCCCCGGGTCTTCATTCGGTATGTGGCTGCTGCCCTCGCTCTTCTGCAAGCAGACGGGCTGAAGGTTTTACCCTTCCTCGACAACAGGCCTGTCTGTGGGCACTCTCGCGCTCAGGTAGCCAAAGACTCAGCCCGGCTTTTGACACTTGACCCATGTGTTCCGCCTGGGGCTAAGGGTGAACATGAAGAAGAGCTGTCTGGATCCCTCCTAGCGGGTTACATATCTAGGTCACCATGACGGCAAGCTTGGTAGCCGAGCGGGTAGACGACATCCTCTCCTCCCGGTCCCATTTCAGGGTAGGCACGACATTGTCTTACGTTCAGTTCCTGCGCCTCGCAGGCAAACTGACAGCGGCATCACGGGTCATCCCCCTGGGCCTGTTGGCTCCTCGGCCTTTCCAGATATGAATCAACAGCCTCCACCTGGATGCCGGGTTACACAGGCATCAGAGGGTCAAGGTTACTTGGAGGTGCGCCAGATCTCTAACCCCGTGGGGAGAGAGGTCATTTCTGGCGAAGGGGGTCGCCCTGTGCGCAATTCCGTCTCGAAGAGAGACGGTGATGGTGGATGCTTGCGCGGCAGGTTGGGGCGCCGTCCAGCTCACACAAACACAGCAGATTCTGAATGCAGCTCCTATGATCCAATATTCAAATGAGGAAAATCAAGGAGGAGCTAGAAACTTTGAATACTGAAGGTTTCTGGACCGACCAGACCAGGAGGAGGAGATGAAAAGCTGAATAATATGACCTCTTTCATATTAATGACAATGACTCATAGTCCGACATGCTAACTACATACAGTAGTTTTCTGCATTTCTGCTGTTGCCGTGGAAACAGACATCGTTTTTAAAAATTAGCTTGTAAACATGAAACTTTTCTGAAACAAAAACACAAAAACGATGACTTATCAGTTGAAACGTCGTGTGGAGGAGTCCTATCAGAGACAGTCGTGGCAGCGTTAACGATGTTCTGAGGAGTGAAGTCGAGCTGTGGCGTGTAATCGTCTCCTCGCTCAGTGTCAATCAGCGACTCGCCTCCCCGGGCTGCAGGACGCTCCTCAGGGTTCTCGCTGCTGTCATCAGGCAGAACGTCTCACATGCAGGTGTGGAGTGTTTGTCATGCCCAGCCGTGCCTGCACACACACACACACACACACACACACACACACACACACACACACACACACACACACACACACACACACACGCTTCCAGTGCATTATTCATTGACAGCACGGCTGAATGTTGATTAGTGGGTTTTGTTTTTGCCCCCCCGCCCATCACATGACTCTGATCCCGGTATCATCAGCTGTTTTGCGTGCCTGTTCTTGCTTCTAATTTCTGTCACAAATTATTATGTTATTTATGTTATTCTGCATCAGCAGATCAGAGTGGGAGACGTCCAGCTTGTCAAATCAATGTGAGACTGTGAGCAGGAGCTCTAATCAGACACTGTCCGGATAAATAAGCAGCGGTTTGGAAAAGCAAATAGCTGAGTGATTACATCAGACCAAGAGACAGCAGCTCCCACCGTAATCTAATTTCAATAACATCTGTCTGCTGTAATTAATTCATTCCTCACCCTATATTTAACGGGGACTTTCTCTCATGAAGAAATGTAGTCGTGCTTTAAATTCTGGTCTCCTGCCAGCCGGCTTTCTGGGACACGATTCAGTCCTGACCTTTATGATACTGCGCCTGTTGGATATTTAACTCCCCCATAGTGGCCCTGATATACATTATAATAGCTTTTAGCATTTAAACAGATAGAATGGATTGCAGTACCGAGGTTCATGTCTCAGAAACGGCAGCAGAAAAGACGCCACCAAAAGAGGACAACAGGCTGCCAGAGCAACAGAGAAAATCTGACTGCTCCAATGAGATGAGACAGAACAAACCCTGATAAAATGAGTCAGTCATTTCCACGGGGGGTTTCAAGAAATAAATATCCAGAATTCAGTCACATTCAGCCTCACTAGCTTTATTCTGCAATATTTCTGACTTGAGCTTCCCACAAAACACCACAGATAAAGCCATTCATATTAAAAATGTTATTGGTAGCTGTAATCGTTCTTGGTCTCCTCCAGTCGTGATCCCGGCGTCAGACACGAGGAAAAACCCACAGCGTGATTTCACTTCACTTCAACTGATGCAGTCCGAGAGACGCAAAGCAAAACCCAGCAAACAGCCTGTTTTATTTTCACATGATGATTTCTCACAGTTCAGAGGATGAAGGGAGTGTAAAGGTTGATTTATGAACACGTAATGAGCCGCCTCTGTAAAACAGGAAGCATCAAAAGCTCCTGCAGAAACAATAACGATTTCAAACAAATAAACAATTGTGAAAACAATGAAGCTCTCACGGTCATCTGACATACTAACGTCAATCTAACAGACAAGAAATACACAATCAAGATGAAATACGATGAGATCAGAATATACATTTTAATTGAGCAGTTGTGCATGATGCAACAAATTATTTTTAAACAAAGTGCTCCGTCTCCGTGGAAAACTGGGAAAGCACAACTTTCTGAAACACTGCGCATGTGGGAGCAGCATTTCAGCCGTAGACACAGAGGTGGAGTGGGAGCAATTCACAAAAGTTTTATTTTCCGTGATGCTGATCGACGTTGTCATGGAAACGGACACACAATCAAAGTTTTGCATTTTCAATTGGAATTGTTGCCGTCTAAATAATTACCTTTGCCAATGAAAGTTGCACTCAGAAGTTGGTCTGAGTGCATTTATTTATTTATTTTATTTAATCATTGGTTTGTATGTATCTATGAATTTTACCGACTTTTTGCAAAAAACATTACCCTGAATTGTATGAAATTTTCTGGGATGATTTGTCGTCTCCCAAGAACCAATTGATTAGTTGTTTTCCCGTTAACGACTAACGCTTTCTGAACAAATCCCCGAAAATACAAAGCGGATGAGAGAAGCATCAGATCAAAGGGGATCAGCGTCTGTTGCCATGGAGACGCTCCCTGCTCAGTGTTTCACACCTACCTGGTTACCATTGATATGAGCTAACAGCTATCATGCTAACGATGCTAACTTGGTTTCCCGTTGGCGAAGATCTGCACTCTACCGAGTGTATCTCTACTTTTATCATTACTTTCATAAAAGGCACTGATGGAAACTTATTTTTACATCGTACGCTGCTGATTTTCTGAAAAAACCCGATTTAACCTTAAACAATTACCCCCATCAGATTAAACCATTTAAGTATATGTGAACTTTCAACAACCTGAACAACTGACTTTCTATTAGCATCGTCTGTGTCTCACTCTGTGTTATATTATATTATCTTTATCAACAAAGAACGTATTAAAGTCAATGTCGTACACGGATTTATGCAGATATGCTAATACGAGCTTATTATTTATAATATAATTCGATATGTTATTCAATAAAATATAGGATTCATTAGTGTTAAATCTGAGGTCAAGTTGCTGGTTTCAGCTCCGCCTGTACAGAATAACTCCCATCAGCGAGAGTCCTAATCTTATCTAATACTTGTTTCATTTGTGTCTCATTTGTGTAATTTAGCTGCACACACGTCCTCACAGTGTCTGTGGTGTTGTTGCTTCAGAGCTGCTCTCTGCCCGAGATGTGAAAGAGTGAGATTGATTGCAGTTATTGAAGCCAAATTAGAAATTGAGGAGTTTGGCCAAAGTGTTACGAGCTCGTAATAAACAGACGTGTTTGGTGTCTACTTGTGTCATTTTACTGCTCTGACATCATCTTATCCATTGTTCCGTCCTCACAGAAACTTTGTCATAAAGCTGTCAGATGCCCTCTCCATAAATAGAATTGATATCATGATTAGATTTCTGCCAGCACTGGGCTTGCTTCCATTTGGGTTCAATCAATTTGACTGAATGCTGAAGTGGAAAAGTCATGTGGAAGGACAGACGCCTCCGACACTGGAAACATGAGGATTTAGGGTTTGACCGAGGCTCAACTCGACCTTGACAGCCCAGCGTGAGATTTGTTTAATATCGATGCAGAAAATCAGCTTTTCGCCTCCGAAGCTCGTTGGAATGTGATCGTACTGAATTATTTGTTGGTGAATTGTAAATGAAGCAAACCTTGGCGTAGTTCTTCAGGTGTTGTTAAGATCTTGGTAACATTGGAAGCTTTCTGGAGGCTTTTAGTCGAGACACGGTTTGATGAATAAAATACAGCGAATCCATAATAATTCCTTTGACAAGAAGCGACAGAAAACAAGACTCAAATTTCACGACATCACCAAATATTCAGATTCTCTAACTTTGTGATTTAACCTTGAAGTCTGTTGATGTTTCTCATAACCTGTAACAGTCATCAGCATAGAAATCACACAAACATTGACTTTATTGATGAATCTCCTGAATATCATCAGTTTATTCGATGTAAAGTGTTTCCTGTGTATGTCGAACGTCGATGTGTTTATATTATACACGGCTGTCGTCGCAGTTGCAGAAACATCAACTGTTTCAATAATGAAACCAACTTTTTCACTTCTTGTTTCTGTCCTGCAGCAGCAGCGTCGTCCCTCATAGTGAAGTTATACTCAGAAAAAACTTGTTGCTCGGAGAATTACCATTTCACCAGAATCTGCTCTGACTTTTCAGAAAACATTTTCGCTTTTCCTCCTCTGCAAACTTAAGTTCCCATTCAAGCTTGATTGTAAACATTTGTAGGATATTTCAATTGTTTGCTAAAGCCTGAAGTGTACTTCTGATACGCAACCAGGCAATATGATCAATGAAGCGTAAACAACTAGTGTGGCTGTCCTGGTCGGATTAGCAGGATCGTGGTGGAACTCGTTGTTTTTCAACTGATTAGCAAGCAGCATTTGTTTTTTTAATGTCAGCTACCGTGAACTGAATGCTGTTTGTGAAATAAACGTGCCGTAGCATCAACGGCGGCTAACATTTTAGCTCTGTGGGAATATTTCACGGTAGAAAGTGAAATCAGTCCAAATGGCCTCCTGTAATGTCTGCAATATCAGCGATTCAAGAAGTGGAAGCATCAGAGCTTCGTTCTTTACCACCGGTTTGATTCGTTGTCTAAAACTAAAGCGAGTGTTTCAGAAAACGACTGAAGCTGTACGACAAATTCTGATCGTTACTTCCACACAAACAAGCGTCAAACATCACTTTGCGTCATTATCTTCACTGACTTTAGTTGGACTGAACCTGTTTCAGGTTTGTTATGAATATATTCAACAGTCATCAGCGTATAAACATATATTCTGATCCCGACCATGCTTTAATATTATCATTATCATTTATTTTCATTAGCCTGTGTCTGGACCAGGACCGAGGAGCACTTAGTTTGGGTTGAAGATGCTTCCCATCACACAGTAATTCAGTGAACCTCAGTCTGCCACCTCCGACCCCTCCGTGACTCAAACACGTCGTCCCACTCTCACATTACGTAACTCCTCCGGCTGGCTGAACATAATTAACGGTCCTGGTGCCACGCTGATCAAATAAGAAATCAGGAAGGGAAACCATCCTGTGTCACATTTTAACACATCTTCTTCCTAATCCTTAAACCCTGACATTCGGCAGGATTACTTTAAGCCACACGGTATACGGAGACGTACAGAGGCCATTAGACGGAGGTGATCATTGGGGACGAGGTAATCTTATATGAATATATGAATATCTCCTTACGGCTATAGCCTGACAGCAATTAGAGCTGCAGCTCGTTCTCCCTTCTGGGAGAGGATCAGCCCAGCCCTGCGCTTTTTGATTGTGAGGCTTTGATGAACCAAATCCACTGCACACGACACGTGCCCCCCGCCATAGTCTCCTCGTAGAGAGGCAGGGTTTGGGGCTCTCGCCTGCTTGCTTTATTCCTTTGCTGCCTGCAGGGTTTCAGAACAGAAAGGTGTTTGGAGCGGCGATCAAAGCCCTTAACTGCAGCCTCACACTCGCACATGTTCACTTGTAGCCGGATTATTGATATTACGATATCTCGGTGCTTTCCTTGGGCTTATTGGCTTGTTAAAGGGGGGTTTTCTTGCTTTGCCATTACTGGAGGGAGGAGTTAAGCCCTGATTGATTTCCACAGTGCATCACACGGAGCGGGGAAGGAAAGCCCATGGTAACCTAATAACGTCCTTCCCACAGTAAACGGCGAGAACTGAGTTATGTAACGCTGGTGGCGGACGGTTTTATGAGAGTCAGCAGGCTGCGGGACTGAAGTGTGAGGAAAACCTCGTTCCCTGGTTTGTCCCCATATTGTTTTCTGACATAAAAGGTTTTTCCTCTCTGAGCGCTGAGAAAATCCAAACCTTTGTGCTTCATCCGAGCGCTCGCCTCGGCTCCACACACACCGAGTGTATTAAAGCTTTATCAGAGGAGAATTTTCAATCCCTGCATTCACAGACGTGCCTCTTGACGTTTTATCCACAATTAGAAAAGGAGTCTCAGGCTGGTCTTTTCTCTAAATGCTGACACAGTATTTCATAATTCCCCCTATTGTTAATGAAATGTTTGTCAGAAAAGCTTTTAACTGCAAATACAAAACAATATAATGAATGAATTTGCATTAAAACATTACCTGGTAATGCTGAACCTTCAACAAAGGCAATGCTGGCATTTTGTCAGAAAAGCTCCAGTTACATGAATAATATCAATCCTTTATTTACTGCAAATTCTCAAGTAAAGTACTTTAAAGATATTTTAGAATGAAAATGACAGCACACGTCCGACACGTTGGATTTCAAATGATTAAGCTCCTCAGTAGAACCTTTGAGTTTAGAAACTATTGTTCCTCCGATTCACTAAAACCAGGATTTAAGTCAAAGTTGCAACATTTTCTTGCTCCTTTGCTTTATTCAACAGAAGAAAGTCTCACAACTTCTCTAAATACTGATTTTTACACAGAAGTGTTAAACAAAAGTAATTTTAAGATTACATTAACTCCTCAGGCAGAAATGACGTCAATGATTACAACATTTCAGACAAGATAACGATCACGAGTCCTGATGTACAGCGGTCATGTTCACTCCTGCTTGATTAATCATTTATTACGACCGTCAACACCTGAAATCAAAAGCTGTGGAATAAATCATGTGAGCATGAATATGCGACAAGCCAGATGGAAAAAACTGCAACGCGGTACAATAAGAGAGCTAAGTTAATAAAGGCAAGGGCAGATGGTAACCCAATGACTTGATTGGATATCCCACCAGAAATACGCCTCAAACTGACTTGGTTCTGAACGCTGTGCCAGACTTTGGGCTCGGATCACCGACTGATTCAACTTTCATAGAGTTTTGGGTGTCCGTTTACTCAACAACGGTGCTTGAAGCCGCTGAAAAAACACAGTTTTTGAGAACGACTCGTCACCACATAGACGGCAGAAGCGATGCTACTTGTTGTTAATGTCCATCTACTGAGCGTGTGCAGAAGAACTAGTTTCTATGGTTGCGATGCGCAGGACCAGGCGAGTTTCCAGTGACTCTGGGCAACATTGTCGCGTTAATGGACTCCCGAAACACAACAAAAAGTTTTCACTTGAAATCGTTGTGGCGTAAACGAGCCCTTGCAGTAACACAGAGACTTTAAAAGAAACATTTTAATGTCTCTTTTTATGGGATTTCAAAATGCTAAATATTTAGATGGCAAGACACCATGAAGGAAGCTGCTGGAAAAAAAAAAAATGCCTGAACTTTATGATTAAAAAAACACTGTGACATGATAATGAATTGTGC
This sequence comes from Lipophrys pholis, assembly GCF_963383615.2. NCBI lineage: Eukaryota > Metazoa > Chordata > Actinopteri > Blenniiformes > Blenniidae > Lipophrys > Lipophrys pholis. The sequence goes on along the minus strand of NC_137633.1, from coordinate 27,715,182 downwards.
AGGAAGTAAAAAAGTGCATTGCATGCAAACATGGTAAAATTATTCCCACAGTGAAGCATGGTTGAAGAAGCATTGTTAGGTAAAAAATATGGTACAAGAATGTTGAGTATAACATCTAAATTGTCTGTTTATTCATTAAAAGCTTTTTATTATAATTGAAGAATCATTTTAATTGAAAATTGGACACATTTGACCCACTTTGGAGTTAAATTTAGAAACGTGAACTCGTGCCTGCAGTACTCCAAAGTGCCACCAGGAGTGCTGAAGCTTCCAATGAACACTGTTAAATGAAGTCACCTGCCCGTTCTAAAGAAATGTGCTCTGACATATTTTTTTCTCATGAAATGTCTCAGTGCAGCGCACTAATTGTTGTGGGGTTTTCTTTTCCTCAGATGCTGACGACTCCGGTTGTGTCCTGCTCAACACATCAAGAAAGGTAGGCCTGAATACTCATCACCTGGCAAGAAATGAGAAAGTTACTGATGAGATCTTCGATACAGAATAAGTCATTTTCTTCAGGAACTGGCCACATCACCGCTAATGAGTCCAGCCATTTATCAACATGCGTAATTTGAATTCAGATGGTAACAGCTCTGCAAAGGAAATCTGATTTACTAACAAGATTTAAATTACACATCAATAATTTCGTGGCAGGAGCCATGAAAAGATGTGAGAACCCATAGGAGTTACACAAATATGATCACAACTTTGGCATCGACTCCTTTTGAGCCTGATGAATGCTGATGAGCACAAGAGCTACAGAAAAAATGTTGATCCACAGAAACATAGAAAAACGTTAGGCTGAAATTAAGATGAAATACTAGATTTAGATTCAGGTAGAGAATCCTGTTTGGAGCCAGTCGGCATTATACTAAAGAGGATTTATCTATAAATGACGCACACCCGAGACTCATGTTTCATGGTATTTAATGTTGAAAACCTTGCTGCAAGGTTCCTTCTTCTATTCTCCTACACATTGTAATAACGCACAGTTCCACGCTGCACTCCTGAAGGAGACGGACGCTGGTAAACCAATCCAATCCAGGACGATTGAATACCTCTCCTGTCAGTTTCTCTGTTCATCTCTTCACGACAAATTCTGCGTCAATCCTCCACATGCACGCTTGGTCCCAGTTATTGTTGCAGAGAGATGAAGCAGATCGCAACTGACATTGGAAGAGAAGCAGAAACACCCTGGAGAGGTTTCTGCTTCATCTTATTGCAGACACAGAGACGCTCACACGCACACACAGCGACCAATCAAAATACCTGCAATGTCTGTTGATGTTGGTTGAAGCTGGTGAAAACCAGAGAGAACATGCAACTTCCACGCAGAGACAAGTTCTCACCACTGCTTCATGCTGCCCTTGACTGCAGGGAGAACGTGCACATTCAGGCCACATTTACACGCAGTCGGGTATCTCCAAAAACGGATATCTCCCCCTCTACATTTTCAGAAATAGCATCCACGCCAGATCGTTTAAAAAAAGTATTTACAAAACTTACGCATAAAAACCTGGTTAAGAGCTCCTGTGAACTACATGTCAGACCTGTAGGGGGCAGTGTGACGAGAAGCATGAAGCCATGCTAGCCAATCACAATCCTGGAAGAGGTCTTAAAATACAATTATCAACCAATTCAGTCAGGTCACTCCCTCACTGAGCCACTATCAACTAGTTATGCATGTAAAACAGACCGAATCCCTGAAGCAACCCAGTGAAGGCCCAGGGGAACATGCAAACTTCACACAGAAAGGTCCAGATGGTGGGCAAAGCCAAACCAGGTTCTACCCAGTTCTACCCTCTGCAGCGCTGAGCCACATACCACTGGAGCTATATTTCTAAAATAAGTAAGAATATGCATTGGGTCTTTGTATGAAAGCACACACACACACACACACACACACACACACACACACACACACACACACACACACACACACACACACACACACACACACACACACACACACACACACACACACACACACACACACACACACACACACACACACACACACACACACCACAGTCTTCCAAACTGCTCCATGTGAAGAGAAAACGTGAGGTGACTGTCAAAATAAAACTACCAAGTTGGATTGTTATTACACTGACTGTCAAAATAAAACTACCAAGTTGGATTGTTATTACAGTGACTGTCAAAATAAAACTACCAAGTTGGATTGTTATTACATTGACTGTCAAAATAAAACTAGTCCAGGAGAATATGGACTGGGAGTCATGACACCACGGAGGAAACATGATTCTGATTGGCTCGACTGAGCATGTGCACCACTCCTAGTTCCTATGGCCGTGGTGCTCATGTACATTAGCAGCGTTTCGGCTGTTTCTGTGGAGTCCAATTGTTGCCAAAGTGCATTTTCCTTGTTTCCACAGAGAAGGAGACAAAGCATTTTCTAAAAGTTCCACCTCAGGAGTCGAGCCCAGAGCCCCAAAAGCAATGAAAATGTGTTGCACTTTCGAATGACATCGGGAAATACTAGTGACTACGGTCATGGTGACCAGGACAAGGACCAGGAGTGGGAGCAGGACCAGAATCAGGATCAGGATCAGGACAAGGACTGGGAGCAGGACCAGGACCAGGATCGGGACCAGGAGCTGGACCGGGAGTGGGAGCAGGATCGGGAGTGGGAGCTGGAGCAGGAGCAGGACAAGGACCAGGAGTGGGAGCAGAACAAGGACCAGGACAAGGATCAGGAGTGGGAGTGGGAGCAGGACCAGCATCAGGATCAGGACAAGGACCGGGAGCAGGACCAGGACCAGCACCAGGACCGGGACAAAGACCAGGAGCAGGACAAAGACCAGGAGCAATGTTTCTGCCATCTACAAGTCCCTGTATAAAAGTCCCTGGAGAACACTAATGCAGGCACATGCAGAACATGTAAATTCACACAGTCCTAACGGCCGGAAGACGAAGAGGGAAACCTTCTCGGGGTGTTGATAAACCACCATGCAGCCCTGAGAATCAATATGAAGAATCTAAAGAGACAATCCCGAAGAAGAACCAAGAAGTCCCAGGTAGAAGATGCAGTCTGCTCACAAAGAGAACAGAAGCAGTGGACAGACCAGGATTGCTTGTTAAACCCACAGCTGACTGAAGGAGAACATGCAGACCCACACAGAAAGGCTCCAGTCACAAGTGGAGCGCTGTGAGGAACCACCACAAACATCTGGCTCGTTCACACTCAATCCAGTTCAGCACAACGACCCGGGCATGATGCGGATGAATAAATGTGATCGGTTGCGATTTCACTGGTAATCGCTGACACACTGTGGGATGTGAAGAGAAGCTTTGCGGCGGTGGAGTTTGTGGCTCCAAATAAAACATGTGTGACGATGCTGCCGGTTTGATAATCCTGTAGATTTGACGGCTCGCCTCCGGTCCCGGGTGTTTATGGCGGCTCGACTGCTGTGTCATTGTTCAGGCATCTTAATTGACTTTGAATGATCTCTGCGGTGAAGTCTTTCTTCTGGTGACAGAGTGAATCCTCCTCTGCAGCTTTTTGTCGATTGTGTCCAGTCTTAGAAGAGGGATTCCTCACAAAACATCAAATCAGGCTTTACCAGGGATGAAAAATGTGTGACTTGAGGTTCCTCTTAAAGCCGCCAGTAGATTCAGTCTGTCACATCGTTTTGTTCGTTGCTGTGAAGGTGAGAAGGTATCGGCCGTACGGCTGATTCTTGTGCTTCTCAGTCATAGTTATATTCTCTCAGCTGAGTGTTTTAAAAAGCCTACGGCCATCAGTACATTAAAACAGGATCTTTTGCCTCTGAACCGGGTAGTCCTTGTGCCAGAACATCTTTAATAACCTGGAAGTCAGGGATTTGTGGAGCAGTGCAGATAAAGAGAATTACAGTAATCAGGTCAGGGAGTGATGAAGGTGTGTGAGTGTGTTTTCAGTGAAACAGTTTGTACTGCGTCAATGGGAAGTGGAATATTGGCTCAGACAGACCAACACACAACTCGTGTGTAACTTCAGAAAACAAAAATGCAAAAATTATATGTTTTAAATTTAGATGTCATGTAAACAGGGACTCCGTCTCCATGGAAATGGGGAAAATGAACCTTTCTGAAGCGCTGCTCCTGGTCCTGCTCCTGGTCCTGCTGCTGGTCCTGCTGCTGGTCCTGCTGCTGGTCCTGCTGCTGGTCCTGCTGCTGGTCCTGCTGCTGGTCCTGCTCCTGGTCCTGCTGCTGGTCCTGCTGCTGGTCCTGCTCCTGGTCCTGCTCCTGGTCCTGCTGCTGGTCCTGCTGCTGGTCTCCACGGCCGTAGTAACTGATAGTTCTGCACATGCTCAGTAGAGACAACAGAACAAAGTTTCCTCCGTGGTGTCATGACTCCCAGTCAATGGGTACATCTGAATTGTCCCTCCTATCTCCTTAACTATGGACTTTACCTTAGCCCCCTGGATGACATCACAGGGTTAAGGAAAGGTGTTAGGAGGCTTCCTAAAGGAGTTAGTGAAAGGTGTTAGGAGGCTTCCTAAAGGAGTTAGGAAGCTTCCTAAAGGAGTTAGTGAAAGGTGTTAGGATGCTTCCTAAAGGAGTTAAGGAAAAGTGTTAGGATGCTTCCTAAAGGAGGTAGTGAAAGGTGTTAGGAGGCTTCCTAAAGGAGTTAGGAAGCTTCCTAAAGGAGTTAGTGAAAGGTGTTAGGATGCTTCCTAAAGGAGTTAAGGAAAAGTGCTAGGAGGCTTCCTAAAGGAGTTAGTGAAAGGTGTTAGGAGGCTTCCTAAAGGAGTTAAGGAAAGGTGTTAGGAGGCTTCCTAAAGGAGTTAGTGAAAGGTGTTAGGAGGCTTCCTAAAGGAGTTAGTGAAAGGTGTTAGGAGGCTTCCTAAAGGAGTTAGTGAAAGGAGTTAGGAGGCTTCCTAAAGGAGTTAGTAAAGGTGATCATGTTAGTGTGGCAGTCGCACTTTCACTTAGTGACGTCATAATAATGTGACGGCGGCTCTAGTTAGTGACGTCTGCCATGGTGGGGAAAGAACTACAAGTTTCTGAAAATGAACCACAAAAAGTTCATCTGGGTTCTAGATGATTTCAAGTGGTTCTAGGCAGATTATTACTTTGGTAACTTACATGATCTGCTCCTTTTTCAGTCATCCTGAGTTTCCCTGAACGCTCCGATGAGCGGGTTCCTTTAAATGTTGTCGCCGCAAGGAATTGTGGGGGAACATGAGCTGGTCTCCTTTGGTAAAGGAAGCATCAGTGGTTCCTAGGCTAAAGGAGGTTCTAAAGGAAGCATCAGTGGTTCCTAGACTAAAGGAGGTTCTAAAGGAAGCATCAGTGGTTCCTAAGCTAAAGGAGGTTCTAAAGGAAGCACCAGTGGTTCCTAGGCTAAAGGGGGTTCTAAAGGAAGCATCAGTGGTTCCTACACTAAATGAGGTTCTAAAGGAAGCATCAGTGGTTCCTAAGCTAAAGGACGTTCTAAAGGAAGCATCAGTGGTTCCTACACTAAATGAGGTTCTAAAGGAAGCATCAGTGGTTCCTAGGCTAAAGGAGGTTCTAAAGGAAGCATCACTGGTTCCTACACTAAATGAGGTTCTAAAGGAAGCATCAGTGGTTCCTAGGCTAAAGGAGGTTCTAAAGGAAGCATCAGTGGTTCCTAAGCTAAAGGACGTTCTAAAGGAAGCATCAGTGGTTCCTACACTAAATGAGGTTCTAAAGGAAGCATCAGTGGTTCCTAAGCTAAAGGAGGTTCTAAAGGAAGCATCAGTGGTTCCTAAGCTAAAGGACATTCTAAAGGAAGCATCAGTGGTTCCTACACTAAATGAGGTTCTAAAGGAAGCATCAGTGGTTCCTAAGCTAAAGGAGGTTCTAAAGGAAGCATCAGTGGTTCCTAAGCTAAAGGAAGTTCTAAAGGAAGCATCAGTGGTTCCTAGGCTAAAGGAGGTTCTAAAGGAAGCATCACTGGTTCCTAGACTGAAGGAGGTTCTAAAGGAAGCATCAGTGGTTCCTAGGCTAAAGGAGGTTCTAAAGGAAGCAACGAGCCTCCTTTCCTTTGCTTATTGAGAATTCAGACAGTCCTTATCATGGCCGCCACACAGAACCCTTCCGGGGTGAAGGAGAAGTGGATAGTCAAGGAGTTAGGAGGGACAATTCGGACGGACCCCTTATTCTCCTGGTACTTGCTACTTTTATTTTGACAGTCACCGTAATAACAGTCCAACTTGGTACTTTTGTTTTGACAGTCACCGTAATAAAAATCCAACTTGCTACTTTTATTTTGACAGTCACTGTAATAACAGTCCAACTTGGTACTTTTATTTTGACAGTCACCGTAATAAAAATCCAACTTGGTTGGTGGTCTGTCCGCTAGAATGTCTGTGTTCTCCCATTGTTAGTGTTTACATCACTTTCTTCTCTGCTGCATGTGTGTGTGTGTGGTTTCATTATAAAAACAGCAGCAGCAACTCGTGGCCCAACATGAAAACTGTGTCATTTTCAGCATCTATGTTCTTTCTGTTGAAATGGATATCGGTTTCAAAACGTTGCCTTGTGAAGGAGAAACTTTTGTAAAACAAAAATGTAAAACAAAAATGCAAAACCGATGCGTTTTCGCTTAAAGCGTGGTATGAACGCAGCCTTCACTGACCAGCCCTGCCGTCACGATACCGTCCATCGCTGCTTCTCAGGTGTGCTGTCTTAGTCCCCGCCCACATGAGCCAAAACCATCGTTTTTCTCGCCATCGTTCTTGAAAAGTGGGGACGGGGCCTCAGTGGCGTTCAAGAGCCAAAGCCTTGAAGTGCCTTGATTGATCAGGATCAGATGAGCTTCAGGTTCCAGCAGCTTCAGAGCGCCAGCGACAAGCCTGTCGGAGATCTGAGCGTCTTGTTCCTTGCTCCCGCTAACAGCTTGCTCTCTTTTTCTCACTATTCCGCTCGTTCTGTATCGCTGCTGTTTGTTTGCTCTTTCCTTCTGTTTTCTGAAACGGCCTCACGTATCCGTATCCCAGACATTTGTGATGGATCTGTTTATTTGCTCTGATCCATAAATAGATTTCATTCTGCTCCCGTTATGTGGATGCTACTTTTGACTCACTTATGTTGAACAAAGAAAAGAAACCGTCTTTGAAGTAGCGTTTTGCTCGGCGCTACATCCACAACATATGGACAAACATTTTGCCAGGAATGACGACAAACTTTTCTTTGACCTACGCTCCGTCTCTGGCAGGTACGTACAAACCAGAACAAATAAAATTTATAATTAGAAAGCTTCTTAGTGAAATAACTTGAAAGACTGAAGACATTTACTTTCTGCTGTGTTTGATTTAAAAAAAGAACAGCAGGAAATCCACTCATCTTCAGCCTGTCTGTCAATTCCAGGATCGATGAAACGGGGGACTGGTGTGTGTCTGGGCTCTTAATCGAGCTGTTTTCATTCCTCCGTCCATTCATCCGTCTTTAGGTGCTTCTCACACGCCGCCGCTGCAGTTTAGACAAACTTTGCAGGGGTGAAGTGCTCCCGCTATTTCAAACACTACAATCTTTGGCTCAAAGGGAGTCACTGGGAGATTTAAGCTTTTAGAGCGCTTTCATTCTTCAGAGCTGTCAGGGACGTGACAGCCGGCCAGAACGTCTAACCGACCAGTAGATCCATCATCTGACAGCTTCCGAGATTAAACTCGGGACATTCCTCATTCAAATTGGCCTCCGTCCACCAGGAAAACCACTCTGGGGTTAAAATCAGGTTTAAGGCTTCAAATGATTTCACTATTGATTAATCTCTCAATTATCTTCACGTTTGATTGATAGCTCATCTTTAAATGGGCAGAAAATTGAGTTCAATTCTAAGAAATAAAACTTAGACACTCCTGTCTTACTGTGAAGTCTCTACCTTTGACCATAGGAACTTATTGATTGATTACTGTTCCTGTTTTTCCTCCAGTATGTGAAGCTGATGAACTTTCAAGAAGAGGTGCGGGCACACCGGGACCTGGACGGCTTCCTGGCGAGGGCCAGCATCCTGCTGGACGAGACGGCCGCCTCCCTGGACGACGTCCTGAAGCGCATGCTGCACCACGTGGGCCAGGACAGCCACGCGTCCGAGCCCAGCTGCAACTTCGAGGAGGTGATGAGCCTGCTCTTCACCGACGCCGGAGCGCAGGAGGTCAACGGTGAGCAGCAGCCTGGTCTGCGTGAAACTTGTGGTCGCACTCAGAACATACAAAAAGAGAAGTCGTGGCCTCTGCGCCTTTCCACAATCAAACCAAGACTCCGTAACATCCGACACCTGACCTGAAAGCACCTGACGTGTGCGCATGTCGACAGCGGCCTCCCTGCAGGCTCGCCAGCCGGATTGTCAGATACACTTGACAATGGTTCAAGAAGCTTTTGGTACCCAAAGCGATGTTTGTGATGTTTGAACCGAGGCTGTCAGTTCAGCCCACAGCTCTCTGGAGTGGACACAAATAGCACGCAGCGGAGAAAGCATGCAAATACCAGCACAAACACACACATACAAACTCACACACACAAACTCACACACACACAAACTCACACACACACACAAACTCAGGCTGAAACTGCTCGTTATTTCTGCAAAGCCACGTTTTCTCACATAATTGTTTGGTTCTTAAAATGTCACGAATGGGTGAAAAATGTCAGCTGGGGTTTCCTGAAGTCCATGATCCTAAGTAAATTCATCTTATTGTCACTCCAAGCACAAAAAAATAGTCGACATTTAGGAAGAAAGTGTTAAAATTATTCATAATATTTAGTGACATTTTTGTTGTTCCTGTTTTTATACATCTTTATTCCAACAGCAAAACTCCAGTGTCGGTTCGCAGAAAACCAAAACTGTCATAATGAGGTTAACAACACATTTTAATGAGTACAAACTGCTGTGAAGCCTCAGTTTACAACGTCTCATCACCGATTTCTCGATACGATCGTCTGCTGCAGCCGACCGGAGGCTGAGGCTCGTGTCAAACACACATTTTCATGAGCGGAGGCTGAAACTCCTTATTTCTTTGGTGCTTGAAATGTCACAGGAAGGTAAGGAATGTCAGCCGGGGTTACCTGATTCTGAACAACAACAATATATTCAGTCTGTTACAGGGAATTAAAAAGCTAAAAACAACATACATGCTTTTTGGAAGAATTATGAATTCTGAGCCTCTAAAATTTAGATTTAAAATGCAGCATGTGGTGTGAGCTGAGCAGATTGTCCACTTTGTGTAGAAAAACAAAGTAATAATGGCCAATAATGTAATAATTTCATCCTTTAAAAAAAAAAAAAAGGTTAAAACCGGAGTCACGTGAGGAGGACCTGGGGATGGCTGTGCCTTAGAGACGCTCCTGTTCTCCGCCTACAATTAATATGGATTAAACTATATTAACTCTTCACAAAAGCTCAATTAATGCCTCAGGTATTGCTAGACACAACTCGCACGATGAACCAAGGGAAACGGAGCGCGCAAACTCACTTAAAGACTTCAGCCACCATGGAGGCTAGCCCCACTAGCAGTGAAGCTAACCCAGCAGTAACAGGCAGAAATCGCCAATTAAATCGGACACAACCGAGCTCAAAAACACAGTGAGAACTCTCCAAACTCGGCTCGAAGAGGCGGAAAGTTGCATCTCTGATGTGGAAGATAACAACGCTGGCATGGTTAATGAGCACAAAGCGCTAAAGCAGAAAGTCGAGCGTCTACGGAGCGGGACCAGGAAAACAGGGAGACGTAAAGACATCAAGCTGATTGGACTCAGGAGCCCCCGGCCAGCTCCGTAGGTAGAGCAGGAGACTCTCAGTCTCAAGGTAGAGGGTTCTTGTCCCCGGCCAGCTCCGTATGTAGAGCAGGAGACTCTCAGTCTCAAGGTAGAGGGTTCTTGTCCCACGCCGGGCACCACCTTCCCGTGGGCCCACCACCTGCAGGAAGGTTCTTAATCAGTGCTCAGACTGCCACCCCGGGTTGGGATGGATGGATGGATGGATGATTGGACTCAAAGAAGGAAAAGAAATGGGGAATGCAATGAATGACTACATAAGGAAGATACTGAAGGAAGGATTGGGACTGCAGGAAGACGAATACGAGATCAAGCAGAGCCATAGAGGTGGAGGTCCACGGGCGGACGACAGTCGCCCTCCGCGGGCCATACTGGTGAAATTTCTACGCTACACGGCCCAGCAGAAAGTTCTGAACGCTGCGAAAAAAGAGAGAGGGATACGGTGGGAGGACTGCACTCTTTCTATCTATGAGGATATAACCAAGGAACGCTCCGACCTACGGAGACGGTTCTCCCCGGTAATGAAAGCCCTGGGATCATCAGGTAGAACACCCTGGCACACCCGGCAGTCCTGAGGTTCACATGGAAGAGACTGAGCTTTACAGACCCAAAGGAGGCTGAGGTCTTTATTCAGGAGAACATTCGGAGGTCGCACGGAGGAGGTGGAGACCCGGGGCGCTGCTGTAACCGGACGGTGAGGAGCAGAAGGCGCCGTCTATCGGACCTACATGGACCGGAATCACGTTAAGCCCGAGGCTTATTACACTGTTATGTTCTTTTTAAAAGCAGTGTTTGTTCAGTTATTTTTTAGACTTTTACACGTCCCTGTTCTGGGTTCTTTTTGGAGGTGTTTTTCTTTTCTTTTCTATGATGGCAGGAGAAAGACATTAATATGTGAGGCTATAATGAGAGACAACGTCATGGACAAGAGTAAAAGGAGGCTAAGCTATACACTCTTTGGAGGTAATGAGTAGCAGACATATCAATATAGTGACATGGAATATTAATGGCTGTAGCACTCCGATAAAACGCAAAAATAATACTCACTTATCTTAATCTAAAAACACAGATATTGCATATATTGAAGAAACACAGTTTAAGGACCAAGATGAAGCGTTAAAAATGAAAAGTGATCTGGTCGGTCATGTCTTTCATTATTCAGTATCAAGCAAGAGCTGTGGGTTTTTATCCTTGTCAACAAAAAACTAACTTTTTCTGTATTGAATCAATTTAAAGTTTCTCATGGACGGATCCTCGTGGTGGAAGCATTCATTAATGCAGTTAAAGTAGTACTTTGCAATAGATACGCACCAAACGGGGAAAACTCATCCTTTTTTAATGAGGTCAACAATAAATTGGGGAGAAAGATGGTCAAATGATTATGGGTGGAGATTTCAATCAAACTTCAGACGATCTTTTGGACGGCAGTAAATTCAGAATAGACACTTCCCCCAGAGAGAGAGCAGCTATAACCTCGTTAAAGGAGGAGCTGGGTTTCACACATATTCTGAGACTTATACATCCCAAAGAAGGATAATATACGTTTTATTCTCACTCTCATAGTTCCTATTCACGAAGCGATTATCTTTTGGTTGCTGGCTCACTTGTTGACGTGGTAGTTGACTGTAATATAGGAGTTCTAGCAACAACTGACCATGCACTGGTTGGATTACAGATAAATCTACACTCTGCTAAAGGTAATGGTGGAAGGTGGAGACTAAATACAAGTTTACTGCACGATGAACAATTTGCTCCAGAACTCAGTGAGGATATGAGGATATTTCTAGACATTGATCGAGGATGAACAGAAAGATGAGCTGCTGTCTGGGAGGCACTCAAAGCGTTCGTCAGGGGGAAATGGAGAACTCACAGTTCGTGGAAGAAAAAGGAAAATAAGGAAAAAGTACAAATATTGGAAAAAGAAATACTTAAATTGGAGAAACAACTAATTCAACAATACGATGAAGAAGATTTCAGGAACATTTGTAAACTAAAATTTGAGCTACATGAAATATATATAAAGTATTCTCTATTTAGGCTCTAAACTAATTTTTATGAAAACGGGGAAAAAACTGGACGATTATTAGCGAGACAATTAGAACGCCTGGATTCAAACACTATTACAGCAATTAAGAACCACGATAGACTTTTTACATCAACTAAGAAAATGAATGAAGTTTTCAAAGACTTTTATGAAGAAGAGTATACGCCCACATGTTCAGCCAGTGATGAAGACTTGAGTTCTTTCTTTGGGAAGGTGGAGCGACCACAACTTTCCCCAGAGGAAAAGGAGAGTTTGGATTCTCCCATTATGGAAGCTGAAGTTAGAACTGGAATTAAAGGTAAAGCTGGGAAGTCAGCTGGTATAGATGGCTTCCCGGTGGAGTATTAGAAGAAATATGCTGATGTTCTTTGTCCGTTTCTCACAGAGGTTCTGCAGGAAGCATTTCTATATGGCTCACTCCCAGAACGTTGGAACCAGGCCATTACATCACTGATACCAAAAACAGATAAGGATTCAACTGGCCCAGCTAATTATAGGCCCAGAAGTCTAATAAATGTTGATTGCAAGATATTATCCAAGACATGAGCACTAAGATTGGACCATGTTTTGCCTAAAATTATCCATAAAGACCAAGTAGGATTTATAAAACATAGATCTTCAGCCGATAACATGAGGAGATTGTTACATTTCATTTGTATGAGTAGAACTAACCCTCACCCTGTCTCAGCTATGTCTAGATGCGCGATGCTCAAAAAGCATTTGATAGGGTGGAATGGGCCTTTTTATATGAAACTCTCTCAACATGTGGGTTTGGTGATGGTCTCTGCAGATGGATAAAAGTCTTATATTGGAACCCTAAAGCTGCGTTCTTTACCAACGGGATGATGTCTCGATGTTTTAATAAAACCAGGTCAACCAGACAGGGGTGCAGTTTAAGCCCACTATTATTCACAATTCTTTTGGAACCACTGGCCACATTGATTAGAGCAGAGTCAAAAATGAAAGGGATCATTGGCAGAGAATAAAAATATGCAGACGATGTTTTGGTTCTGAGTCTGGATCCGGCCAGCTCGGTGCCAGCTCTACTAAAAACTATTGAAGAATATTCTAAAGCATCTGGTTATTGCATTAATTTGGCACAAATCAGAAGCCGTGCCAGTGCCCAACACTTGCTCACATGATCAGCTATCGACTTTTAATTTCAAATGCCTACCAAAGGGGATAAAATATTTAGGTATAGAATTAGATCCAGACATAAGTAAAATTATGACAACTAACATGGAAAGGCTATTAAATAAAATAAAAGCTAATTTGGATAATTGGAGTAAATTACATCGAACATGATGTGGTAAAGTAAATGCAATAAAAATGGTTGTGGCATCACAAATTAATATCTAACTGGGATGATCTCCACATCAATGGACAATTATTAGTCAGATATGGTAAAATGATAAAACTATTTCTTTGGGACGGGGAAAAAACCTCGAATTGCAAACACTTTGCTTTTTACACACACTGCAGAAGAAAATAAAAGCACAGATGCTCATATGCAGCATATCAAATGTCACAAATTCGACAAATTATGTGAGCCCAAAAAAAGAGGGGGTCTATCATTGCCAAGCATAAAATATTACAGCGCTGCCTTTGAGATGTCCAAGCTTACAGATACTGGGATGAAGCTGGTGCTGAGCTGGACTGGGTCCTGAGGGAGCAGCAGCTCTCCTCCACCTTTAAACCCATTGAGCTTCTTTCACAAACGGTGACAAATGGAGAAAATAATATGAACCATCCTATTCTACAGCATTCAAAAATAGTTTGGCAGGAGGTACATAAGAGATGTAAAATTTGTCAATATTCTCAAAAATATGCTTCCATATGGCATAACCCAAAAATAAAGCTCCACAGACACCCTGTCTACTGGACTCAGTGGCTTAGAAAAGACATCAGGATCGTAGATGATTTATTGGAAAATGGCAGTTTTCTTTCATATATCAGACTCAAGAAATAATTTCAATTAGAGGGCAAAAGCCACTTTTGTAAATACTTACAAATCAGACACTGTATTAAAGAGGTTGTTCCTGTTGGTCAGGATAGAATGTTTTCTACATCTACCCATAATGCATCATAAGGCGTGGAGATGCTATGAGATGTACCCTGGACAAATAATAATGGTTGTCGCGAGGCAAGAGGATATGGGAGAAAGATCTGTCTTGTACACTGGATGAAAAAACGTGGGAGGGGATTCTTTCCAACACTGAGAGATCCATAAGAGAAGCCAGAGGCAAATTTATTCAATATAGGAGAATTCATAGATATTATTTTACTCCATCCAGACTCAACAGAATGGGCTCACTAAACACTGATCTGTGCTGGAAATGTGGGGAACAAGTGGCACGTTTATCCGTGCATTGTGGGATTGTTCTAACATTCTCCCCTTATGGGAAAAGGTTTTAGATTGCAGCCTTGCCTGAGGAGCAGATTCTGGAGGTTCGGTCCCGTCAGAGCAGGAAAATCCTCCTCTTACATAATAGAGTGGAATCCCGGCGCCAGCTCGCCACAACGCGCTCACAAAGTGCCATTCAGCAAACTTTTCTTCTTATTGCAGGTTAGATTAGAGGTGGACACTGTAAACACACGCGTGGAGGTTTCCTCGCTGCCGTGAAATCATGGGGAGGAAACGTCGTGTCTGCTGGTCGGAGGTGGGCGGTGTGAGACGCTCAAACGCCTCCCACTGGTCCGCAAGGTGATAATTGACTTCTGTCATCGATCACTCACTCGGCGATCTGAGAATCTCGGGTGGCTGCGGCTGAAGACACTCCACCCTTTGTGTCCCAGAATATCCTCACGGCTCCTCCGCACATCCATCAGCTGCACATCAAGTCAAATAGAATCATTTTATCAAGTTTAGATTTGGTATCATTCAAACGAGTAAAATAAAGAAAGAGGAGTACAATGTTGATTAGAGAGTTTTTATTGAACAGAAACAAGGCTCAAACCTGCCATCTAAATTAAAGAGAATATTCTGGAAATGCATTAGTCGCAAATATACAACAAGAAACCAGCCACACTTCATTGAAGATTAATACAATTTTAAATGCTTAAAAGAATATTTACACAGTAAAATGTATGAAGAAAAACAGGAGATCACAAAACTGAATACAAGACAAGAAGTGCTGTGTAATCTGAGCAATAATAGTAAATATGACCCAAATCTGATTTATAACAAAATGTAGTTAGGTCAAAGGAAAATATGACAAAAATTAAATGATATTAAAAATTTGACATTTATAAAAAAATCATTAAGTTTCCTCACCTTCTGAAATTAGTGGTGTTATTGTACATAGTACAAAGTCATGTACCAGAATACTTTTAGTTACTTTTGGACTACTTCACCAGCAAACATAAATAGATAAGAAAGAATAGAATGTTTAATCTGCTCAGTGTATTAACAAATCTTATCACACCACACCCAAACTGCACTTAACAGAAGAGGTTTTGAACCATCAACTCTCAGTAACACATCAGGCGTCTCACACTGATTTTTTTTTTTTAAAGAATCAAAACCACAATACAAATAAAGTTTTCAATTATTCAAGTGTTCGTCCTCAAAACTATTTCTATTCAAGAAAATGTGCTAATCTTTTTCAAAACAAACACAAGAGAAGTGAAGGTGAAGAGGAAACGTCCTGTAAGTACCAGCAGGAGG
Source organism: Lipophrys pholis (assembly GCF_963383615.2). Taxonomy (NCBI): domain Eukaryota; kingdom Metazoa; phylum Chordata; class Actinopteri; order Blenniiformes; family Blenniidae; genus Lipophrys; species Lipophrys pholis. The sequence goes on along the minus strand of NC_137633.1, from coordinate 27,699,730 downwards.
TCACAATGATCTGCCCTCCAACGGCAGCCTGCCACGCCAGGACACTTTAACAGAGATACCAAATCCTGTCATCATGCAGAGTTTCAAATAACAAAATAACAAAACAGAAAATAGTAAATAAAAAATCAAGGCAGAATACCACCTGATTCTAAATCACACTCTCTCTCTCTCTCTCTCTCTCTCTCTCTCTCTCTCTCTCTCTCTCTCTCTCTCTCTCTCTCTCTCTCTCTCTCTCTCTCTCTCTCTCTCTCTCTCTCTCTCTCTCTCTCTCTTTTAATGTTGTTGGGGTTTTTTCCCGGACTAAATATAAATGTTTGAGAGGTTTGAGAGGCTGTATCTGGCAACATAAATCACTAGTTGATAATAAGTGACCAACCCGCTGGACCCCCTGCTGAGTCAATGAACAGACTTAAAAATAAAAGGTTATGATGCGTTTCGCCCCAATTAATCCCTAAAACATGAGCTCCTCTAAACATATTGAGAACGGCTTACTCCCATCCACACTAGTAATGGTACTGGCAGGTTACTGACAGGTTAGTGAGCTAATAACACTAGTTGACAGAGTCCAGGTGTGTGTCAGTAAACGTGAGCAGGTTGTTTCCTTCCTGTTGATGTTTCTTCAGGTGAGACGTTGACACACCTTCACGGCTGGGAGGATTAATTTGCATTGTCCAGAGAGGTTAAGAACCTTCTCTCACTTCAAAACAAAATGATGTCGGAGTTTCCAGACAGAAAATGTGTTTCTTTCCCCGGGAGCGGCCATGACCAGAGCAGCTGAGGCAGTATCCATGGCAACGCCTCCTTTCAGACGGGTTTGTTGCTGCAGTCTGCCTGAAAGCGTCGGGAAGTGTCGCAATGCCAGTGGACGGCGCATGTGTCAGCTGCATTTCTACTTTATACCATCTTTTCTATTGTAATCCCAGCTTTAATCTAATATACCTGTGACGAGATTACACATTTTTTTATGTACTGTAACAGATTACAGTTACATTTTTTTTGTATCCTAATTACGTAACGCCGTTACATGTAATCTGTTACTCCCCAACCCTGCATATGATATAGTCATGTTCATTAGCATTAGCATTAGCACTGAGCAAAATTATTAAAAAACACCAATAGAAAAAGAAAAATAAATATTAAAACTGGAAGGAATTTTAAACAAAATTCATCATGACATTCTTTGTTGCACTGATTTAGAAATGCTGCAGTTCTCCAACTGCGACACCAAAAGAGAAAACAAACCAAATGAATCATTAAAATAACAAATTAATGTTAAACACGGGATAAAACAAAATTTCCATTTTAAACAAAATTGATAAAAAAAAAGTTTGAATTCCATTATAGTTTAGAATTAAACACAATGAAGATGTTTGATATACTTGAGCTCAGAGATATCAAACTTAATTTAATCACTGTATTAAAAACGTCCTCACTCCCAAAAAGAAGAAAATGGCAATAGAAAAAATGAAATACATGCAGACATGCAGACATACTGCATTAGATGTGCTCATTGGCCTTAGCATTAGCACAGTAGCCTCCACACAGATGTGCATGCAGAGACATGCTCATTAGCATTAGCGCTGATGCCTCCACACACAGATGTGCATGCAGAGACATCCTCATTAGCCTTAGCATTAGCACAGTAGCCTCCACAGAAATCAGGACTCAGGCTTTGAGCATCATTAGGAGATGAAGTAATCTATTACTCTTTAACGTGATTTGGTCTGGTTAATTAATCATTAGGAGTTTACGGGCCTTCAAACGGGGCATTTCTCACTGCAAAAGTCTTCTTATAGCTTTTCAACACCCCAACTGAGGAGTGTGAATTCCCATGTCGCCGGTCGAACCTTTGAATTCACACGTGAAGCTCCCAGTCAGCTGAGGGGGACGATATCTCTGGGGGAGGAACAAAGGCTCCTCCTGGGGGAATACATTCACGTTATCACTGCGACACATCTCTTCAGGTATTAATTTCTGCCATATCTGCATTCCCCCCGCCACAGAGGGGTATTACAGCCGGCGAGCGGCCGGCTCATTTGGAGTGTAATACTGTACAGCTGCCAGATAAAGAGAACAGGGCCAGATTAGAACAGGCACCCAAAGAACAGAGAATTACAGGAAGGAGAGAAAGATGAAAGCCCACAGAGATAATTAGTCCTGCTCAGACTCCAGCACAGCACTCAGATTTTTGGAGGCCAAACTTGTGCTGTTTTTGTGCTTCACTTCTGTCTGGGGATTTCAGGATGAGGAGCAATAACCCAACACACTGCTGCTGATGCAACGCCTGGATAATAATATCACTTCCGCCGCTAATACACACACTAATGCTCCTTCTATTAACCCAAAGTCACACGTCATCCTATAACGCAGAGTATTTAAACCAATAAAGGATTATTGGATGCCAACAGTAATGACAAAGCTTACATTAGTGACAGGCGGCCGCCACAGAGTGACTAACAATCAGTGTTTGGAGCGATAATGTTTGGTCTTATTGGATTTTTCTTCTCTTCTGCACTGGTGTTGTTCGCTCTGCTGCCTCGCTGCGATGTGCCCTGCTGATTGGCCGTGTTCCTGAGGACTGTACCATCATTCCTCTCTAAACTGCCGTCACCCGTGATCGATCTGTGCTGGCTTTCCACACTGCTGTGATTTACATAAACTCTGCTGTTCTTTACAACTCAAATCAAACTGTAAATTGAGAATCTAATCTATTTTGAGGGGAAATAAGGCTGTTCTTACACAATGAAGATCCAGTTGCAGCTCTGAGCGTTTCCTCCTAAATTAAGGTTTTCATCGATCATCTGAATGTTTTTATCTGTGAAAAATAATTCACAAAATGTGTTTTAAAACTTGGAAACAGGTTTTCATCTGTGCTCTTTTCTGAAACCTAAGTTAATCTTTTTTTCTTTCACTTTAACTCAGGTTTTGTTTTTTTTTAATTTCCATTTTATTCCTTGAGAGCAAACATGTGGCTTTCCACTACACACTCCTGAACTCTTTCATTATTGGCTTCATTATGGATTTACTCTCTTTGTGTGAACTAATAAAAGGAAATATGTGACGATAACATTAATCCGAAAGTACAACTTTTTGAGATCGGCTCCTTCGGTGGAACTTGTTGAAAACGTGGATACAGGTGAAAACGCAACTTTTCTGAAACTCCGCTTCTGGTCCTGGTCCTGGTCCTGGTCCTGGTCCTGGTCACCAGGGTCGTAGTATCTAGTTCTTCTGCACATGCTCAGTAGAGCCAATCAGAACAAAGTTTTCTTTGTGGTGTCATGACTCAAAGTCATTATTCTCCGTAGTTTTATTTTGACAGTCACCGTAATAACAGTCCAACTTGGTGGTCAGTCCACTGGAATGTCCTTGTGGGCTTTGGTATTAACCTTATTGTCCATCTATTGAGCATGTGCAAAACAACTCTTTACTTCGACTGTGTCACCACAGGACCAGGACCAGGAGCAGGAGCAGAAATTGTATTTCCCCCATTTCCACGGAGACAGAGTTGGAGTGTAAACAGCACTGAAAGGCTCCACAGACTGAGACCAAAGATCGTAAGAGAATCGTTAGTAAAATCTGCAGTCGCGGCTCAAGTCAGTCGGGCTCTGTGCTCAGCTGTAGGACGGCCGAGGTTTCGGTCGTAAGCCCGTGACCGCTGTCGGACTGTGTCTGATATCTGTGATCACGTCAGCTCAAACAAACCAATAGAAACGCTGGATGCCGTGACGTAGTTATCCACGCCACACCGGAATGCTAACGTAAAATGCTAGTACATACTTACAAGTACTTACTTCAAGCTCTCTTGGCAGAATTGGCCTCTCCAGTTCGCTCCTCTTTTCGAGCCACGACCGCGTCCATGTTCTCCTCTTCCTTTCTTCGGGATTTTTCTCCAAACATAAGAAAACAGCAAGGTGAGAGTTCTGTCCACATTTAGCACCTTTATTTTTCCTAAATGGGTGGTGCACGCTTATGACGTTTTACTCTTGCGTAATCACGTCAAATCGGTGCAGATTCAGCACGTACAGTTGGCAAAAACGATTCTTTAAATCCGTCTCGTACAGTCGTGAACAGTGTGAAGGCTTTGACGGGTCCAAATCGCGCTGTTTGTGGCCTAAAGCGGGAGAAAGACTGCATTTGCACCTCGAGACGTTAAATTCGCCTCCATACATCCTGTACACGTCACAGTGAAAAGCCCCGGTGACACTGAGGCACCAGAGCAAACCACTGCACCACCGTCCACATGAACACTTCAGGTTTTACAGGACATAAACCTCCTTTCGCCAGTCTGTGGGAAACATCAGAATACTAAATTAAACCCAGTAATTCAGCTCTTTACCACATGAAAAGTGGCGAGCGCTCGTGTCATTTTTCCATCTCGATTTTTTCATTGACGTCTTCATCGGGTTTCTTCTGAACACATCGCTGCTATCGCTGATAAAATCCAATTTTTGGTAATAGCCTGTGGACAGTAATCAAGATAAGATCTCTCCGAGGCCAACGAGGACCAGACATTGAGGGATTTTCTCTGGAAAATGATATTTAATATGCATGAGGTAAAGGAAGGCAGGAAATGAAGCTCCTGCTCGGCAGAGATATTTATGTGTGTGCCTGTTAACCAGAACGTGTGTGTGTGTGTGTGTGTGTGTGTGTGTGTGTGTGTGTGTGTGTGTGTGTGTGTGTGTGTGTGTGTGTGTGTGTGTGTGTGTGTGTGTGTGTGTGTGTGTGTGTGTGTGTGTGTGTGTGTGTGTGTGTGTGTGTGTGTGTGTGTGTGTGTGTTTAAAGACAGGAGAAACTGCTTGTTGCTGGTAAAAACTGACTCTCTTGGTTTCTTTCTCCCTCCTTTTCTCCACATGCAGACAAATCTCAAAGTTTCGTTTTCTTTGATGACGGTAAGCTGTGTTAATTGGATGAAAATGTCAGTATCAGCCGCCGTGAGGCTGTAATCAGTGGTTTGCTTCTGTACCAATCACCATCAGTATGCCGTTTGTGTTCCCGGTTCCACGCTCAGGACTGGGTCGATCCATTGAGCCATCAAATGATTACACACCAGCAGAAACCTACCGGGTCACAGATATCGATGCCTCTTCATCTGCCCCTCAAATCAAGGCACCGCCGTCCGCCGTCCGCCGGCCTCGTCGTCCAATAACGTTATCAGCTCTTTTTGGGAGGCGTTGAGAGGAAAGAAACCTGCTGCTTCTGTCCGAGCACTTTAACTTCATACCTGCCAAATTAATCAATTAATGCGTTTTACATTGAAAGAATAAGATTCAAATGAAATTCAAATCTGGTTTTACTGATGCCCAAAGTATCTCTGACATAAAATAGAGTTCAAACATTAGGGAAATAAATGTTATACTATTTGAAAGCATAATTATTTGCCTTTTCTATGTGTAAGGAAAACCTGAGTGTGTATGGGTGTATACTCTGTATACCTGCGTGTACACCCGGTTATTTTTCAGTCAGCTTTGCGTACATCCTCATCCAAATCCCCCATAATGCATCACTGAACCGTAACTACAAGCCAGATTACTTTTCTTTTTTTTTACCCAGCTCTGCCTCTGATTGGCTAATACTTTCTGCATCGACTGATTTGATTGGTTGATGTCAATGTTGTGTCTGACGAACCGATCAGAGGCAGAGTAGGACGCGTCATTACCAGGCTAATACTGCGAACCGATATATTAAAACCAAATTATATGTCAATGAGCAAATACTACGAACAGATTGTCACTGAGCAGTCGTCTTACATGATACTGTTTCCCCAAAAAGGGCGATTCTGGGCTACTTTAAAAAAAAAAGAAAAGAAAAGAAAAGCATAAAATAAGAGTATACCAACTTCTCCAGGGAACAAAACACCAAATCACCACTGACATTGATCTTGTTAATCATAACATCGAGCTGGAACACTCGATTTCTCATTCCTGAAGGCAAATATGTTTCTACAGACAACATCACGTCATACATGTCAAGCTTCAGTGAATCAGGACCTGAGTTACTTCCTGACGCTGGTTCCATGACGAGCGGCAGATTATTTACACTGAAATCATTTGTTTTTACACGACAACCACACAGAAGATGTAATTGACAACCTCTTTAGCTGACAAGGTTACAGCATTGACCCAGTCCTCGTGGCCCTCTCATCACCACTTTGTGTGTGTGTGTGTGTGTGTGTGTGTGTGTGTGTGTGTGTGTGTGTGTGTGTGTGTGTGTGTGTGTGTGTGTGTGTGTGTGTGTGTGTGTGTGTGTGTGTGTGTGTGTGTGTGTGTGTGTGTGTGTGTGTGTGTGTGTGTACTGTGCTCCCATTGGCTGCGATGGCTACCTGATGTACAGTAAGTGTTTCATCCGGCTGAACGCAGCGCTGCCGTGTTTTAATCACCTCCTTCAAAGTGCCCTCCACCACCTCCACACTCTTTGAAGGAAACCAATCATTCCTGTGTGTGTGTGTGTGTGTGTGCGTGCGTGCGTGCGTGCGTGCGTGCGTGTGTGTGTGTGTGTGCGAGTCAGTGTGACAACAGTTAATCTTTAGGCAGCGGAGGATCACCCGGCGTTATTGAGGTCACCTCTGAGCAGAATGGAGGGCGTCTCCTTGCCTAAAGGACTTGTGGCTCTTTCTCACGTTGACAGAGAATCTCAGGATGTCGTTTGTCTGTCATCCCTTTTGTCTTTTCTGCTGAAATATCATTGTGTGTGTGTGTGGGGGGGGGTCAATGTTTTAGCATATTTATTGATTTGTCGCTTCTGTTATTTGTGAGCTGTGGTGTTGTCCTCATGTGATTTGCAGGAGTTGCAATCTGTTTCCCCTCCGACCGAGCTGTGTGAATAACACAGTTAAAGAATTCTCCAAGAATCCAGAGATCAAAGGGGCCAATCCAGCCGTCCTTCCTCATATTTTTTCATCACTTTCCATTGAAGTTTGTCACATTTGATATGCTGCGTATGAGCATCTGTGCTTTTTTATTCCTTCTCCAGTGTGTGTAAAAAGCAGTGTTTGCAAAGCCAAAGCTGATGAAATCATGCAGAAATTCCCACGTAGCTGACAAGTATCCAATGTTCGCTTCCTAATTAGTTTCTCACTTGATCACATCTGCGGTCACTGACGTTTAAATCTTCTCCTCTTCCTCTCATCCTCATCAAATTTGTGTGCCGTCACTGTAAATCCCAACGCTCCCAACATGAAGACTCCATCACATACAAAGAAATGCCAGTGTTACAGATCAAACCTCATTACTGCGCTGTCCTGGCTCATTGACACTTTGTTTAGTTCGCAGCTCCAAGGGAACGCCTGTGTCAATCGTAACAAACCAAAATGCTCAAAAATCTTTGAAATGAAGGAAGTGAAATGATAACCACAGCTTCTCACTAGAGACACACTTCCTCTGATCCACAGGCAGGATATTGGACCAAACCATTGTGAGGCAGACGGGGGTAGGATATAATCTTTCTAGAGAAAGTGAAGGGCGCTAATTACTTCCAACACTTCTATTCAGGAGAATTAAGGAGAATTCTAGCAGCTAATTTATTGAAAATGACTGATTGGCTGAATCTACTTTTAATCAACATGCATTTGATCAGTAATACAGAGAATCGGAGTGAATTTTATTTAAAAGTTGCTGGAAAGACCCTCATCCTACCATCAGCTGTGAACGTATTACATGTTGGCTTTAAACTATGAGCATTGGGCCACATGTGGCCTCCAGAAGTCCACGTCTACAAGTTCACCATATTCTGCATGTATTTGGCACAAGTGCTTTCTAATATATTTATTGAGTGATTGTAATTTCCGGACTATTGAGCGCACCTGAACACAAGGAACAACCACACAATTTTAATAGAAATTTTTTTTGTCCAGAAATAGGCCGCACCTCTGTAAGACGCAGGTGTCCACTTTGTAACAGGGAATGAATTTCGCTGCCGGATTGCTCATATTTTCATCAATTCCCGCCAATCTGTCTTTCATCGTGTGTGAAATTCCAGCACACGGCGCTGTGTGTGTGTGGGGTTTTATCTCTGTTGATAAAATATTTTATTGTTTATTTGCTGACTGTGATTCTGAGGAAGATTTTCAGCCACGGGGCGCAGCAGGAGTTACGTGATGCACCTGAACGCATCACTCCGGGCTGTCAGCTGCTGGAGGTAGACCAGACCTCATAAAGCAGCACGTGACGAGGTCAGGAAGACAAAAATATCCCTTTCAGGGTCTATGTTGGACACCCAGAGGTGCTCAAAACAGCATAGACACAGGCGAAGTAGAATCTGGTGGCATGAAGCTTGTTTACCCATAAAAATTGTTGGAACCTGGCCTTGCAATGAGCAGTACTGGACACTCACGCACACCGGAATTGTGTGGAACTTCCTGGGATAGACAGTTTTCTTGGGCATAGGCCTCCGACCCAACATTGGGCTGGTCTTTTCACAACCGAAATTGGACGTCCCATGAAACTGTGTGTGTGTTGTTTCACCTGGAGAAGCTAAAGAGGGAAACTCGTGTGTCTGGGATGTTCCAGTCGTTCTTATCTTGAGGACACAGTGATCCCAGCTGCAGGAGTTTCATGTACCGGTGACTCCCTGGTGCAGGTGTTTTCTATTATTCAAACTTAGAGTAACGTTGCAGCTCAGTTAAACATATTATTTTCCATCCCTTCAAAATCAATGAATTAGCTGCATAGTTGTTTGAACACACAGAGTTCAAAGTGTGTGAAAAGAGTAGCTGCTTACAGTCCAGAATTACGGGACATAGAATGATTCTGTGTCTGTACTTGATAAATGAAAGGTTTCCCTCTGACTTCCCTGTAAGGTCACATTGACTTTGCAGGAAGCTTGTGGGGAACTCTACATAGAAAGACCTTTTTCCAAGCTTGGCACCAACTCCTGCCAAAGCAAACTGCTTTTCTTCTGGAAGCATAAAGAGCTAAAACACAGCATTGTGTCATCAGTGATGGAGGATTTAGTCGTCATCCTTGTGACTAAAAAAAAAACATGGTGGCATTCAGTATAGGAGCTCAGTGTTGGACAAAGAGCTGCAGTCTGCGAGCTCTTGGAGCTCTGCGAGCTCTCGGCATGCGATCATTTGTCCTGAATTCTAAAGAAGAAACACTCAATTTGTTTAGGCGACGTAGTGAAGCGTCGTGTACAAGGACATACAGCCCACTTCTCCATCATCAATATGAAATCTGATGCTGATTTCACATCGACTGAACTTGTTTCTTGCAGTCGCTCTCACACTGACGCCCCGTTTAGTTTGCTGTGATCTTCGGCTCACTGATTTAAAACGACTGCGGCCATTTCGCAGAAAAATACTAATCTTGACTGTAACAGCGTCACTGCAGATGTTTGAAATATACAAAGTGCTAAGATTAGTATTTCATTTTCAAGGTCTAAACATTTTTTTAAAATGACAGAATTATAACCAGCAAAGGTTCATTTAATGTTGGGCCGCTTATATTTCTTTCTCTTTTTGTGTTTTTACATTTTTTTTAATTAAATTTTAATGCAATGGTTAACAGCTATTAGAAAATTAAATGAATCCATTTATTAAACCTGCTACAGAGAAAGAAGAAAAGTAAAAGTATTAATACTTACTAGTAACAGTACTAGTAAGTCTTATCAATTTATTCCATGAGATATTCAGTATTGGTTAAAAAAAATAAAATTGATTAAGCTGTGTGACTTAAATACGCTATATTCGTCTTATTATAATAGTTTGCTATAAACACATGATGGTGTCATTGCTTTCTTTCTCAGTAGTTAAAACAATATCAACACTGAGATAAGAGTGTTCAGTCTTTCTAGCATCATCAGGAGCAGAAAACGTTTGTTTAAGTAATGTTTCTGTGTTATTTTGTGAAGCGGTTCACCTGTTGCATAAAGGAGCGACTTGATAGCCACAGAAAGAAGCTGGTGTACTGAAATTCTGTAAAGATGACACTAAAAACCTGTAATACCCTTACAGATTAAACTTCTGAAATGACTAAAGGTTGATAAACACGGATGAAACGTCACAAGGTTTATTGAATGTTTGAAAAAGAGAATATCATTAGAAAAAAAGCAGCTTTGAAGATGAATCATTTAAGGTTCAGCTGACAGAAATCAGTATGTTTCTTATGATTTACATGATGTCAATCAAGTGATCTACTGTAAATCTATTGAGTAAAGTAGAACCTTACTGGCTTAAAAGGAATCGTCTGTAGATCAGATGTTCACTGAGATCCAAGAACCTCGATTATCTCAATAAAATCAAATAATCAGGAAGTGAGTCCTCGGCCGGCTCAGCTGGTAGAGCATGAGACTCTCAGTCTCAAGGTAGAGGGTTCATGTCCCACGCCGGGCGCCACCTTCCTGTGGGCTCTCCACCTTCCTGTGGGCTCTCCACCTTCCTGTGGGCTCTCCACCTTCCAGTGGGCTCTCCACCTTCCTGTGGGCTCGCCACCTGCAGGAAGGTTCTTAATGGGTCAATGTGATCTGGGTGACGGTGCTCAGACTGACACCACCACCACCCGGGAACGGATAAGAGGGAGAAGATGGATGGATGGAATCAGGAGGTGAAATCATTGAAATACACAGTCAATATTCTGCTTACAATGTGAAAATCTAAGATACAACTTTATTGAGATTCATATTAGTTAAACAGATTCCTTCCTGAGTGTGACTCAGATCAAGACATGCTATGTGACGGAAACACAACAGTCTTAAAACAAAGTCATCGGGTCCTGCTGACCGAACACCGTCTGTGGTTTTAACCTCAAAGAGTCACCTTGGGTATGATGGTTGTTGAACTCTTGGAAACGACATCATCGGCGGTCACGCAGACCCTCGGCGGTCACGCAGACTCTTAGTGGTCACGCAGACTCTCGGTGGTCACGCAGACTCTTAGTGGTCACGCAGACTGTTAGTGGTCACGCAGACCCTCGGCGGTCACGCAGACTCTTAGTGGACACGCAGACTCTTAGTGGTAACGCAGACTCTCGGTGGTCACGCAGACTCTCAGTGGTCACGCAGACTCTTAGTGGTCACGCAGACACCCGGCGGTCACGCAGACTCTCGGCGGTCACGCAGACTCTCGGCGGTCACGCAGACTCTTAGTGGTCACGCAGACTCTCGGCGGTCACGCAGACGCTCGGCGGTCACACAGACTCTTAGTGGTCACGCAGACTCTTAGTGGTCATGCAGACTCTCGGTGGTCACGCAGACTCTTAGTGGTCACGCAGACACTCGGCGGTCACGCAGACTCTTAGTGGTCAGGCAGACTCTTAGTGGTCACGCAGACACTCGGCGGTCACGCAGACTCTTAGTGGTCACGCAGACCCTCGGCGGTCACGCAGACTCTTAGTGGTCACGCAGACACTCGGCGGTCACGCAGACTCTTAGTGGTCACGCAGACACTCGGCAGTCACGCAGACTCTTGGTGGTCACGCAGACTCTCGGCGGTCACGCAGACTCGGCGGTCACACAGACTCTTAGTGGTCACGCAGACTCTTAGTGGTCAAGCAGACTCTCGGTGGTCATGCAGACTCTTAGTGGTCACGCAGACTCTTAGTGGTCATGCAGACTCTTAGTGGTCACACAGACTCTTAGTGGTCACGCAGACTCTTAGTGGTCATGCAGACTCTTAGTGGTCACGCAGACTCTTAGTGGTCATGCAGACTCTCGGCAGTCACGCAGACTCTTAGTGGTCACGCAGACCCTCGGCGGTCACGCAGACTCTTAGTGGTCACGCAGACTCTCGGTGGTCACGCAGACTCTTAGTGGTCACGCAGACTGTTAGTGGTCACGCAGACCCTCGGCGGTCACGCAGACTCTTAGTGGACACGCAGACTCTTAGTGGTAACGCAGACTCTCGGTGGTCACGCAGACTCTCAGTGGTCACGCAGACTCTTAGTGGTCACGCAGACACCCGGCGGTCACGCAGACTCTCGGCGGTCACGCAGACTCTCGGCGGTCACGCAGACTCTTAGTGGTCACGCAGACTCTCGGCGGTCACGCAGACGCTCGGCGGTCACACAGACTCTTAGTGGTCACGCAGACTCTTAGTGGTCATGCAGACTCTCGGTGGTCACGCAGACTCTTAGTGGTCACGCAGACACTCGGCGGTCACGCAGACTCTTAGTGGTCAGGCAGACTCTTAGTGGTCACGCAGACACTCGGCGGTCACGCAGACTCTTAGTGGTCACGCAGACCCTCGGCGGTCATGCAGACTCTTAGTGGTCACGCAGACACTCGGCGGTCACGCAGACTCTTAGTGGTCACGCAGACACTCGGCAGTCACGCAGACTCTTGGTGGTCACGCAGACTCTCGGCGGTCACGCAGACTCGGCGGTCACACAGACTCTTAGTGGTCACGCAGACTCTTAGTGGTCATGCAGACTCTCGGTGGTCATGCAGACTCTTAGTGGTCACGCAGACTCTTAGTGGTCATGCAGACTCTTAGTGGTCACACAGACTCTTAGTGGTCACGCAGACTCTTAGTGGTCATGCAGACTCTTAGTGGTCACGCAGACTCTTAGTGGTCATGCAGACTCTCGGCAGTCACGCAGACTCTTAGTGGTCATGCAGACTCTCGGTGGTCACGCAGACTCTTAGTGGTCACGCAGACACTCGGCAGTCACGCAGACTCTTAGTGGTCATGCAGACTCTCGGTGGTCACGCAGACTCTTAGTGGTCATGCAGACACTTGGCAGTCACGCAGACTCTTAGTGGTCACGCAGACACTCTGCAGTCACGCAGACTCTCGGTGGTCATGCAGACCCTTAGTGGTCACGCAGACTCTCGGCAGTCACGCAGACTCTTAGTGGTCACGCAGACACTCGGCAGTCACGCAGACTCTCGGTGGTCATGCAGACCCTTAGTGGTCACGCAGACACTCGGCGGTCACGCAGACTCTTAGTGGTCAGGCAGACTCTTAGTGGTCACGCAGACACTCGGCGGTCACGCAGACTCTTAGTGGTCACGCAGACCCTCGGCGGTCACGCAGACTCTTAGTGGTCACGCAGACACTCAGCGGTCACGCAGACTCTTAGTGGTCACGCAGACACTCGGCAGTCACGCAGACTCTTGGTGGTCACGCAGACTCTCGGCGGTCACGCAGACTCGGCGGTCACACAGACTCTTAGTGGTCACGCAGACTCTTAGTGGTCATGCAGACTCTTAGTGGTCACGCAGACTCTTAGTGGTCATGCAGACTCTTAGTGGTCACACAGACTCTTAGTGGTCACGCAGACTCTTAGTGGTCATGCAGACTCTTAGTGGTCACGCAGACTCTTAGTGGTCATGCAGACTCTCGGCAGTCACGCAGACTCTTAGTGGTCATGCAGACTCTCGGTGGTCACGCAGACTCTTAGTGGTCACGCAGACACTCGGCAGTCACGCAGACTCTTAGTGGTCATGCAGACTCTCGGTGGTCACTCAGACTCTTAGTGGTCATGCAGACACTTGGCAGTCACGCAGACTCTTAGTGGTCACGCAGACACTCGGCAGTCACGCAGACTCTCGGTGGTCATGCAGACCCTTAGTGGTCACGCAGACTCTCGGCAGTCACGCAGACTCTTAGTGGTCACGCAGACACTCGGCAGTCACGCAGACTCTCGGTGGTCATGCAGACCCTTAGTGGTCACGCAGACACTCGGCGGTCACGCAGACTCTTAGTGGTCAGGCAGACTCTTAGTGGTCACGCAGACACTCGGCGGTCACGCAGACTCTTAGTGGTCACGCAGACCCTCGGCGGTCACGCAGACTCTTAGTGGTCACGCAGACACTCAGCGGTCACGCAGACTCTTAGTGGTCACGCAGACACTCGGCAGTCACGCAGACTCTTGGTGGTCACGCAGACTCTCGGCGGTCACGCAGACTCGGCGGTCACACAGACTCTTAGTGGTCACGCAGACTCTTAGTGGTCATGCAGACTCTCGGTGGTCATGCAGACTCTTAGTGGTCACGCAGACTCTTAGTGGTCATGCAGACTCTTAGTGGTCACACAGACTCTTAGTGGTCACGCAGACTCTTAGTGGTCACGCAGACTCTTAGTGGTCATGCAGACTCTTAGTGGTCACGCAGACTCTTAGTGGTCATGCAGACTCTCGGCAGTCACGCAGACTCTTAGTGGTCATGCAGACTCTCGGTGGTCACGCAGACTCTTAGTGGTCACGCAGACACTCGGCAGTCACGCAGACTCTTAGTGGTCACGCAGACTCTTAGTGGTCACGCAGACACTCGGCGGTCACGCAGACTCTTAGTGGTCAGGCAGACTCTTAGTGGTCACGCAGACTCTCGGTGTTCATGCAGACCCTTAGTGGTCACGCAGACTCTCGGCAGTCACGCAGACTCTTAGTGGTCACGCAGACTCTCGGTGGTCACGCAGACTGTTAGTGGTCACGCAGACCCTCGGCGGTCACGCAGACTCTTAGTGGACACGCAGACTCTTAGTGGTAACGCAGACCCTCGGTGGTCACGCAGACTCTCAGTGGTCACGCAGACTCTTAGTGGTCACGCAGACTCTCGGCGGTCACGCAGACTCTTAGTGGTCACGCAGACTCTCGGCGGTCACGCAGACGCTCGGCGGTCACACAGACTCTTAGTGGTCATGCAGACTCTCGGTGGTCACGCAGACTCTTAGTGGTCACGCAGACACTCGGCGGTCACGCAGACTCTTATTGGTCAGGCAGACTCTTAGTGGTCACGCAGACACTCGGCGGTCACGCAGACTCTTAGTGGTCACGCAGACCCTCGGCGGTCACGCAGACTCTTAGTGGTCACGCAGACACTCGGCGGTCACGCAGACTCTTAGTGGTCACGCAGACACTCGGCAGTCACGCAGACTCTTGGTGGTCACGCAGACTCTCGGCGGTCACGCAGACTCGGCGGTCACACAGACTCTTAGTGGTCACGCAGACTCTTAGTGGTCAAGCAGACTCTCGGTGGTCATGCAGACTCTTAGTGGTCACGCAGACTCTTAGTGGTCATGCAGACTCTTAGTGGTCACACAGACTCTTAGTTGTCACGCAGACTCTTAGTGGTCATGCAGACTCTTAGTGGTCACGCAGACTCTTAGTGGTCATGCAGACTCTCGGCAGTCACGCAGACTCTTAGTGGTCACGCAGACCCTCGGCGGTCACGCAGACTCTTAGTGGTCACGCAGACTCTCGGTGGTCACGCAGACTCTTAGTGGTCACGCAGACTGTTAGTGGTCACGCAGACCCTCGGCGGTCACGCAGACTCTTAGTGGACACGCAGACTCTTAGTGGTAACGCAGACTCTCGGTGGTCACGCAGACTCTCAGTGGTCACGCAGACTCTTAGTGGTCACGCAGACACCCGGCGGTCACGCAGACTCTCGGCGGTCACGCAGACTCTCGGCGGTCACGCAGACTCGGCGGTCACGCAGACTGTTAGTGGTCACGCAGACTGTTAGTGGTCACGCAGACTCTTAGTGGTCACGCAGACTCTGCGGTCACGCAGACTGTTAGTGGTCACGCAGACTGTTAGTGGTCACGCAGACTGTTAGTGGTCACGCAGACTGTTAGTGGTCACGCAGAACGTTAGTGGTCACGCAGACTCTTAGTGGTCACGCAGATTCTCGGCGGTCACGCAGACTCTCGGCGGTCACGCAGACTCGGCGGTCACGCAGACTGTTAGTGGTCACGCAGACTCTTAGTGGTCACGCAGACTCTCAGTGGTCACGCAGACTCTCAGTGGTCACGCAGACTCTTAGTGGTCACGCAGACACCCGGCGGTCACGCAGACTCTCGGCGGTCACGCAGACTCTCGGCGGTCACGCAGACTCGGCGGTCACGCAGACTGTTAGTGGTCACGCAGACTGTTAGTGGTCACGCAGACTGTTAGTGGTCACGCAGACTCTTAGTGGTCACGCAGACTCTGCGGTCACGCAGACTGTTAGTGGTCACGCAGACTGTTAGTGGTCACGCAGACTGTTAGTGGTCACGCAGACTCTTAGTGGTCACGCAGATTCTCGGCGGTCACGCAGACTCTCGGCGGTCACGCAGACTCTCGGCGGTCACGCAGACTCGGCGGTCACGCAGACTGTTAGTGGTCACGCAGACTCTTAGTGGTCACGCAGACTCTTAGTGGTCACGCAGACTCTCGACGTTCACGCAGACTGTTAGTGGTCACGCAGACTGTTAGTGGTCACGCAGACTGTTAGTGGTCACGCAGACTCTTAGTGGTCACGCAGACTCTTAGTGGTCATGCAGACTCTTAGTGGTCACACAGACTCTTAGTGGTCACGCAGACTCTTAGTGGTCATGCAGACTCTTAGTGGTCACGCAGACTCTTAGTGGTCATGCAGACTCTTAGTGGTCACGCAGACTCTTAGTGGTCATGCAGACTCTCGGCAGTCACGCAGACTCTTAGTGGTCACGCAGACCCTCGGCGGTCACGCAGACTCTTAGTGGTCACGCTGACTGTTAGTGGTCACGCAGACCCTCGGCGGTCACGCAGACTCTTAGTGGACACGCAGACTCTTAGTGGTAACGCAGACTCTCGGTGGTCACGCAGACTCTCAGTGGTCATGCAGACTCTTAGTGGTCACGCAGACACCCGGCGGTCACGCAGACTCTCGGCGGTCACGCAGACTCTCGGCGGTCACGCAGACTCTTAGTGGTCACGCAGACTCTTAGTGGTCACGCAGACTCTCGGCGGTCACGCAGACTCTTAGTGGTCACGCAGACTCTCGGCGGTCACGCAGACTCGGCGGTCACGCAGACTGTTAGTGGTCACGCAGACTGTTAGTGGTCACGCAGACTGTTAGTGGTCACGCAGACTCTTAGTGGTCACGCAGATTCTCGGCGGTCACGCAGACTCTCGGCGGTCACGCAGACTCGGCGGTCACGCAGACTGTTAGTGGTCACGCAGACTCTTAGTGGTCACGCAGACTCTTAGTGGTCACGCAGACTCTTAGTGGTCACGCAGACTCTCGACGTTCACGCAGACTTTTAGTGGTCACGCTGACTGTTAGTGGTCACGCAGACTGTTAGTGGTCACGCAGACTGTTAGTGGTCACGCAGACTCTTAGTGGTCACACAGACTCTTAGTGGTCACGCAGACTCTCGACGTTCACGCAGACTTTTAGTGGTCACGCTGACTGTTAGTGGTCACGCATACTGTTAGTGGTCACGCAGACTGTTAGTGGTCACGCAGACTCTTAGTGGTCACGCAGACTCTTAGTGGTCACGCTGACTGTTAGTGGTCACGCAGACTGTTAGTGGTCACGCAGACTGTTTGTGGTCACGCAGACTCTTAGTGGTCACGCAGACTCTTAGTGGTCACGCTGACTGTTGGTGGTCACGCAGACTCTTAGTGGTCACGCTGACTGTTAGTGGTCACGCAGACTGTTAGTGGTCACGCAGACTGTTAGTGGTCACGCAGACTCTTAGTGGTCACGCAGACTCTTAGTGGTCACGCAGATTCTTAGTGGTCACGCTGACTCTTAGTGGTCACGCTGACTGTTAGTGGTCACGCAGACTCTTAGTGGTCACGCTGACTGTTAGTGGTCACGCAGACTGTTAGTGGTCACGCAGACTCTTAGTGGTCACGCTGACTGTTAGTGGTCACGCAGACTGTTAGTGGTCACGCAGACTCTTAGTGGTCACGCAGACTCTTAGTGGTCACGCTGACTGTTAGTGGTCACGCAGACTCTTAGTGGTATCGCAGACTCTTAGTGGTCACGCAGACTGTTAGTGGTCACGCAGACTCTTAGTGGTATCGCAGACTCTTAGTGGTCACGCAGACTCTTAGTGGTCACGCAGACTCTTAGTGGTCACGCAGACTCTTAGTGGTCACGCTGACTGTTAGTGGTCACGCAGACTCTTAGTGGTCACGCAGACTCTTAGTGGTCACGCAGACTGTTAATGGTCACGCAGACTGTTAGTGGTCACGCTGACTCTTAGTGGTCACGCAGACTCTTAGTGGTCACGCAGACTCTTAGTGGTCACGCAGACTGTTAGTGGTCACGCAGACTCTTAGTGGTCACGCTGACTCTTAGTGGTCACGCAGACTCTTAGTGGTATCGCAGACTCTTAGTGGTCACGCAGACTGTTAGTGGTCACGCAGACTCTTAGTGGTCACGCTGACTGTTAGTGGTCACGCAGACTCTTAGTGGTCACGCTGACTGTTAGTGGTCACGCAGACTCTTAGTGGTCACGCAGACTCTTAGTGGTCACGCTGACTGTTAGTGGTCACGCAGACTGTTAGTGGTCACGCAGACTGTTTGTGGTCACGCAGACTCTTAGTGGTCACGCAGACTCTTAGTGGTCACGCTGACTGTTGGTGGTCACGCAGACTCTTAGTGGTCACGCTGACTGTTAGTGGTCACGCAGACTGTTAGTGGTCACGCAGACTGTTAGTGGTCACGCAGACTCTTAGTGGTCACGCAGACTCTTAGTGGTCACGCTGACTCTTAGTGGTCACGCTGACTGTTAGTGGTCACGCAGACTCTTAGTGGTCACGCTGACTGTTAGTGGTCACGCAGACTGTTAGTGGTCACGCAGACTCTTAGTGGTCACGCTGACTGTTAGTGGTCACGCAGACTGTTAGTGGTCACGCAGACTCTTAGTGGTCACGCAGACTGTTAGTGGTCACGCTGACTGTTAGTGGTCACGCAGACTCTTAGTGGTATCGCAGACTCTTAGTGGTCACGCAGACTGTTAGTGGTCACGCAGACTCTTAGTGGTATCGCAGACTCTTAGTGGTCACGCAGACTCTTAGTGGTCACGCAGACTCTTAGTGGTCACGCAGACTCTTAGTGGTCACGCAGACTCTTAGTGGTCACGCAGACTCTTAGTGGTCACGCTGACTGTTAGTGGTCACGCAGACTCTTAGTGGTCACGCAGACTCTTAGTGGTCACGCTGACTGTTAGTGGTCACGCAGACTGTTAGTGGTCACGCAGACTGTTTGTGGTCACGCAGACTCTTAGTGGTCACGCAGACTCTTAGTGGTCACGCTGACTGTTGGTGGTCACGCAGACTCTTAGTGGTCACGCTGACTGTTAGTGGTCACGCAGACTGTTAGTGGTCACGCAGACTGTTAGTGGTCACGCAGACTCTTAGTGGTCACGCAGACTCTTAGTGGTCACGCTGACTCTTAGTGGTCACGCTGACTGTTAGTGGTCACGCAGACTCTTAGTGGTCACGCTGACTGTTAGTGGTCACGCAGACTGTTAGTGGTCACGCAGACTCTTAGTGGTCACGCTGACTGTTAGTGGTCACGCAGACTGTTAGTGGTCACGCAGACTCTTAGTGGTCACGCAGACTGTTAGTGGTCACGCTGACTGTTAGTGGTCACGCAGACTCTTAGTGGTATCGCAGACTCTTAGTGGTCACGCAGACTGTTAGTGGTCACGCAGACTCTTAGTGGTATCGCAGACTCTTAGTGGTCACGCAGACTCTTAGTGGTCACGCAGACTCTTAGTGGTCACGCAGACTCTTAGTGGTCACGCTGACTGTTAGTGGTCACGCAGACTCTTAGTGGTATCGCAGACTCTTAGTGGTCACGCAGACTGTTAATGGTCACGCAGACTGTTAGTGGTCACGCTGACTCTTAGTGGTCACGCAGACTCTTAGTGGTCACGCAGACTCTTAGTGGTCACGCAGACTGTTAGTGGTCACGCTGACTCTTAGTGGTCACGCAGACTCTTAGTGGTCACGCTGACTCTTAGTGGTCACGCAGACTCTTAGTGGTATCGCAGACTCTTAGTGGTCACGCAGACTGTTAGTGGTCACGCAGACTCTTAGTGGTCACGCTGACTCTTAGTGGTCACGCAGACTCTTAGTGGTCACGCTGACTGTTAGTGGTCACGCAGACTCTTAGTGGTCACGCAGACTCTTAGTGGTCACGCAGACTGTTAGTGGTCACGCAGACTCTTAGTGGTCACGCAGACTCTTGGTGGTCACGCTGACTGTTGGTGGTCACGCAGACTGTTAGTGGTCACGCAGACTGTTAGTGGTCACGCAGACTGTTAGTGGTCACGCAGACTGTTAGTGGTCACGCAGACTCTTAGTGGTCACGCAGACTCTTAGTGGTCACGCTGACTGTTAGTGGTCACGCATACTCTTAGTGGTCACGCAGACTGTTAGTGGTCACGCAGACTGTTAGTGGTCACGCAGACTCTTAGTGGTCACGCAGACTGTTAGTGGTCACGCTGACTGTTAGTGGTCACGCAGACTGTTAGTGGTCACGCAGACTCTTAGTGGTCACGCAGACTGTTAGTGGTCACGCAGACTCTTAGTGGTCACGCTGACTGTTAGTGGTCACGCAGACTCTTAGTGGTCACGCAGACTGTTAGTGGTCACGCAGACTCTTAGTGGTCACGCAGACTCTTAGTGGTCACGCAGACTCTTAGTGGTCACGCAGACTCTTAGTGGTCACGCAGACCTCTGGTTAGCCTCGTTAGCTCGTCTCACCGTGACATTGGCGACTCAGTCTGTTGGTAAGGAGGACGACAAAAACGCTCCCTCCACCACCTCCACATCTCTTTTCTATCTTTGCTGTAACCTCTGTCTCCTTCATTTTATCGACATTCCCTTCTCTATCTTTTAATCTTTCTTTTGTTCTGTTTGCATCACTCACTTTCCACCTCTCCCTCTCTCGCTCTCTCTCTCTCTCTCTCGCTCTCTCCCCCCTTTTCTTCTCATCCCTGACGTCAATGAGAAATTGGATGGTTTTTGATTATTACATGGCTGTCAGGCTGACTGCTATTAATTGAATTGAATCCCAGTCCATCTCCTGCACCTCTCCGTCCATCTCCCTCCCTCCTCCTCCCATTCTTCTTTTCATCTTGTCTGGTTTTCATTTGTTTGTCACATTTTTTTGAATGTTTTCGTTCTGATCTCTCCCCTCATTCCCTCTTCTCCCTTTCTCTTGCTGGCATTTTCTTCTTTCTGAGTTTCCTTCCCTCCTTTCCTCCTCTCGTTTTCTCGTCCCTCTTATTCTCTCTCCAGCCTCTTTTTCCCTCCACATACTCCTCATCTTTCCTTTTCTTCCACCAGCTCTCTCTATCTTCCTCACCCTGTGTCTATTTCTCTACAGACTTATATTCATTCTCTCTTTCTCTACATGCTTTCCCCCTCTCTCTCTCTCTCTCTCTCTCTCTCTCTCTGCCCCCCCTCTTCCAGCTCTCACTCCTTGAGCACTGTGATACTGTTGTCATGGTGACGCCCATCATTTTCTGGCATGAATGGAGGATACTTTATTGATGAGACGGCATGGCAGAGGGAGAGAAAAGAAGAGTGATGGAGAGAAAGACAAAGACGGACGGACAGAAAGGAGGAGGGAAACCACCATTGGCAGGGAGAATCAGAATGATATGGAAATGATCGTCCCTGCTGCTCGCCATACAAAACATTTCCACCTGGTCATTTTGTCACTGCTGATGAGTTGAAGAGGAAGCTGCGAGGCAGAACTGCACCTAATGTTCTGGAGGGTTTCGGGAGGTACCCCCCCACCCCCCCACCCCCTTTAAAGAACATTGCCATTCATCACTGGATTGGTGGGAATCAGAAGGGAGATTCCTGTCGTTAGAAAGCAGCGAGCCTCCTGACCCGTCCATATTTAATGGTCGGTGCAGTGTAAACATGGCGAGGTTCATGGGAGGTGAGTCTGTCATTTACAAATATATGAACCTGGAATCCTATCTCCAGATGGCATACTTACTATTGGTTGGATTGATATTCTGGATGCTGATCAGCCGAAACATTATGACTACTGACTTTGAACCTGGGATTGTTAAAGGAACAACCTCAGTTTGAGCTCTTGGCCTCCAGGTTCCATCAGCCATCATCCTCGGACCAAATCCTACAGCAGGCAAACTACAGTGTATTAGATAGGTGGTCATAATGTTATGGTTGTCTGTAAGGTTCATATTGGGCTGAAACACAAATAGACTTTCTTGCTTTGGATGCATCCTGATCTTTCCATTTTAATTTGCTGTTGTTGTTCATCTTCTTTTGGTCAAGTTTTAACTTCAGTTTCCTGAAAAATAGAAATGAGAAAAATTTTAAATGTGATATTTTCTTTCTAATAAATTAAGTTTATCATTCTTCATCTCATAATTTAAGTTCATTTTCAGTTATAAAAATATTTACTATTTGATTTTCTACATTTTCAGTGGATTTAATGGAGAATTGTCACACAGTAGTAACGGTATGTGTGTGCGTGTGCATAATTTTATCTTAACCGTGTACTCAGCATCGCCCTCTACAGCGAGGCAGCGGTACTGAATCATCACTTGTGCTTTTGATTCGTGAAATAAGTGAGAATTAACATCTTTCTGACATATGTGAAATGCATTATTTCACATGCATTTCCTCTCAGTAGAATTACAGAGTGTTGGCCGACCTGCGCTGGACCCAGATTGTTTATCAGGGGAGGCTCAGCTCAGAGCTGCCTCACTTTGCATGTCTCATCACCATTTCAACAAGAAACCATCGAATGTGATGATCTTAGTGATAAAATTATCAAGATTATTACAATCATACAAAAATGCATTTCAGTTGAATTTGAAGGTTTGATTTCATGTTTGTTTGTTTCTCTTCGTGATGCTCTGCCTCCTCCCACTGCCTGTCTGTGATGGCACTATTGTCTTTTCTCTCATCTGTGAACATGAGCAGTGGTGTTTTCTAGGGTTGGATGAATATCCCTTATTAGCTTGTCACAATATGGCGCCTGGCATCGCTGCGTAAAGCAGACGGCGGTCTCGTTAGGCACTTCTGATGTAGACATCACATGGAGGAGCTTGGCACAGCCAGATGAAGCACAAGATTTCGATTGAACTTCTCATGCGTTTGCTTGACATCGTTTGACAGAGAAACCAGAGCCAGGTTTCATTTGCAGTTTTATTTAAAGAGCTCAAACTGCGGAGATTCAGCTTCTTATATGTGGCTGCTTAAAGAGACGACATGCAAACCTGGTGCGGATGAGAAGCCGTTCAGCATCGTGTTGCTGTGTGTATGTGTGTGTGTGCGCACGTGTGTGTGTGCGTGCGTGTGTGAGGTTGGTTTCAGTTAGTGTGTGTTTGACTCCTGTACTTCACCCCACAGTTCACCTGCTGTCAGAGACCATCCAGGGAGTGACCGCCACCGCCACCGGCATCCAGTACCAGCAGTCCTGGCTCTGCGTCCTGTAAGCAACACCATCTGCTGAGAGAGAGAGAGAGAGTGTGTGTGTGTGTGTGTGTGTGTGTGTGTGTGTGTGTGTGTGTGTGTGTGTGTGTGTGTGTGTGTGTGTGTGTGTGTGTGTGTGTGTGTGTGTGTGTGTGTGTGTGTGTGTGTGTGTGTGTGTGTGTGTGACGCTGACACGAGTGTTACATCAATGATCTAATGAGTAAAGCCTCCACCCTTACTGTCGTTGCAGTGTTGTGGTAACAGTTGTAGTTTGTCTGCACCAAATGTTAGCTTTAGCATTCATCCAAACTCGAGTGTTGCTCTTTCCTTAAACTCCTGTTTCCTGGTCGAGGAAGAGCGCCTCATTATTTCTGAAGTGCTGCTAACTGACCTGCTAACATGAAAGATATTCCAGTGTAACTAGCATTAGCTTTAGCTTGTAGCCACAGAGCCTGGAGTTAGCATTATAGCATTAGCCCCCACAAATACATCTACACTTACTTTCATAAGAGCTGTCTGCATGTTGGTACTTTAACATCCAGATTATAGAGCATTTTCCTCCACTAACATCCAGATTATAGCGCATCTGCCGCAAAACATCCAGATTATAGAGCATCTTCCGGCACTATCATCCAGATTATAGAGCATCCCCTCCACTACCATCCAGATTATAGAGCGTCTTCCTTTTCTAACATCCAGATTATAGAACCTCTTCCTCCACTAACATCCAGATTATAGAACATCTTCCTCTAAACATCCAGATTATAGAGCATCTTCCGGCACTATCATCCAGATTATAGAGCATCCCTTCCACTGCCATCCAGGTTATAGAGCATCTTCCTTCTCTAACATCCAGATTATAGAACATCTTCCTCCACTAACATCCAGATTATAGAGCATCTTCCCTCCTCTAACATCCAGATTATAGCGCAACTGCCTCAAAACATCCAGATTATAGAGCATCCCCCTCCATTACCATCCAGATTATAAAGCATCTTCCTTTTCTAACATCCAGATTATAAAGCATCTTCCTTTTCTAACATCCAGATTATAGAACCTCTTCCTCCACTAACATCCAGATTATAGAACATCTTCCTCAAAACATCCAGATTATAGAGCATCTTCCTTCTCTAACATCCCGATTATAGAACATCTTCCTCGAATCATCCATATTATAGAGCATCTTCTTGCACTAACATCCAGATTATAGAGCACCCCTCCACTAACATCCAGATTATAGAGCATCCGCCTCCTCTAACATCAGATTATAGAGCATCTTCCTCCACTAACATCCAGATTATAGAGGATCTTTCTCCTCTAATGTCCAGATTATAGAGCATCTTCCTCCACTAACTGTTGTAACTTCATGATAGTGATTGGATCAATCAGTACTCTGACAACTCTGTTGTTGTTGGCTATAAAATTAATGGTGGTTACTTTTCAAAGTAACTAATTACTTTTTATTTTAAGAAAGTCATAAAGTACGAGTGTGAAGTAACTGGGATTAATCATTTATTTTGAGCAACTACTAAGTTTTAATACTTGCTGGACGGTATCGATGTAGTTTATTGTGGAAAACTGTCTTTAAGAACATAGAACAGATGAAAACTATATAAGCATCAATAATCAGTCAAAAGCATTTGAAGATAAATATGAAATCATTAATTATTCCCAATCTGTGTACTGAACGGTTGATATTCAGTAGATTGTATCCAGCTAGAAGTCAAACAACACTTTAAGGTTCAGGAGAGAAACCTGGAGCGACTCAGTAATTACATGACGGAGGCTGTGATGTGAAGCAGGTGGAGGTCAAGTTTAGGTCGAATCGCAGGAAAGTGATTGTGAACAACTTTAACTTGAATGTTGTCCAACAAACAAACAAACATGTGTGTTTTCTTTTGCCTCCTTTAATACACAAACAGTTATTTCTTAATTATTAGATTTTTTTTTCTTCTTTCTTCAACAGTATCCTTTTTATGTTCAGTTTTATATTATAGAAATTATTAATGCTCAATGTGAAGTTCCTCTATATTAATTATGGTGTTAGCATTCATGCAGATTAGATTAATGGTTTATGATATGCAGCAAATCCACTTAGAAACATAATCTAAAGTTTAAATGTCAATCTATATGTAATGTGTGTGTGTGTGTGTGTGTGTGTGTGTGTGTGTGTGTGTGTGTGTGCGTGTGCGTGTGGGTGTGGGTGTGTGTGTGTGTGTGTGTGTGTGTGTGCGTGTGCGTGTGCGTGTGGGTGTGGGTGTGGGTGTGCGTGTGCGTGTGCGTGTGCGTGTGCGTGCGGGTGTGTGTGTGTGTGTGTGTGTGTGTGTGTGTGTGTGTGTGTGCGCGTGCGGGTGTGTGTGTGTGTGTGTGTGTGTGTGTGTGTGTGTGTGTGTGTGTGTGTGTGCGCGTGCGCGTGCGCGTGTGTGTGTGCGTGTGCGTGTGCGTGTGCGTGTGCGTGTGCGTGTGCGCGTGCGTGTGCGCGTGCGCGTGCGCGTGCGCGTGCGCGTGTGCGTGTGTGTGTGTGTGTGTGCGTGTGCGTGTGTGTGTGTGTGTGCATGTGAGAAACAGTAAAACAGAAATCAAAGAATCAGAATCTTCTGCTAACCTCATAAAACCTGATCCATTATTAATTCTTCTTTATATAATCAGCACAGTAACAGAGTCTCATCAAAGAGGAAAACTGTGAAATAAAACATGTAACATGAAGCTTTAATCTTTAATGAAGGAGGAACATCAACGTCCAATGAGCTCATGAAGCAGGGATTACATTCTGAAGAGAGTTCTGCTCCACATCAGCTTCTAATAAAGGCCTAGAATATTAATTGTATGGAATGTTTGGATCTCATTTGTATTTTTTATCCAAATAAATCCAAATAAATCCAAATAAATTGAACTTTAACAAAACAAAACACAGAATTTGTTAATGAAGTCGGTTCATAGCAGCTTCCGATGTATTTATTGTGTGTGTGTGTGTGTGTGTGTGTGTGTGTGTGTGTGTGTGTGTGTGTGTGTGTGTGTGTGTGTGTGTGTGTGAAGAAAAAGAGGTTAACCTATGGAAATGAGTGGTGCTGCAGCTGAGATGTTGCCAAACAGAAGAAACAACCTCCTGCTTCCCTTCTTCTTCAATTCTTCTTCTCTTCTTCTTCCCTTCTTCTTCTCTTCTTCTTCTCATCTTCTTCCCTTCTTCTTCTCTTCTTCTTCTCTTCTTCTTCTCTTCTTCTTCTCTTCTTCTTCTCTTCTTCTTCTCTTCTTCTTCTCATCTTCTTCCCTTCTTCTTCCCTTCTTCTTCTCTTCTTCTTCTCATCTTCTTCCCTTCTTCTTCCCTTCTTCTTCTCTTCTTCTTCTCCTGCTGCAGCTGCAACGTGAAACATCTCCAGCGACGTCATGTCTGCATCTCCAGGCTGGAGCGGCCTCAGAACTGGGGGGAGAACTGCTGCGAGGTCCGCTATGTCATCCTCATCCTGGCCCCCCTCAAGATGGTAAGTACACACACACACACACACACACACACACACACACACACACACACACACACACACACACACACACACACACACACACACACACACACACAGTGTCACATGACTGTGCTGGATTAGCGACCACAATTCTTCCTCTGTGGATGATCTTCACATGAGACGTCGAGGATGAGATGGTGTCACAATACGTTTCCTCAGGATTAACCCCTTGTATTCCCACTTCATTATTATTGTTGTTGAAATTAATATCAATATTATTATTGTTGGTGTGGTGTTAATAATATCAATATTATTGTTGTTAATAATATCAATATTATTGTTGTTGTTAATAATATCAATATTATTGTTGTTGATGTTGTTGATGTTGTTGTTTATAGGCAGTTTTATCTATTTCAATTCTTTCTGCTGCTTTTGGATTTTTTTTCTTTGCTTCGATTCATTTTAATAGTTTTTTCCTGTCATTTCTTTTGGAATTGTTTCTGTTTCAGACGGAGCATTTTTGAAAAGTTGTGCCTTTCACCATTACCAATTACACAAGTTGCGTTATCATCGTCACACCCAGAACACAACCAGCATTTAGCATTTTCACTCGAAGATATCATGTCATTGGGTCCAAACGGTGTAATGATATGAATAATATGAATAAACAACAGTAACAATAATAGAAAAACTGGATTTTTACTGCAACAATATTGTCAAATTGTCCAGTTCTGATATTAATATAATAACAATAATCCTGTTTTGTCTCTTTGCTTTGGAAACGTGTTTCTTACTTTCAGTCAGAGCTGAGCCGGTATTTCATGTCAAAATAAAAGTGAGCCATGTTTTCTTTTTAAAACATAAGATGGATCAAATCTCTGCACATCAAGTCAATATCATGACTTATTGTAATAAAGTCACATGCAGTGGCGTTTAGGATGTGGCAACATGATTATATAATATTTTTACACTATAAATAGTAAAAAAAAAACTAAAAAAACTTCACAAAATCCATAAAGTGAATAAAGGTGGAAACTTAGAATTTCCAGGTGTTTCAGTGTGAAGTTTGATAATATTCAGGCTGCAGCTTCCAGAGGATTTTATAGTTAAAACGAGCTGCGTGTATAAAGAGCTGATTCATTTCAAGGCTATTTATTTATTTTATTTTCACTTTGTTAAATAACTGCAATTCCAAGGCTGAAGCTGCTGAACTGAGATCAGCTGAAGAGCCGCTCGCTTCCTGGCGTGGGCGTGAGTGTCTATCAGTCCCACCTGTCTGGTCACCGGGAGCAGGACCCCCGGCTGTGAAGAGCCTGGAGAGCGCCACATATCCTGGAATACACACACACACACACACACACACACACACACACACACACACACACACACACACACACACACACACACACACACACTCTCCTGTCTTCTGGCTCTGATTAACCCCCCCCCCCCCCCCCCCCCGTTTGTTTTCCTGGGGAGGATCCTGGAAATCGGTGATGTCTATGCCGACTACATTATATTTTCTGTTTGTTAGTTTGGTTTCTCCGCCTTTTCTCCGCCTTTTCTCCGCCGTGCTGGCTGGTTTGTGTTTGTTCCTCTCTGCAGAGGCGACAGCGCCTCCTCGCCAGCCTCACAGGCAGCAAACAAAACCACTAACGGCCTGACAGACATTAATCGGAGGCCCAAGTAAACATAAAGCACCATTATGGCTCAATTATCCTGATGTGACGGCGTTTTCCACACCGAATCTCTGAAGTGTCTCGGATCATCATAATAATAGAAGCTTGTCTGGTTGTATGTAATCCAGCATGTGCCAAGATGGACTCCTTCCGTTACACACCATTTAGGGTGTGTGTTAAAAAAACAAAGTAGTTTCTCTGCCCAGAATGAATGTGATGAACAGACGTGACCTTCAACTGGAAAATGCATTTTTTCCTCTTTATTCACTGAGTTAAACACACACCTGACTGCAGTTATCAACACCTCCGGGTGCCCTCGCTCTCCCAGAAACTCCTCCAGCTTGGTTTTTTATTTTATTTGAGATGCTGCACTCAGACTCGGAGCAGTTAACCCTTTTCTAATGTCTCCACAGACTGACCCTGAACTCTTACACCTTGCATTTTATCTGGAGAATTTAAAACCAACCAGCAAGCAGAGAAAATGAGCTTCACATTCACGTACTCATCATCGTGGTGGAGTACAGGACTTCAGCAGTACAAATAGCGACTGGCAGACTGTCAAATAATAAAGTTGTATTGGAAAAAGAGCAGAAAGCTTCACTGTGGATTTTAATGAGCTGTAAAATCTAAATAAAAACAGCTTTTCCAGTCATAAATGGATTCATAAACATTGAAGGTACAAAGTACAGGTTTATGTCAGTATGTGGAATAAATCCGATGCTCCCTACCCCACCTTGTGGTACAGAACAGTATTGCAACCTTGGACTGTATCTTCATAGTTTTAATTTATATCAATACACTAAGATCTTTAATGTGACACCGTGAGTGTTGATTATCTGACATGAATGACTCAAATAAACAAAAATAGATAATTCAGCTTTAAAATCTTTAATAAATGTCACGATGAAATTGCATTTATCACATTTTAAACACTTAAAAGTGCTTTTGAGGCTTTTGTAGGTTGGTTATTTTGACTCATGTCAGTTTTGATGGATTCCAGTGGAGCCACTGATTAATCCAACAGTCTGTGTTAATCCACATACGTAAATACTGTAAATAGACAGTTAAATCTTCAAAATGCTGCTGGAACATAAGATGGCTCCAAAAAAGTACAATACGACGGTGTAGAAGGTCTCGGCTGCAGCGGTTTCCATGAAGATGTGCAGAGTCTGATTTGATTGGTTGTGATTGTGTGACTGAAGCTGTCTGCTGGGCTCCCTGGTTTCTGCTGAACCTGAGGAGGTCGATGGTCTGAAGACTCTTCCTCCTCTGGATCCTGAAGCTGTGCCGTCTGCGTCCTCTCCATGGAGGAAGACGATTCAGGATTCCTTGTGGCAACTCCTGCTCTGCTTGAACTCAGGATCACAGTGGGAAACTTCAAGGCTTCAGATATTGTTTTTACTGCAGCTGCTGCTGCTGATGGTGAATGTGTTGGTCTCACCACTCCACCATGTCACCACCTGGCTAAAGAGGCCAAGTCACCACATCAACGCGTCACCAAGTTACCATGTCACCACCTCACCACCTGGCTAAAGAGGCCAAGTCACCACATCAACACGTCACCACCTCACCAAGTCACCACCTCACCATGTCACCACCTCACCACGTCACCACCTGGCTAAAGAGGCCAAGTCACCACATCAACGCGTCACCAAGTTACCATGTCACCACTTCACCATGTCACCACCGAGCTGAAGAGGCCCGCCTGACGCCCTGCAGCCTACCAGGACCATTTCACCAAGTCACCACAACACATCAGCACCTCACCATGCCTCCAAGTTTTTATCTTTCTTACCTTCAGTACGAAGAGTAAATCAGATGCTCCCTACACCACCTTGTGGCACACAGCAGTATTACAAGCTTGGACTTTTTCTTTATGATATTAATTCACATGAATCCACAAAGGTCCTTAATGTGACACCATGAGTGTTGATTATTTCACATGAATGAAACATATTACGGCTGTAAAACCTTCATTAGATTGTGTTCATGCCTCAGTGTTATTTCATTCAAATAACGTTATTAAAACTCTGCAGGATTTTCACGTGTTCGTCGAATATTGTGCAGGTAGCGTTTGACCTTTGACATCTTCTCTCACAGAAAAGCACCAAGACGGCGATGGAGCTGGGCCGGACGTTCGCCACGCTCTTCTCCGACATCTCATTCAGGCAGAAGCTGCTGGAGACCAAGACGCAGGAGGAGTTCAAGGAGGCGCTGGTGTTCCAGAGACACCAGCTGACGGCCACCAACCAGCAGCCCATCGTCCTGGGGAAGGAGGAGACGGACCCTCGCAGTCACAAGCCCCTCAAGGTAGGAACCGGCCACCACACTAGACCACTGACCACCGCATGGCCAGGAGACCTTCGGCCACCACACTAGACCACTGGCCACCACACTAGACCACTGGCCACCGCATGGCCAGGAGACCTTCGGCCACCACACTAGACCACTGGCCACCGCATGGCCAGTAGACCTTCGGCCACCACACTAGACCACTGACCACCGCATGGCCAGGAGACCTTCGGCCACCACACTAGACCACTGACCACCGCATGGCCAGGAGACCTTCGGCCACCACACTAGACCACTGACCACCGCATGGCCAGGAGACCTTCGGCCACCACACTAGACCACTGGCCACCGCATGGCCAGGAGACCTTCGGCCACCACACTAGACCACTGACCACCGCATGGCCAGGAGACCTTCGGCCACCACACTAGACCACTGACCACCGCATGGCCAGTAGACCTTCGGCCACCACACTAGACCACTGGCCACCACTCTAGACCACTGGCCATCGCATGGCCAGTAGACCTGCGGCCACCACACTAGACCATTGGCCACCGCATGGCCAGCGGAGACCAGTTTCCTCCTCTGTCTGTCAGAGCCCGGGGCTGTTGCTGTAGTTGTTGCTCCAGATCAGACTCGGGGGTTCATGGTCTGAGGAAAAGTTCCTGATAGTTTCAGGTGTTCGTCTTTCCTGTGGTGACGTTACTCAGGTGATTCATTCTGTTTCACCTTTTCAAATCCGTCTCATTTTGAAAAGATTCAATAACCAGGATACACAATGTAGAAAGTACATATTTCCACAAATCTGGACAAAGTTTTTGGTACTTTAAAGACGAACCACCTGGAAAAAAACAGCGTAACAATGAACTATAAATGAAAGTATTAAGCATTAAGTTTTAAGCAGAGTAATAATATGCTTATATTAGATTATAATAGTTTATAATTATAATAGTTTAGTTTCTGGCCTGTGGAAACACACCCAGTTTCTAAAAGATTTTCTGTTTGGTTTTGAAGGTGTGCATTTTGTTTCTTCTCTCACTCCGTTTGGGGGCTCGTCCCTCATGTCGTCTGTCCTGAGTCAAACAGACTGACCTGTGCTGTGGGACAAGCTGTATCGTCACTTTATCGCTTTACACTGAGAGAGAAACATCGGCAAAACTTTTTTATTTCTCAAAATCCCCAAAGTCCCCCAAATCCCACCACCACCCCCCCACCACCCCCCCACCACCACCCCCCCACCACCCCCCTCACTCCACTGACTTGACTCCTCCATCTTTTCTCTCCTCCTAATCAATCAGCATCAGCTCCTGCCAGGCCTCCTCAGTGTGTAAAGGACCTTACATCTCTCACAGTCCTGTCAGGAACCACACACACACACACACACACACACACACACACACACACACACACACACACACACACACACACACACACACACACACACACACACACACACACACACACACACACACACACACACACACACACACACACACACACACGTTGAGGGATTTAATGGCTGAACGGTCGTCGTTCCTGAAACCAAGCAGCTCAGTGAGAAAATCCTGGAAATGTTGCTGCTGCTGTTTGTGTTCATGTTGTTTACATTCAGCTAAATTTCTTTGTTCCGCCAAAAACCATCAAACCTCTTCAGGATGACAAACGAGACCAGGATGATTTTCCCAGGAGCTTTTCCTTCGAGCCCCCGCCACTTGCTCTGTTTAACACCATGTTCAACAGGAAAATGAAGCGCTGGCTAATTGGATAATTCACTTAATAAGCTCAATCAGGACGACACGTTCAGTCCCGAGCTGCTGTAACCTGAAAGCTCTTCTTCTAAGAAGCACTTCATGTCTCTTTTCACATCACGTGGAAGATTTCTTTAAAAAAACCAAATCTGCTGTTGGTCGGTGATTCCTCCTCCTCCTCCTCCTCCTCCTCCTCCTCCTCCTCCTCCTCTTCCTCCTCTTCCTCCTCGTATTATTAAACCACACGGTTCAATCCAGCGCCGCTCACTTTGTTTTGTGCAGCATGATTTTTGAGGATTACCTCATTAAAGCTGATGACTCAAATGATCTCTGAGAGAGTCCCGGTGGAATCACCAGCGCCTTCGCTGACTCATCATTTTCTCATCTGAATGTGTCATTGTGCTCAACATGCTGCAGAATTAAAGAACAGTCAGATTTCGTGTCGCCTCAGGCTTTTCGTGCTGTGGCATTCTTCTGCGGTCGGACTTAATTAGCAAAGCGCTTCAGAGCAGAAGACGAAAACCAACACTGACGCCAACTTCAAGACATCGAAGGCATCATGAAACTAATGTCCAGGCGATCAGAAATAGAGTTTTAAAAGCATAGACATGTCATTGAAACGCTCAAAATCTTTTTGTTAGTGCTGTCAATCGTTTAAAATGTATCATAATTTCCTGTAATTAATCAGAATTAATCGCACTTTATCCACTCAAGACTGAAGCTTTAATGGATATTTATTGATGGAAAATCGTGAAATTAATTCACAAAATGGTGGAGCACAGCCGTGTTCTTATTGTGAACCTATTACATGAACAAAGTTGCAATAATATCCTGTAATACGCACGCACGCACGCACGCACGCACGCACGCACGCACGCACGCACACACACACACACACACACACACACACACACACACACACACGGGAGAGAGCAAGGGAAAGAGAGAGACGGAGGAGAAATTAATAATTTACCTGCAGGTTTCCAGTATTTCCTCCAGCTTTAGCAGTTTGGTGGCTCCTGGTCAGCCAACATGGCAACCTGCTGTTCAGCTGCACAGAATTGCTTCTGTGATCGTTAAGTTTGGATTTACAAGGTGTGCAAATGACTTTCGCTTTCTGTCAGGCAACTTTTTAAAGTGAAACTTTTCGTCTAATATTCCGTCCCCCATCGTTACGAGATATTCTGCTGCTCTGCAGCCGCGTGGCTCGGTGTGGCTGCTCATTGGGAGCGTGAGCTGGGATTAGACCGTCGTGAGACAGGACAGTTTTACTGCTGATGATGTGTTGTTGGATTAGTAATCCTGCTGCTCATGTGACAAAAGGTTAGGGAGTAAAGAAAACCTTGAAGTAAACAAAACCGTGTTAATCACGTAAATGTTTTGGAACAAGTTCAAAGCTTTAAATTAATCCCCACAATTGAGGCATTCATTCTGACAGCACTCGTTCACAAGCCGACCTCAGTGGTGAGCAGGGGATGGAGACGAGGTTTTGAACCGGCAGTTTGCTCCACCAGATGATCCACTGTGTCAGCAAGTAACGACAAAAAACTGAAAATGTAAGAAATGTTTCAGGTTGGAAGAGTTTTTAACTTTTAATTCCAGAGTCTAAGTGTTTAGCCAGAGTTGTCAAAATGTATTATTTTGGCCCTTTCACGTTGGGATTTTAAGTGAAAACACAAAACGTTCAAAACGTTTAAATGTCAACGGTGCTCGGAGTTGAAAATTGGTTCATTTCTTCCCATCTGGGATTCTTCCTATTCATCAAACTAACATTTGGTTACTTATAAATGGAAAAGTTTTCAAGGTAAAAGGTCCAGTCCAGTAACATGTGGGCGCATCGTTGGTTCAGTTAAACGTATGACGATCCGACTCCGACGCCTCTTCTGCATCAGACGGCAACATGGCTGCTGTGAACTAAAACCTCCTGTTTGGATTCATCACATCAGACTTCCTCCTGCAAACTTCTCATCTGACGCGTCGCCAGATTGGCAACCGTTGGCTGGGCTCAGGAAGCCAGTGCAGCGCCGCACACACGACTTGTCAGTTCCTCCACTAACACTCAGCTGGGTTTTAGCTTCCAAACTAAAGTTTTCAGTTCTGACATGCAGGTGGTGGGAACAGTTGTTAATGGTGATCCTCTGGTTTATTAATGGTGATCCTCTGGTTTATTAATGGTGATCCTCTGGTTTATTGTTTCCCTCAGTCTCAGCTGCTCACTACTCAACATAGAGGCTTCAGGACTGTGATTGAACAAATAACCTTCGTCTGGTTCGAGTTGTTATCTTACATTTAATCGTGCACAAACGTGATCGTATACTTAGAGAAGCTGATCTACAAACTGGAGGCAGTTTGCATTTGACAGATGTCTAAAATACCTGGCAGTATTGATGTGTTTTCTTGAGTATTAAATATTGACCATGTCTCCCAGATCAAGTAGAATACTGCGATGAAGGTTAAAGTCCAGCCTGCTATGTGAGTCAGTTTACAGTTTTTCCTCAGCTGACTCCACGTGACTCTTATTTGTTGACTTTAGTCACAATTTTACCCCAAAACTTGTACTTTTTGTGGATCTCATCTTTCTATTTTGTGAACTTCAAGTGGACTTGCTGGTGGAGGAAGTGCTCAAACGTGTTACATCAGTCTAACTTCACATCTTCGTGCTTAAAGAATCACATGTAGTTTCCAGCAAAACAAGCATGTGAAGACTGAAGTGCACGTGATATCTCCCGTGGTGTTTGTACTGAATCCCAGTAGATCGTCCTGCAGTGTTTGGTGTCGACTTTACTCTATCTGCAGACATTTACAGTCAAACTATTTACATTTTGTACATTTTGTCACAGTCTGCTGGGGAAGCATCCTGATGTGAAGGAGATATTGTATTGATTCAGATAATAAATACATAGATCAGAGGATGGGACTTCCCCCACTCCTGCAGGCAAATACCATGGCACTTCCAGAGAAACACAATCGCTTCTGTGGGACAAAACCCAAAACGGAGTGAAAAGCTCACATGACCAGGCTTCTGCATCACGTTCATGAAGCTCACGACTTTAACCCCTTAACAGCCACAATACAATATATACATGATCCGTCCATGACTATCATATGATTTAAGTGATTTACTGAACATTGCTGCTGGATTCTTTTACTCTCTTTACTCTGGAAAGCATTTTTCCTTCCAGTCTTTTCACCTGATTAATGATTTGAACTCAAAAGAATCATAATATTACTGTGTTGGAGCCTCTTGCCGGCCTCATGTTAGACACCCTTGCTTCAATGTAGTTGCTTGAATACTGTAGAAATGTTTGACCGGGCAGACTCACCTCTCATATCTTTTCCCGTGTTGTGACGTCTCGGAGATTAAATCTGCACAAGAGTTTTAGGAGAAGTGATTCTCAGCTATGAACACATGAATGGAAGTGGGTTAGACTGACGTTAATGCTCATAAAAGCTTTAAAAATCTGGAGTGCTGACCGACTTTAAAAACATGAA
The DNA here is from genome assembly GCF_963383615.2 of Lipophrys pholis. Taxonomy (NCBI): domain Eukaryota; kingdom Metazoa; phylum Chordata; class Actinopteri; order Blenniiformes; family Blenniidae; genus Lipophrys; species Lipophrys pholis. The sequence goes on along the minus strand of NC_137633.1, from coordinate 27,663,961 downwards.
TATTTGGCTCAGATCACATGTTGACCTTTAATCCCAGAGTTTGATCACCGGCTCCTTTGGTGCCCTTGAGCAAGGCATTAAACTCTCATCACCTTAAGTGTTTGTATGGATGAATGTGACTGAGTGTGAAAATCTTTTCAGGTCCTTTAAAGCAGGACAAACACATTCATTAACAAAAATACATCTGGAAGTAGGAAAAGTTCAAATGACAAGACATTGATTTGTTTGATACTTAAATCCTTTCATGCAATTTCACAATTATTTTTATTTTTGAAAGTGAGTTTTATTCACATTAGTGTGAATAGTCTTCCTCATGTGCATCAGTTGCTAGAAATGATTGTTGTGTTTTGAGCTATATAAATAAAGTTGAATTAAATTTAATTTAATTAAATTTGATAAAATCTTTAAGGAAAAACACCTTTTATTGACAATCTTTAAATTTTAAAAGATGTCATCAAAGGTCAGAAGCTCTGCTTTTAAAACATATATTTTGAGCGTTTGGTGCAGTTTGAAGGGTTTAGATCACGAATTAGTTTAAAAATATTTATTTAAAAAAAACAAAAAACATTATCTCATCACTATTTTTTCATTATATAAAACTTTGCTTGCATATTTTTTTAAAAGCCCAATTAATGTTTTTACAAACTTGCTAATAAACAATTTAGAAGGTAGAGCAGGAGACTCTCAGTCTCAAGGTAGAGGGTTCATGTCCCACGCCGGCGCCACCTTCCTGTGGGCTCTCCACCTTCCTGTGGGCTCTCCACCTGTCTGTGGGCTCTCCACCTTCCTGTGGGCTCTCCACCTTCCTGTGGGCTCTCCACCTGCAGGAAGGTTCTTAATGGGTCAATGTGATCTGGGTGACGGTGCTCAGACTGACACCACCACCACCCGGGAACAGAGAAGAGGGAGAAGATGGAGGGGTGTTCCCCAACATATTGTTTAAAATGGAAAAAAAGACCAAGAATATTATTTTTGTTTTTTAAAGCTTGTTATATCCAGAAAATGAAAAAACAAAACAAAATACTTTTATTCATTTTTTGTTTTTATTTTAAGTTAAAAAACAAAAATTAAAAAAGAATTAAAAGTCCCAACATAGTCTGACATGAAACTTTGAAAAAACAAAAATAGAACACACGTTTTTCATAAAAATTTGTTGTCTTCAGTTTGAAAAATATATTTTATTTGTGTTTTTGGTTTATTTGTTTAAAAGAGCCGAACAATATTGTCCTCTTTAGAAGAGATGAACTGGATTTTGGAGGTTGGACTTAGCGTCTGTTCCCTGCTGCAGCAGATCTAACCTCCCCTCTCTCCGCAGTGTAAAGACTTCTTCAGAGCCGGCCGGGGGATTTACGAGGACTTGCGCCGCCGACTGCCTTTCTACCCCTCTGACTTCACAGACGGTAGGCCGGACCTGCTCTGCTCTCCCCGCTGGCAGCTCCTCGTCTGTCTGCTCACATTCATCTGTGTCACATCCAGGGTCGCCCCTCTCCACCAAATCACTGTTTTCCATATCTCACTGCATCTGCCATACGGATCCCCGTGGTGTGCATTATTATTGTAATTTCCCTCCGTCATCAGGAAGGAGCGCCGCCGCCGGACCTTCCCATCGCAGTCGCAGCAGGCTGCTGCTTTTATTGACTCATCAAATCATACTCTTTATCAACAAATGTGCGGGAGGCTTTTCCTTCCCCAGCACACATGTTACGTGACCTTCACTCCATTTCTCTTCACGTGGGAGATAAACACCGGCTGCGTTCAGCTCGCTTTAAAGCAGATATGCCTGTTATTCTTGGAAGTAGTTGTTTTAAAGTGGTCGGGATTGCTTAATGGCAGACTGGGAGTGTTGGAGGCCGTCCTCCAGCCGGGGCTGTGACCACATCAGGAAGTTTCAGTCTTGTGAGGGTCAGCAGATAATCATCATCTGATGAAGGTCACAGGACCAGAATCACTCTCATCACATTAGAGCCCAATTAAAGTGTTTTACTCCAAAATGAGTTATCCATCATCGGGATAACTGCTCTTACCAAGTGATGGATGGCACAAAACTTAAAGAGATTACTCATATTTGTGAGAGGCCGGGTGGCGGCCGGCGCTGTAAGCAGCTTGAGGATGAACTCGATGTTCCATAATGTGAAGCACTGAATGATGAACTCCACTAATGTTTCTGTCGTCCTGGAATTAAAGTGTTGAGCCTCCTCCGCTCCATTAGGAGGTGAATATGACTCATGTGTTTGTGTTTGTCTCCCCTCAGGTATCGTTGGCAGTAATAAAACCCTGCTGAAGTACATGACCACAGCCATCTTCCTCTACATCGCCATCCTCCTCCCCGCCATCGCGTTCGGCTCGCTCAACGACGAGAGCACTCGTGGCGAGATCGGTGAGGAACGCAGACACGTGAAGCCGCTCGACTCCTCTGAAAGCTTCTGTTTTTCCCCAGCACACAGAAACCATCTTTATTTAACACAGGGCTTTTTTCTTTTATTAATTCAACACATGCAAACACAGGTCTGATACTTCAGGCTCAGAACGCAGCAGAGTTCTGCCGGCTCGTCGCCCTTCAGCACAGTACATGTTTTCATTTAATACCAGGCAGCTGCATCGAGCAGCATCGGCTTGTTTGGACTCCAGCTGATCAAATCTTACTTGATTTTTGACATAGACCTAAAATTATTTCAGTATTTTACAGAAGATTCCAGGAAGTGAGGTGTTATATTTCAGTGTGTTTGGAGCAAAGAGCAGAAACAGGAAGAATCCGAGGGTCAGGCGGCACCGCTTTTAAAATCTCTTTCAGTTGTTGAGAAGAACAAATCCTAAACAGAAATAAGTGGAGGATGCAACTGAATTTGTTATGAAAGCACATATATTTAGTTTAGTATTAGTGTAATGAGATAAAACAGTGCAAAACCATTGATAACCATGAATTATGACAGACTGTATGTAAAAACTATCTAGAAGTTTGAGGTTAAAATTGTTTATCAAGCAACAAAAAATACCTTTTTTGGGTTCGATTCCCAATAGTCTTTAACAATCATGTTTTTTAATGTAGAAAACTTCAAAATGTACGGATGCACCGGTACCGATACCAGTATCTGGTCGGATAAAGAGCAAAGTACTCGTGAAAGCTCACCCGATACAAACCGGCAAGTATTAAAATGGATTTCTTGTAAATAACGATTTTCACCTGCTCGAGCAGTCCCAAAGCACTTTACATCGTGAGTCACATTCACCCGTTCACACACCAAAGTGACGTCATGCGTCGGCAACGTCAGCAGCAGGGAGACGAGAGTGTGAACGATGTCGGCTGTTTGGAGATTCTTTAATATTAATGAGAACGACAAAAGTAAGACGGACTGTAAATTAAGTTTGGACAAAATATCAAGAGGAGAAAGAAAGATGGTTTGTACAACACCAGCAACTTCATCACCACAACTTCATCTTCAGCAACTTCATCACCACAACTTCATCTTCAGCAACTTCATCGCCAGCAGAGGTAGTCCGATGTTGCTCGTGAGTTTAACTGCTCTCCACGTGACTGCAAGCCATGCTACATGCTACATGCTACATGCAAAAGGGTTTCAGGCTCACACACAAGCCATGCTACATGCTACATGCTACATGCAAAAGGGTTTCAGGCTCACACACAAGCAATGCTACATGCTATATGCTACATGCAAAAGGGTTTCAGGCTCACACACAAGCAATGCTACATGCTAAATATGATTAAAGTAACTGATACTCTCATTCCCAGCAGCTCGGTCCCTCGTAGCGTCTCTTTCCACTCTGCACTATGCTAATGTAGATTGTGAGGCTAGTGGAGGTGACGTAGTGTTGATACAGACTGTTGAAGGTGACGTAGCATTGACAGACTCTTGGAGGTGACATATCGTCGACACAGACTGTTGAAGGTGATGTAGTGTCGGCACAGACTGGTAGAGGTGACGTAGCACTGACAGACTGGTGGAGGTGACGTGTTAATGACAGACTGCTGAAGTTGACGTAGTGTCGACACAGAGACTGGTGGAGGTGATGTAGCGTCGACAGAGACTGTTGGAGGTGACGAAGCATCAATACAGAGACTGGTGGAGGTGATGTAGTGTCGACACAGAGACTGGTGGAGGTCACTTAGCATCAACACAGACTGGTGGATGTGACGTAGCGCCGACACAGACTGGTGGAGGTGATGTTGAAGTTGACGTAGCGTCGGCACAAAGTGGTAGAGGTGATGCAGTGTTGACACAGAGACTGGTGGAGGTGATGTAGCGTCGACAGCGACTGTTGGAGGTGACGTAGCATCAATACAGAGACTGGTGGAGGTGACGTAGCTTCGACACAGACTGGTGGAGGGGATGTAGTGTCAACATAGAGACTGATAGAAGTGACGTAGCATCGACACAGACTGATAGAGGTGACGTAGCGTCGACACAGACTGGTGGAGGTGACGTAGCGTCGACACCGACTGATGGATTTGATTTAGCGTCGACACAGACTGGTGGAGCTGGTTCGTGGCAACACATAGCGTTCAAATATAATTTGCATATGGAGGAGGAATTACATTTTATGGCATCTAATAAGTACTGAGTATCAGCAAGTAACTAAAGGTCAGTACTCATCCTTGTTAAAAGTGCTATCGGTGCGTCCTCATGAGAAAGTCCAACATTTAACTAAAAAGTTCTGCTTGGTTTGAATCAAATAAAGAGTTCAGGAGGACAAATGTGCTTCAAGCTCTTTATAGAGTCATTGGTTAGATTTTACTCTAGTAATTTTAATTGACATTAGAAGTCGAAGACGTTAATAAAGAACATTTAAAAATACTCAGACTGTAATTAAGACTCACTCAACAATCTGAAACTTTCCACTTTGCCTGAAACATTAAAGTTTGATAAACTTGTTTTTAACCGTCTCTCTGCAGCGTTCTGAGTCTGCTCATCCATATGGAAATGTCCCCTAATCTCCTTATATATACACACACACACACACACACACACACACACACACACACACACACACACACACACGCACACACACACAGATATATATATATCTGTGTGGACTTTTTACTTCTCAAAACTGAAACTCACAATCACCTCATATGTGTTTGTAATATCTAAAATACATTATATAATGCAATAAATAATCATCAGACTGTAGACAAACTAATTTCAAATGCACTTTACTGATTATTGGAGAATAAAACTGAGAACACTTTTTCTACTTTGGCTAAAAGACGATAATAAATAAATCCACAAGCATCCTCCAGATACAGTAATGGTATTATTTTCCATTTATTAGCATATAGTAGCTTATTTACTCTTTAGACACGAGGGAAAAATTTGCATCAATTTCAAAATGTGTTTGTCTGCATTATAAATGTGAATCCACTCGCCAGAGATTCGTCCGACTCTTTAACTATTTACTTCCCAAAGGAGTTGTGAACCAAAATAGTAAATACTTTAAACAAAACTAGTGAATTAAAATAAGTAATAATCATTTAAAGCTTTAAATTTTGTGACTCAGATTTTATACGTTCTTTTATAAAGCAGTGTTCATGTTGTGTTATTTTGGCATGTTTTCGGCCTGTAAGTGAAAAAGTGACATTGATTTCCATATTTGAGCAGAGGGGGCGTGGTCCAGGCTTGATCGGCGTTTTCACTAAATAATAGACAGAAGTTTGTTACAAACCAACAATTCAAGGTAAATTGTACGGTGAAGAGTGATTACACACAGCTGTGTACATCAGGTGGCCCAGACGCTGTTTACAAGACAACGTTTCAGGTTCAAATCCTTCGTTCCTGCATTTTCATTTCGGAAAAGCTTCACGTTTCCATGGCAACATTTTGAAAACGATGTTCATTTCCACGACAACAGGAGAAACACTAAAAACAATGCAGTTTGCCTTTAAGCAGTTTTATTTTGACAGTCACCATAATAACAATCCAACTTAGTACTTTTATTTTGATGGTCACCGTAATAACAATCCAACTTGGTACTTTTATTTTGACGGTCACCGTAATAACAATCCAACTTGGTGGTCTGTCCACTAGAATGTCTGAGTTCTCCCAGTGTTCATGCTTTGAGCTCATTGTTCTCTGCTGTTTGTGTGTGTGTGTGTGTGTGTGTGTGTGTGTGTGTGTGTGTGTGTGTGTGTGTGTGTGTGTGTGTGTGTGTGTGTGTGTGTGTGTGTGTGTGTGTGTGTGTGTGTGTGTGTGTGTGTGTGTGTGTGTGTGTGTGTGTGTGTGTGTGTGGTTTCAGTACAACAAACAAAGCACCAACTAGTGGATCAACATGCGAACTACATCATTTTCAGCGTCCGTGCTGTTGCCGTGGAATCGCGAAAGTTTTCTGAAACCCAAAAAAAAGATGTGTTTTTGCTTGAAACGTCGTCATGGAAACGGGTCTTTAGACTCAGTGAAACCAGTCGTTCTCTCTGCTGCTTGTGTTTCCAGTTATTCTCATTCTTCAGTTTTTTATCATCAAGGTGCAATTTGTGATCAAAGTAGAGCCGATGTCAATAAAATGGAGAAACAAATCATATAATCTCATTGACACATACAGATTAGAAATATTTTGTTTATTATTCTAAGAAAGACAAATTAAGATAATCAGTGAAACACAGTTTGTATAAAGACTCTAGTTGGTACCTTTCATTAAATGTATTTTCATTACAGGAAGTTACATCCTTTAATTTAGTGTCGTTCCAAAGAAAATTCATTGAATTTTCCACCTGTGAAGCCGTGAAATACAAAGCAGGGATGTGAAGGTCTGAATCCAAATCACATGTTTCCTGGAATAGCAGTGTGATAATCTGACAGTAATCCATTCATCCCATACATTTGACCACTTTACTCCTTCTCTTTGCACCTTGTCTGGTCACTTTTTGATCTTTTTATTGCGTTGGAATCAACGATGAGACGAGGTGGAGCAAGTCCCTCGAGGAGCTGAGATCAACATTGATTATTCTGTTTTGGTTGTTTCCATCTGGCTGGTGGTTCCATGTTGTAGTCGTTAACGCTGCCTGTCTTCAGCCTTTCACATGACTGAGGACGTCAACCTGCCTCTCTCTCTCTCTCTCTCTCTCTCTCTCTCTCTCTCTCTCTCTCTCTCTCTCTCTCTCTCTCTCTCTCTCTCTCTCTCCCCGTCCAGATGTGAGGAAGACCATCATCGGCCAGAGCATAGGCGGCGTCATCTACTCGCTGTTTGCTGGCTCCCCTCTCGTCATCCCTCTCACCACAGCTCCTCTCGCCATCTTCATCAGCGGTAGGCTTCCCCTCGCTCCCGCCACGCGCCTCCTGCTGACGGAGGCTTTAAAGAGGCGTCCGGGGGGCCGGCGCAGTAGTCAGAAGATTCCATCAGAGGAGAGGACGTGTTGGGTCCTCCTCTGCTGCCGTTCAGAGGGAAACAGTGGAGTAATTAGGCTGTTTGTGCCTCTAATGAGCACAAAGCAGAGAAAGCTGAGGTTCTCTCCCTGGCGGTGTTACGTCATGTTTGGTTTCAGGGCTTTTGGGTCTGAACAGGTTCATACTGGGTTCAGAGCCACGCAAACAAATGGTCGTCTGGTTTCAAGCCGTCAGCAGCATTTCCTGGCTTGAAAGTGATGTTGATGGTTTGAAACTGCGTAATGGATGCTGAGATGGAGTTGAAATACTTTGTTGTTTGTGATGGTTGAAGTGGATACACAGATTATCGTAGGAGTGATTAGAGACGGTGAAATTTACTTAATGTACACACAACTCTAAATGGTTACAATTTCAACTAATCCATCATTTTGCCTGTTTTATGTTTGGAATTTTTCCTTTATTTAAAGCTGCACTGCATAAAATCTAAGCCATGCCGCTTCTGAACACTGGGGGGCAGTGTTGAGTCAAGTCTTTTTTTTGCTCTTCTTTTTGGTTATTTTTGGGAAATGGTGGGTGAAGTCAGGTTGTCTGTTAACATGACCAAACAACTCAGATTACTGGGCGTCATCAGATAGTTGTAAACCCCTGATCTGATGCTTTTACAGGAACTCTTGTTTTCATGTTTTGGTTTTATTTAGTGACGTAAAACTTACAACATTTTGTCGTCTAATAAATTGAAAATGTATATCCAGTAAAACATTCTGTTCACTAAGAAAAAAATGTGTGATTTCCACTTCTGACATCAATGTGTAGTTCATTAAAGTTATTAATAAGTGTATTATATAAGTATTTAAGTGTTGTATTCAGTACATGTGGTGTAATCTGTGTTGACCTCAGTGATTCGTGGAATATGTGACGACTACAATCTGGATTTCCCGGCTTTTTACGCCTGCATTGGTCTGTGGAACTGCCTGTTCCTCATCCTGGGAGGAATCTTCAACCTCAGCCTGCTCATGAAGCTCTTCAAGAGGTGACACACACACACACACACACACACACACACACACACACACACACACACACACACACACACACACACACACACACACACACACACACGGACACACACACGCACATACACACACACACACACGGGCACGCACGCACACACACACACACGCACACACACACGGACACGCACACACACACACGCACACACACACGGACACGCGCACACACACACACACACACACACACACACACACACGGACACGCACACACACACACACGCACACACACACGCACACACACACACACACACACACACACACACACAGATTGATCTGACTTTAATTGTTTTCATCTCAGTATAATCCAGTTTATTGAATCAGTTCTTCAGTTTTTTTTTCTCTGTCGAATTGAAAAGTGTGTTAAAACTCAGCGGCGCTCTGCAGACCAGCGTTTCCAACAAAAAACACTTTTTTTTAAAGAAAACCTGGTCGATTGTGAGTGAAAGCTTTTCACACACATTTCCTTCTTTATCTTGTCTTCTGGTTTTTCTTTCTCGGCTCCTTTTGGTCAAAATTACAAAGAATCTGCTGGGACTGATGGGTAACTTCAATCCAAATTACTGTTTAATCCCTCAATTTTTAGGATGAAATATTATTTATATTCTATGTTTAATCTCATTTTTCAGATTATAGAGCATCTTCCTCCACTAACATGCAGATTATAGAGACTCTTCCTCTCATTAACTGTAGTAACTCAAACCGACCAATCCCTCACTAGGATCTTATTTTTGAATTTCAATGGTCATTAGTAGAAAATGTAATTTAATGTATAGGTGGTTACTTCAGCTAATGCTGACGGTAAATTAGGATTCTGTGACAACAGGGTGAGACGCTCATAAAACTATTGCAAAATTTCCAAAGAAATGAGTTAACTACTGTATTTTCTGGACAACAGCTGTCTGGTTGCACTTTGAATTCTGCTGCATTCATTGTTTTTCAGGCTTTGGTTGTTTTGAAGAGATTCTTCCTGCTCTGTCAGTTAAATTCACTGGTAATAGAGGATCATCTTGGTACTTTAGCAGCTTTCTGTGGTCACACAGAGACATCTCGTGGTCACAGAGGATATTTACTGTATATTTTGATATATACTGTAAAGAGCATGACCAGCAGTGGTGGCTGGTGATAAATTGTGGGCTGGTACCCCCCCCCCCATGAAACATTTAAACGGCTATTGAACAGAGACACTTATTAAGACTATTATATTAACATACTTCTAAACAAATATTAGCAGAAGCTTCATTAATCCCTTTTAGAAAAGGAATGTGTTTTAGGGCTGGTTTACTGGAAGTGACAGTTAGTCTGAGTTTAGGGAAAACAAAACATATATCAGGTATATTTTCAAACAACACATCAATTCCTCTCTCTTGAAAAAACCCTAAAAAAAATAACGATACTGGAGAAAGTTGAACCTGTCCTGTCCAGAGACTCACCGCTTGTTGTCTTCATCTCAGCATCTCATAGAAACACCAGAACAAACCAGAACGGACTTTAAGCCAATCACAGAGCAGCTCTGGCCGGGGGCCATTTAAAAAGGCCCCAAGGCTCAGACATGAAACGAGCTGATTGGTTTAGTTTCCTGTCTGTCACACACACACACACACACACACACACACACACACACACACACACACACACACACACACACACACACACACACACACACACACACACACACACACACACACACACACACACACACTATTAGAGAGAGAGAGAAATCAAGAATTCCTCTCTTTTATTGGAGATATCTGTAGAAAATGAAGTGAATACAGTTCAGGGCCCATTGTTAGTTGTATAATAATAATAAAAAAACATTTGTCTTGCTCCCACCACGGGGGGGGGCGCCCCGGCGCCCCGGCGCCCTCTATTGATTAGCCGCCACTGATGACCAGTCATATAACTAAACAGCCTGCGACTTATAGACCAGAAAGTACAAATTGTAATAACGTGCTAATGGTCTGTGCCCTCTGTGTTTTGCAGGTCGACAGAGGAGGTCATCGCCCTCTTCATCTCCATTGCGTTTGTGGTGGACGCTGTGAAAGGCACGGTGAAGAGTACGTTCACTTTCTCTCCTCTTTGTTCAGTCTGCGGCTTGTTTACATCGTTTACGTTGCGACTCATCGGGACGCTCGCGCCGTCCAACGTGGCCGATAAAATGTGATTTAAGTTTGAGCAAGACGGCCTCTGCAAACTCTGAGAAGACGACGACGCTGCAGTCTGCATACAATAAGCTGTCATAACGGGGATTAAGATTTAAGCGAGCTGCTTCTTAATTATCATGGATGAACGGAAGAGTCTGACTGAGAGTCATAAGATCTCCACTAATCATTTAGTGCTTGTAATTAAAAGCTGCAGAGTGGTGTTTTTCCCGCTCTTATTGTCCTTCAGCCGACGAGAAAATGAGCGCCTGTTGAAGAACAAACCATATTTCTTAATCTGAGCATGAAGCCTGATAGAATTCCCTCATATTGTCAGTAGTGGATTTTTTAAAAGTTGTATTATTAGTTTTTGAGTCACAGTGTTGGTTCAGCAGACTTGAGGAGATACTGCTTACTAGATTAATCAGTCCAGATTTGCCTCCCAGCCTGCAGCCACATTAAACCACCTCAGCCCCCACCGCACCTCGTCCCAGTACATCTTAAATACATTACGCAATTCGTCTTCCCAAAAACGAGATGACGATAGCAGAATGTCATTTATTCTGTGTTTCGGAGATTGCCACTGCACTGGTTCAATTTTCAGAAACCATTTGTAGAAATGCGCTCGCAGCTCAGAGGCCATTACCATAACATTAACTTTTGCCATTTTGTTGACACTTTCCATCCAAAATGTTTTCCACTAACGTGACGGGACACACTTCCTGGTGTTTGTACCGTCGTCCTCAACAACTTCTCCCCTGCATACCTTCTTCCTGAGGAGCACGCAGTGAGAGTGATGATAGGAAGTTAATAATGCTCTTTGACTTCACGCTGCAGTCGGTGGGTTGTTGACGCTGTGGTTGTCACGTCACGTAGCAGCTTGTGTTAACAGCTAAAAGCTAAACTCATCCAGTGTGTGTTTCCAGACATGCAGCAGAACCTGAAACAAGATGTCTCCCATACGTCTTTACAAACAGTTTGGCAGTAAGACAGGATTCAGCAGCCAGTGACCCACATGCTAATAGCATTAGCATTGTGTTTGTTAGCAAAGTCGCTAGCAGATCTTTTGGCTGCAGCTTCTCTTTGACATGTTTATGGGTTGAATGTCAGACTTCTGATTGCTTGTTCTATAAGCTTTTGTGATTAACAGTTATCAGGAGCGCAATAACAGGATGAAATACGATAGTTAGTGTTTGTTTTTAAGAAATCATCTTGATATATCGTCTGCAGCCTTTGTATTTATTGTGTTATAGTGCCCTCATTGAAGCCACAGACACAATATCAAGGCCCACACTGACATTCTAATGGACAGACAACCAAGTTGGATTGTTATTTGCCTACAGTGACTGTCAAAATAAAAGTACAAGTCCAGGAGAATATAGACTGGGAGTCATGACACCCTGGAGGAAACTTTGTTCTGATTGTCTCTACTGAGCATGTGCAGAACTACTAGTTACTACGGCCGTGGTGACCATGAGCTTTAGCAGCATTTCAGAAAAGTTTCATTTTCACAACGACAGAGTCAGAGTGTCGTTTTAGATGAACACCAAAGGGTTAACCCCAACCCCAACCTTAACCCCAACCCTAACCCCAACCCCAACCCTAACCCCAACCCTAACCCCAACCCTAACCCCAACCCTAACCCCAACCCTAACCCCAACCCCAACCCTAACCCCAACCCTAACCCTAACCCCAACCCTAACCCCAACCCTAACCCCAACCCCAACCCTAACCCCAACCCTAACCCCAACCCCAACCCTAACCCTAACCCTAACCCCAACCCTAACCCACAAGGTGTTTGCGTTTTCACAAGAAAACAGGGCCGAAGACTTCTTAATTGACATCGATGATTCTAGATTGCGAATTGATTTTCATGTCACTTTTATAAGTAGTAACAATAACAACAATAATAATAATAATAATAATACATGTTTTTTTCAGTGCCTTTCAAAACACCCAAGGTCACTGTACAGTGCAATTAAAAACAAGTAAAAAACATATTGGAGCAGACCGACAAAGATTAAAATGAAAAGGTTCATTTACAGAGGTAAGTTTTTAAATGAGATTTAAAAGTGTCTGATATTTGCTGGCAGTGAGTTCCAGAGCTGAGGGCCGAGCAGCTGAAGGCCATGTGGCCCGGAGGGACGATGAGGCTGAGAGAGGAGGCAGATCTGGGGGTGTGGATGTGGAGGAGGTCCTTGAGGTCTGGGGGAGCGAGGTTATGGAGGGCCTTGAATGTCTGGAGTCGGATTCTGAACTGAATGTGTCGCTGAATAGGAAGCCACTGAGTTTGTGAAGAACTGTGGTCATGTGATCGATGGAGGTAGTTCGGCTGATGATTCGGGCTGCAGTAAAGATTACGAAATTCCTGATGACTGAAGTGTGAACAGTCAGAAGAAAAGTTGCACAGCAACAGTTTTCCGGTCAACCAGCAAAGCATGCAGGGAGTTTTTGTTGATAAATTGGGTTTCACTGCAACCGGTAATGCAATCATGTGACCTCGGTGTCGGCCAGAGAGAGGAGCGGAGCCCAGATCACATTAAAGCAACAGCAGTGCCCTTTAATGCATTTATTCTAAGTGTGAACGTGTATGTAATTCCACTGCTTCACTCTTCCTCTTCAACTCATTCCATCTGAGATTATTGTTATTAAATTATTTAGTTTTTTGGGACCTGGAGCGCTGGCATCATGTGTGTGAGCCAGAAGTCCAAAAGCAGGAAGAACAGAGCAGTTTATCTCCTGTTTTACAGCCCAGCTGATTGGATTCAGTGTGGCGCTGTAACTCACATTTATCTCACTGAAGTTTCCTCCAATCGGCACAATTTACAGCCTCTGGCAGCCCAGCCTTTCCATGCAGCCTTTCAGCTCACTGTTAAGCTTTTTTGTCTTTATCCGCACTGGTCACAGCCCGGATGATGGTAATAGTTTTTTGATGGCCATTTGCTGCTGGCTTCAGTCACATTAAAAGATTGAAGAGGTTTCTATGAACAAGATGTTTCTGAGGGTTTCTGCTCTGCATGTTTCTTCCTTCCTCATCATATGAATTTGAGCAAAGATACACAACTATTCATCCCCATTGGGATCAGAATATCTTTATAGGAGGCGACGCACTTCAAATCATAACACCATCTGGCAACCTTCAGTCTTTAAATCAGTTTTGTTGAATCGTGAAAACCAAGTCCAAACTTTTATGCAGATGACACACGACTGTCTTTTACATCTGTTGGTGTGTTTTCATGGTCGCAGCTCACACACTCGGCTCTGCTGCTCATCTCAGTGCATGCTCCTTAGGAATGTGGCACCAATGAAAAGGTTTGTTATTAAATGTTTGCTCAGAGGCCTTGACACTACAAAGAAATGATCAAAAATAGATTTAGTTTTGTTTCATGAAGTGCTCATGCAGATTGTGTGTTTTATGAATATTTATTAGGTGTAAATAACTTGGACTTCAGTAAACTCGAATCATATTCAGTGTCAATTAGTCACATGAAGGATCCAAAAAGTGACAACGGATGACGGGAGAGAACTGAAACCAGGATCTGCTCATCAGATTGTGTCATTTATATACTGAAAAGAAAAGGTTTTTTTTAAATGACAGTTGCGTGTCCCAACAGTGTGGCTGTGATTCCAGTCTTCCACAGGTACTACCACTCCCCGACGCTGGCCAACAGAAGCATGGCCGACTTCCCCGAGAGCCGAGAGCCGCTGGCGGGGAACCGGAGCGAGGTGGTGGCTTCGCTGGCGCTCAGCGCTCTACCTGAGTCGCTCATTCAGTGCTCCCGGGAGCGGCCGGTGCTCTGCCTGCTGCTCATGCTGGGCACGCTGTGGATGGGCTACACCCTCTACCAGTTCAAGAGGAGGTGGGTGCGACACATTCATCACCGGCGGAGCTTTAAATCATGTTGGGACGCGGCCCGGAGCGGGAATACTGCTGAGCAGGGCTTGTCAGGAACTTTCCAGACGCCTCACTTTTCTGTCCCAGCCTGTGATTCAATAAGCATTAATATTCCACTTCTGATTGCTCCCAGTAATCTAATCAAGCTCAGAGCTGGATTTAATTGTGTAAGCAGGAGGAGCGAGGTACTTCAGCAGTGTCAGGATGGCAGCCATTGTCCTTGTCTTGTCCACAGTAATTGTATTCTGGGTTATTTCTCTCTTTCTCTTTTCCTTTCAGTCCGTTTCTTCATGCCAAAGTGAGGGAGGTGCTGTCGGACTGCGCCCTGCCCATCTCGGTGCTCCTCTTCTCCTTCATCGGCTCCTACCTGTTCAGCGACATCGAGCGTGAGTTTCACCTCACGCCTCAGTGGGGAGTTTTCACGTTCACCTCGTAATAATGTTTAATCCATTTATTCTCAATTTTCATGCATAAGAGAAGCGACAACAGGACTTTTTTTGTGAAGTTTCTTATCAGAAATCATAATATTTTTATTTATTTCAAATTATTATAATTCAGAGGTAGATTTTTTAATCCAGTTAAAACATTTAATTTACAGAAAATGTTGAGTTTTTCTGGTAGCTAAAGAAAAAGATAAGGTAAAGATCGAATTTCAAATAGTTCCAAGAGGAATTGCAAATATTTCTCTTTTGGTCATAAAGGTTGCAGACTGCTGTCACGCACGCACGCACGCACGCACACACACACACACACACACACACACACACACACACACACACACACACATACACACACACACACACACACACACACACACACACACACACACACACACACACACACACACACACACACACACACACACACACACACACACACACACACACACATACTCTGCCTCTGTCGGTTCATTGTCTTGGTAAAAGATGAAACTGCCAGTGTAGCCAGAACCATCAAACCTGCCTCCAATAATCACTGGAGCTGCTTCACATCTCACTCACTCACTCACTCACTCACTCACTCACTCACTCACTCACTCACTCACTCACTCACTCACTCACTCACTCACTCACTCACTCACTCACTCACTCACTCACTCACTCACTCACATTACTAGCGAGTCATTGTGAGATTCAACCATCTTTTAAAGGAAAACACTGATTGTTCACATTATTTCCAGGCAGTCCTCCCGTATGTTCACAGCTTTCTTCATAAATTATGAAGTATATATCAGTTGTGCTGCAGCAGGGTTAAGTACGGCAGAAGTGAGTGAAAGAAAGTTCCTGGAGATCCTGGAGTTCCTGGAGTTCCTGGAGATCCTGGAGATCCTGGAGTTTCCAGTCTCTCCGTCTCCAGTGGTGTTTATTTGAAGAGCAGGGCTGAAGCAATCTGGTTTAATGTGACGAGATCACCTGCGCTAAGCGACAACATGCAAATGTTTTGTTTTAAAATGTCACATTTTTTATGTGGTTGTACAAAAGGAAAGGGAACCGAAGCGCCGAAAGACGCAGTGATTTGTCATTTAGTGACACAGCACGGTGCTTTGGAGGTTTTATTTACAGGCAGGAGACTCGAACACTTCCAAACTTGCAGACAGGTTGCCCTCATTCACTGCCTTTATTGTCTTTTAATGTTCTTCAATCGTGGCCAAAAACACATTGGAGATTTTTTGTTTAATCCTCTATTGTTTTGCATGATTTTGAGCCTCCATTCATTGTTGCCAAGGCAGCAGCTGTTCTCCAGAGGTCAACATAGAAGCACAGAGCCGGGAGCCAAACCTCCCGTAAATATAAAGCAAAGTGCCCGGCCAATTTTCTCTTCCTTTACCACCAAAGACAATAACCCCTCAGATAATAGAGCCATTATTGTGTGGTCATTTGTTTTCCTAAATGTTTCCAACTGCTCTTAATTCAGCCGTAAACAAGATCCAGTAGTGAATCACAAACATTTGGAATAAAGCCGTCACTCTGACAGGATCAGTGTGAAAACATGAATCATCACTCTGACAGGGAAAAGAACCTACAGAGTTTTGCACCTCGAGGTCTTGAAGAAATGTGTTCATTGGAGCTGAACGTGTCTCACCAGTGGACGTTTCAGCGTCACGTCAGCCCATCAAAGCATCTGGACGTTGTTTTTCAATTGTTTTCCTCATTTAAAGTTCCCAACCTTTTTTTTGTTTCAGGGATTCAAATTGTCACCTCAGATTTACTGTGATTACAGGAAATATTTTAGTTTTAGCTTATTAAAAGTGGATGTTTGAGGAAAGTAAATAAAACTGAGTTTTCAGAGCCTTGCA
The DNA here is from genome assembly GCF_963383615.2 of Lipophrys pholis. Lineage (NCBI taxonomy): Eukaryota > Metazoa > Chordata > Actinopteri > Blenniiformes > Blenniidae > Lipophrys > Lipophrys pholis. The sequence goes on along the minus strand of NC_137633.1, from coordinate 27,647,228 downwards.
GTGGCAGCAACTCTGAATAAACACACACATAAAGCACATTACAGGAGTGTTCAGGAAGATAATAGAACTTTTAGTCTCTACACCTCTGTGGCTGCAGTTTTGTCTTTGAAGAAATTAATTTAGCTAAAAAAAATGATGCTTCAACTTATGGCTTAAACGTCAAAAAGACGTTGGGATGATACTGGAGACGTAAAGGTGTAATAGCAGCATCAAATGATTCCTGGGCATGAACACAGAAAACACCTCGAGGGTCTGGAGTGTCACAGAGGTAGATGAACCAATATAGAAAGTTTAATTCAATTTAGTTTTTTGTTTTTTACCCCTTTCTGTGACCAGTTCCAGTGTTTAAAGTTCACAACCGACCGATCTTCAACGTGGCTCCGTTTGAGCGCCTGTCGGCCATGAACGTGGTGAGCGCCATGGGCCTGGGCTTCCTCCTGGCCCTCCTCATCTTCATCGATCAGAACATCGTCGTCTCGCTCACCAACGCACCAGAGAACAGGTAAACACCCCGGGTAGACACGACCACCCCGGAAACAAGCGCCTGTCTTTCTCTTGTAGAATCTCCTCGTCTCATTATTTCTTTGGTTTTTTTTATTCGTTGCACAAGAGATTTCCTCCTCTTTCATTTTACTTGTGCAAAGATTCGATTCTGTTCTTCTATTTTCCCATTTCTGCTCACGGGCCTGATATGTGACTCCCTGCTCTAAACTGACTTCACACAGTTTCACATACGCTCGTTCGTTGGCGTCTTCCTCATACGGGACTCCGTTGAGAGTGTTTTTTCAGATCGTAATGTGAGTGTGAAAGTAGAAGTTAGAGAGTTTGAAGTGTCTGCTGGAGGCAGACCTGCGGCCGAGCTGCTGCAGAGGAACGCAGCCAGACTCCTGACATCTGAGTCAAACCGTCTGGGCGAGGACGCCCCCAACAAAGCTCCCAGCCAGAACCACCAGGGAGCGTAGAAACAGCGTCGCACCGGCCAATTTACAGCCATCGAGACGCCCCGCAGCCAAAATCTATAACGATGAGATTCCAGGCCGGATCCTCCACGTTTGTTCAGCAGATATTAATTAGATCTAAAAGTCTGAATTCATCTGAGAGCCGACAGGAACAGTTGTAGAATTTTTAAGTAGGAAGTTTTTCTGACTTTTAAATCTTTGTTTTGATTAACTGCTGAAGACAAAAAACACTGTTTGGGATTTGTTTTGCAGCTTTGCAAAAGTTTTCACAAACATAAAAAAATCTTGAACCTTTTTAGTTTTCCGTCAAAAAAGAGTTGCAGTGTTTTGCACTCCTCCCTCACGGTGACAGGACCCCTGGTTCGAGCCCGGGAGGAGTTTGCTTGTTTTTCCTTTGCACAAGTTGGATTTTTTTCACAGACATTGGAGTCTGATTGAGGACTGAGTATGTTTGTTTAATCCGTCTCCAGCTGGGATGAGCTCCACGTTAAGCAGGAGAAAGATGAACGGATGACGGAGAAGTTTCAGTGGAAACACATTTAAAATGAGCCTGAAGCTGTTCGGATTCTGCGGGAGAGGAAGTGAATTGTACAGCAAGGCGCTGACACCAATAAAACCCGCTCAGATTTACACACTGCGGTTCTGGTCTGGGCTGATTTACGGCGTCCTGTGGTTCAAGGGCACGTCGACGGAGCGGAGCGCTCACACCATGAGCAGCCGGCCGCTCGGTCTCTGCAAGATGGCTGCCGCAGCGACTTCACGCAACGTATTTACAGTTTGAGGGTGATGCTGTTACGAAAAACACACACACACACACACACACACACACACACACACACACACACACACACACACACACACACACACACACACACACACACACACACACACACACACACACACACACACACACAGAATGGCAGTGACGTGAGCAGGAAGGGTCTCGGTGGCTCGGTTAAAGGTCGCAGCCGTGCATTTGTTAAAGGTGGAATCTCGTCCTGATTCTGAAGTCGACGGCGTCAAGAGGAAAACGTAACGAGGTGCTCAACACGAGGTTTTGTTGAAGGGCGTAACCTGACTCCTGCCTAACCTGAAGAGTCTGTCGCCCTGTGTGTGTGTGTGTGTGTGTGTGTGTGTGTGTGTGTGTGTGTGTGTGTGTGTGTGTGTGTGTGCTCGTTCTCCTCTGTCTGATTGTAGAAATGATGTTGCTGGTTCCTTCCTGCTGTCTTCCTGTCTGATGATGGTCCCCCCCCCCCCCCCCAGGTTGCTGAAGGGGACGGCGTACCACTGGGACCTGATGCTCTCTGGGCTCATTAACATCCTGATGTCGGTGCTGGGGTTGCCCTGGATGCACGCCGCCTTCCCTCACTCCACCCTGCATGTGCGCCAGCTGGCGTTCGTGGAGCAGCGCGTGGAGGGGGGGCACCTCTATGAGACGTGAGTTATCTGCCCGCCGCCACCGCCGCTGCCGCTAATCAGGCGCTCAATTAAAGGTCTTCTTCAGAGACTGTAATTTGGAGTTGCGGGCTACTGTATCCTGCTCCACGCTGATTGCATGATTACCGTGTAGACATCCACTTTCCCTCCGGGTGGAAGAGGTGAAGCAGTTTTTAAAAGATGAGAGGATGAAGTTCCTCTTCCAGCCTCGCGGATTCAGGCAGAATTACAGTCTGCATTTATTCGGGGTGAATGAGGAAGTCAAGTGGTATAAATGGTCTTATATAAGAAGGGATGATTAATTAGAGATATTAGTTACAGAATAGGATGCGGATTAAGTTCTTCGTACTACGAACTCTACAAACGACAGAATAAAACTCTTTCAGGGAGTTTTCTAAACAAGTGGAACAAAAGAAGTTTTGCTATTAGCAGCAGAAAAGCATGCTGGGAAAAGAACAGGCTGTCCTTCTGGTTTGCTGACAAACTGCACTCTGAATACAACTCCAGACATTTATTCGGATTTAAAATTACTTTTTCAACGTTTTAATTTTCACTTACTCATTAACGTCACTACTTGATGAAATACTTACTTACTAAAGTAATGGAGTACTGTTTTAGGCCGTTTACACAACAGCGTTTCAAGTGAAAACACATCGTTTCAGAAACGTAACATTTTGAAAACGTCCAGTGGAAATGGCAAAAACAATGAAAACGATGTAGTTTTCATGTTGGGCCACTAGTTGGTGCTGTTGGTCGTTCTTGTAATGAAACCACTCAACTACAACCAACAATAGTGAGTCTAAATTTTAATCCTGTCCTTTTCCTCGTTATTGAAGATTAAGTCACATAGAAAATCCTTCAAAAGCTACAGAAGTTCCTCATTTCACAGTTTGAACATTTAATATCTCCTGAATTCACTTTGCCGCTGTGACGTCGTCAGCAGAGGGTGTTCCACTTTTTTCTTATTCTAATCCTCAATACTTGCCAGAAAAATCACATTAGTGTAGTTAGTGATAACAGATTGTGTTTGTCTGTAATTAAGATAAACATCTTGTCTGTTCAAGTGTCAGTAAAAGTGCAGTTTCAATATTTTGTTTGAAAGAAAATGAAGAAAAAGAACAAATCAGAATGAACTTGTCGCCGTCTGGCAATGAGAAAAGTCCCACTGCAGATATTGGTCAGGTATTCTCTTTGTCCGTCCAGGTCTGTTGAACAGTGTGAATCTGCTTTGGAACATTTTAGATTTTTCATATGGGAAATGTGTTCCAGCCATGATAAGGAAATCCCACAAAATTCACTGTCTGTTGCCTTGTATGAAACAATCCTGGCCTTTTCATTATCCATTCATATCTGGGTCTTATTGTGTGTGTGTGTGTGTGTGTGTGTGTGTGTGTGTGTGTGTGTGTGTGCTCAGGATTGTCCAGGTGAAGGAGACTCGTCTCACGTCTCTGGCTGCCAACATCTTCATCGGCGTGTCGCTGCTGCTGCTGCCCGTCCCGCTGCAGTGGATCCCCAAACCCGTCCTGTACGGCCTCTTCCTCTACATCGCCCTCACCTCCATCGACGGGAACCAGATGTGTGATCGCATGGCGCTCCTCCTGAAGGAACAGGTGAGAGGGTGTGTGTGTGTGTGTGTGTGTGTGTGTGTGTGTGTGTGTGTGTGTGTATTTTTGTGAGTGTACGTTTGTTTTTCTGCACTGGAGGTTATTATGATCATATTTATATATTAATATTATTGTGTTTGTAGTTGTAAGACAAGTAGAAGACGCATGAACATTATTGTATTTTCTGTTGAGCTTCAGATTAACTCAGATTGAGATATGTTCTCAGAATACCGACGGGACAGAACATCTTGAGAATCTTTGAATCTCAGCTCTTGTTGTGTGTCCGATTTAACCTTCGCTGCCTCAGAGGAAGAGCAGAGCCTGTCAGGTTTCCTTCACACTCAGCAGCGCCTCCTCATGGCCATGTGGGGAATGACAGCTTTGCTTCAGCATGTAGAGCTGGATTAGGACTGAAAGCATCGAGCAGAAGCTTCGTTCATCAGGCTTCATCAGAATCATCATTGTGGGTGAAAATATCTGAAGAGGAAAAACAAATGAAGAAGAAATCTTCACCTTTCTCACCTCACACAAACGTCAGTGTGCAGAATTTAAAAAATAGAGACTTTATTCTTATTTATATCAACATCACCCCCTTCTGCTGAGTGGACAGTGGTGTAGTGGTTAGCTTTCCCCGGTCCCTGGTTTGAATCCGGGTTGAGCTTCCCGTGGAGTTTGCACTTTTCATGAATGTGTTTTCTCCCACGGTTTGATTTTAGTAAATAAGATGTGAATGATAGTGTGTGTGAGAGTCTCCACCCATAATGAGCTGGGATCAGAAGATGAATGAATGGATGTTCAGTATTTTTTAACGCTTTCTGAATTGATTTAATGGGAACATTTACCATCTCAGAAGCACTTGTAGCACAAGTTTTCCTTAAATGAAGTGAATTTACTTTTTTTAAGCTTCAGCTGTGGTTGTTCTGATATTATTCCTATTTATTCCTCAAAAGTTGCCTATTGAAGCAGTGTTGTGTACTAATCCATCCCATGGAACAGTTTTTCTATTTTCCAGTAATACTTGACCTCTGACCTCAGATCGATGTTTGTTGCTCCCATATTCTCCTCTCACACCTTTATTTCCATTGTAGCTTTTACTGGAAAGTATCTGAGCTGAATCATAAAGCTGCCCGGTGGAGGTTTAGAATAATACCTGCAGTGTCTCTCTTATATCACAGCGCTCACGTTCACACAGGAGACCTCAGATGCTATAAATACACCAACCACACTTCCTAAAGTGAAAGTTGACTGTTATTTATGATGTGAAGCCCACAGTGTGCTGGCCGCCGGCTTCCCTGAGTCATTTCTATCAGACTGCAGCAGGCCTGTGGACAAGGAGGGGGAAAGATTGTCTTTTAATCTGTGTTGATCCTCTCACCTTCTGCAGACGTCTTATCCGCCCACCCACTACATCCGCAAAGTGCCCCAGAGGAAGATCCACTACTTCACCTTCCTGCAGATGATGCAGCTACTGGTGCTGTGCACGTTTGGCATGTACCCGATTCCGTACATGAAGATGATCTTCCCTCTGGTCATGATCCTCTTAATCCCAATCAGGTATGCTGCAGCCTCTTTGTCCCAGAAAAGGTTTTTTCTCAAGTGTTTTAAAGCAGGGTGACATTCAGCGTAATGAGCACTGCATCCGCCCTGAATCTGTCCCCAACCTACCCAGAATCCACCTCGAATCTGCCCTGAATCTGTCCAGAATCTACCCAGAATTTACCCCGAATCGACCCTGAATCTGCCCTGAATCTGCCCAGAATCTACCCCTAATCTACCCCTAATATACCCAGAATCTACCCCAACCTGCCCAAAATCTATTCTGATTCTACCCTGAATGTACCCTGAATCTACTCCGAGTCTACCCTGAATCTACCCCGAATCTGCCCTGAATCTACCCCGACTCTACTATGAACCTACACTGAATCTGCCACGAATCTTCCCAGAACATGCCCTGAATCTACCCTAAATCTACCCTGAATCTGCCCAGAATCTACCCCGAATCTACCCTGAATCTACCCTGAATCTTCCCAGACCATGCATTTGAATCGACCCCAAATCTACCCTGAATCTATCCTGAATCTACCATGAATCTGCCCAGAATTTACCCTGAATCTACCCCGAATCTACCCAGAATCTACCCCGAATCTACCTCGAATCTACCCAGAATCTACCCCAAATCTTTCCTGAATCTACCCAGAATCTACCCCGAATCTACCCTGAATCTACCCTGAATCTACCCCGAATCTACCACGAATCTACCCTGAATCTACCTCGAATCTACCCCGAATCTACCACGAATCTACCCTGAATCTACCTCGAATCTACCCCGAATCTACCACGAATCTACCCTGAATCTACCCCGAATCTACCCTGAATCTACCCTGAATCTACCCCGAATCTACCACGAATCTACCCTGAATCTACCTCGAATCTACCCAGAATCTACCACGAATCTACCCTGAATCTACCTCGAATCTACCCAGAATCTACCCAGAATCTACCCCAAATCTTTCCTGAATCTACCCAGAATCTACCCTGAATCTACCCCGAATCTACCCTGAATCTACTCCCAACCTGTCCCGTATCTGCCCCAGTCATACCCCTGGATGAAAACAGATTTTAATTGCAGTCGAGTCTATGCGCTCTTTATTTTTTTCTGCAAACTGCAGCAGACGATTACTGCTTATGTAATAATATTTAAGTCTGGAATAAATCTTTATGAGTTTGAACTGGAAACATAATCTAAAGAAATAACTCCATGATTATGAAAACTGAGTGAAGCAAAAATCCTCAAGATGACAAAATAAAAAAGACGAAGAAAAAACAGATTAAGTACAACATTTTAATCATTTTGATCCACAAAGAATGAAGTCAGATTTAACTGTATGTTACAGAAAGTAAAATCTAGTTTAAATAAGATAATTAAAGGAAATTTACAAGACAAGTAATAAAAGATCAAATAATTAATGATGAAAGCAGTAAGGAAAATAAAGTCATTAAGGTCGCCTGTAAGAATTATGGTTTCAGGTTACCATGACAACATGTAACGTTTCTTGTTTCCATGACGACAGTGACTGTTTCATGTTTCCATGACAGCACTAAAAGGCTTCATGCGTTTCATATTGCATTGTTCAATCAAAAATCTTTAAGCCTCCATAGAAAAGTAGAAATAGTAATAATTTTCAGTACGTACAACATTACATTATATAGTAGGAAGTATTAATGAGCCTCATTATAAATGGCAACTTCAACACTCTGAATATATTTTGTTTGTGGGACCGTTGCATTTTTCTCTCACAGCTTTATCATCTTTATCGCCTCTCCTGTTTTTCTATGAGTCCTCATGAAACAGTTCAGCGATCAACCAAGTGATTTATCTCTTCTCACATCTCAGTGTTTTGCTTCCTGGTGTTTTCACAGTCATTTCTTGTTTCAACCTGAAGCGTGAACCAGGTCTTCTCTGTGTTTAGGAACAACGTGCTTCCTCATATCATTGAGGCCAAATACTTGGACATAATGGATGCCCAACACATGTAGCTCCCGAGGGACTCCGGCTCCGGATCCACAACAAGACGTCTGGAATTGAAAGATAATTATAATTTTAAAAAAAGATAGAAATGAGGAGTAACAAAAACATATTTTTCAATGCAAAACTGTACGGAAGCAAAAAGAAGAACTAGCGACTGTTTTGATTTTTGTATCCGATGAGAACATTGTTCAAGGTGAAGCACTGGAAACCGGAGACGCGTCGCGTCGCGTGAGAAGGGAGGCGGGAGCTGCGGGAACTGATTGCATCTCTCTGAGGAAACCGACAAAACAGGACCGTCCAGAACTCTGTTCCACCGCCGTTTGACCCGTCAGATAGTTCAGCACCACAAACGCTCCCATGTTCTCCTCTCACACCTTTATTTCCATCGTAACGCTTCACAACGTCCTCGCCGCGGCGCCCAGCCCAGATTTAACCGCCGTGGTGCGTTCCAGCGCCTGGGAACTGGGAAAGTCAACACTTGGGAAATTCCCAATTTTAAATTGAGCGCCATGAAAATCTGCAGATGAATAAGAAAACACAGTTTTATTCGATGTACGTGAACACGCAGATTAAATCTTGTTTACTGCTGTAAGCTACGGACGCTAGTTTAATGCTAACGGAACAATGAGTACGCTGGCCGACCGTTCATCTGACGACTTCGTCTCTTCAAATGTGTTGAAAACAAAATAATGTTTGTCTAATGGCACAGAAACAAGACAACAGTGTTTAGTCTGCGTTGATCTTCCCACTGAGTCACATTATTTCTTACAAACAGTTATGAAAACGTTTGTATGTAAATGGTGAATAATTCTGATTAACAATAATGCTCAATAATCCCTCTTCCTACTGGGGAGTTTCTAGTTTTAAAGAGCTCAAGTAGATTATTCCCACCAACTTAAACTTTCCCTTTTCCCAGTTACTCCTGAACGCACCACAAGTACTTAAAGTATTCATTGATGCGGTGTTGTGTAGTAGAACTGCTCCCAGAGAGATGTGATGGTACAATGTGAGTCTGACAACGTCATCGCTCACGTTGTGCTTCTGGGTAGGTTTCACGTCCGTACATGGCAAAGTACTTTAATACGTCCGACCTGGTTACTTCTCTGCTTTCTGGCTGTTGTGAAGTAAATCTTGACCTTTTGTCCTTCTGTCATGGTGCAGCGATCCAAACCTTCACCTTCCTTCTTTTTTCTACCAAGAACAAACCTGAGTATATTCAGTTTCTAAGTCATTCCAACTACTGTCGATATTCATATAAAAAAGAGGAAAACGTGTGTGTGTGTGTGTGTGTGTGTGTGTGTGTGTGTGTGTGTGTGTGTGTCTCCTGGACACACTACTAATCTGTCCCTCACGTAGCTTTCTGCCAGCTCTTTAGAAAACCTCGTTTTTAAGGTGGAATTGAAGTGCTCAGATGAATAAAAATACATTCCACGGGTATATATTATATGTAATTATCTAGAATGACAGCACAAACCAAACATCGTAAAGTCTTTATCAAATTATGAATATATTAGAATATATTATGGCAATATATTGAAAAATTATATAGGTGAAATTGAAATAGAATATTTATTTATCATAATGACAGTTTTATCTTTTAAGTACAAGATGATACTTTTTGTGTGTTTTACCCTAAACTGGAAGTGAAAATATGTGATAATTCTCTCTGTTTGACATTCCACAGTTTTTCTTGTATTTTGCGTGTTTTGATTCGTACATTTGGCTTCACCGCAGTGTTTCCATGTCCGAGTCCTTCCTGCTCCACGAGACTCTCACACGCTTCTCGGTATTTTGCTCTAAAAAAGCTGGGTTGAAGGTAAAACATAATAATAAATTCAACAAAATGCATCCTTTTTGTTTGAATTTCCTTTTGTGAAAAAGTGTTGGGAGCAGAGTTTTAGAATAACCCGGTCTTGTTTCCTATTTAGTTGTTGATGATTAGATCAGTGCTTGCAAACGTTGTCATGTAATAATCCAGATGTCTGGAGAGGTTATTCTTGTTATTTAAAAAAAAAAAGAAAAAAAGTCCATTTCTAAGCACTGGTTGGCTGAAAGCATGTCTCATCTGGGTTTTTGATACGATGCGATGCCAGTGGACATGTATGGACAAGTAGCAGGTCGACTTCAAGGTAACTTCTCAGTACAATGAATGCAATGCTCAATATTCAGCAATACTGTGTATAAAGTGGACTGGTGAGACTGGGTGGACCCCCAGCCCCCCGAGCCGAGCCGAGCCGGAGCAATGATGGGCCAACTGTGTTTTTAAAGGCAGCAGATTTTCACTCCATCACTCATGGTACAAAAAGACAAAGTGCTGATTCAGTTATTCTGCCTGAACTCGGGGCGTTCGCAGCGCTGGGCTTTATTTCTGCTTTAGGGCCTCGTGTCACACCGCAGCGGGTGTGCACTTGGATTTGTGTGAGAATTTGGAAATGTCTCTCTCCTCCTTTGCCTCACTCTGGAATCTCTTTCAACGTCAGATGGGTTTATTGGCCCTCAGTCTTGTCTTGCAGGCCCACTGTTGTCAGATCAGCTCCTGTAATGTTTGTAATCACTGACAGCTGTAACAGTGTTATTCGGTGACTTAAAGCCTGAACAGACTCCAGAAGAACCAGACCCAACAAGGGTCAGCCTGCCAGTCTGTACTGAGAGCAAATTAAAACAGCAGCTTTACACAATTGTTCTATCTGATGTAGGAAAATAGCAAAAACTACAAAATAAAGCTGAAGTGGAGATGATGAAGACATTTATGTGCACACAAGTCTCATTGCAGATGAACGCATGTCAGTGTGCACACACAAATCTGATTACACACACAGGTAACAAATAATGCACACAATAAAATACACGTGGTGGAATATCAACACACACAAATCTGATTACAGACAAACATCAATACACATCACAGACATGGAAAGCTGATTATTCTAACAGATCTCATCAGAGAAATATCATTAAAAACATAAATCAGATGCACAAAAGTTCTTACCCACACAAGTTGCATCACACAAACCTGATTAAATGCACACAAATCTGATTACACACTGAATTGTCATTAAACCCAAATCTGATTAGACAAATATCAATATACACACCACAGATCTGATCACAGACACACAAATCTAATTACAGAGACATAGCACACAAAAATCTCACCACACACACACACACACACACACACACACACACACACACACACACACACACACACACACACACACACACACACACATGCTGTGAGTGTATTAGCCCTGTATCACTTCCCAACATCCAAAAGGCAGCTCCATCACACAGCTCCGTCACACAGCTCCGTCACACAGCTCCGTCACACAGCTCCGTCACACAGCTCTGTACAACTTTTGTCTTACAGATGTGAGAAAGATGTTGGACTTTAAGCAGATGTGTGGTGCTGCGATAGCGAAGGGAAAGCTGGGGAACATTTGCATAATCCTTGGACTAAGCCTTAAGACAGTCCTGGTGAGGGAAGAAAGAGATGGTGAGGTATCAAGTAATATGTACAGTTTGCAATGCAAAGTTTAGTTTTTATCGACTCTCCATTATAATCCACGGCAAAGGTATTAGGCTCTAAGTTTGGAGCGAGTCCAGAGATTTAACTCTTCTTCTTCTTATGTGACAGTACTGTTGTTGTTCCTTGATATCTTCACTGTACTGGTGATTTTGGAATAGCAGCAAACTTCTCTCAGAGGACTTACTATTGGAATCCGCGTGAACGACATACAACTCTGTTAGTGAACCCTTGACTCCTCCTCCTCCTCCTCCTCCTCCTCCTCTTCCTCCTCCGCCTCTTTCTCCTAATTGGATTTGTTTGAGATTGCGTACTGTGGTGTTTCGTTTAGTTTCTTCTTTTCTTCGACCTGATTTCATATAGCCTAACTTTTCTAATCATGAATGTATGACGTGTGGATTTTTATATAGCATACTAATTTAGGTGTCAAACAGAAATCTGTAATTTTTGTCAAAAAGATCAGCTATATTTGTAAGCTGTAAGATGTAAAAATGAGAAAAAAATGGTTATCAAACAGAATGTGTTGGTTTACTCTAGTATATAAATATATATACTGTACACTGAAAAGAGAGACTATCTCAAGCTGTTTGCCAAATAAAAAGTAGTAGTGATGTAAAGCTGTGTGCTTGTTTTCATTCACTTCATTTCTGTTCACATTCAAATGAAAAAAAGCCTTTTAGACTTAAAAGACACATTTTTCCCCAATTGTTTCTTTTTTTTTTTAATTTGTCATTTTAAACACAAAATTTTTAGGAAACAATTTTAAAATGTTGTGTCAAGAATGAAATATCCAGAATAGAATTCTATTCTAAATAGGTGAAAATCCATACAATTAAGATGAAGAGTCAAAGAAAAGGAAGCAAAAAACAAGATTCTGTGAAAATATCTACAATTACATTTGACCTTGATATGCCAGTTTTTATGTTTTACGTAAAAATACTGAATACTTTAACAGGAAATGGGGCTGTAACTAAAATCCAAACCTTTTTGATGTCATTTCTCTGAACTTCTGTTGCGCCCCCTGCAGGACAAATCTCACTTTACCTCAGATGTTTTTTTAAATCATTCACTAATATTACACAATAATGTTTAAAGCACTGATTCTCAGACGTTGTTGACATCTTTAGATACTGACGCATTCGTTATGTTGTCTAAATAATAACCGGGGGGCGTGGTTCCGACTCTGCCTCCACGTGCTTCGGGGCGGGCTGTGACGATCCGGTGTTTCGGATTAAGTGGTTCACCTGTTATCTGGTGACTTCCTGTAGCGTTCGTCGTTGCTCCTTGCAACATTAGACGGAGATCCGGAGCTGTCCTGACGAACACCGTCCAGCCGCATTTACAATAAAGTTTCGCGTCTTATGTGAGTCTCTCTTTGTTCTGCGAACACTGGTCGGATCGTGACGTCGCGCAGCTGCACGCACTCAGGTCTCCACCACAGGGACAATTGCTGTTACCAGCAGCAACAAGCGACGCTACCGGAACTCGGTCAGCATCTAACACGGAAACCACTTCATCCGTGACATCGGGCCATGAGTCTCCGGACCGGGCTCTCCCTCAGGAAGCTGGCAGCCGTATTTCTGGGAGCCGCTTCGGGGAGGAACAAACACTTGAGTCTGTCTGCGGTCACCATGGCCGAGGAGGCGAAGAAACTGGCTGCGTACGCCGCCGTGGAAAACCACGTCCAGGTGAGCGCGCGGACAGGTGTTAGCCGTTAGCCGCTGGCTGCTAACGGCAGATCATCGTGTTTACATGAGTCACAGCGTGTTAGCTGTTAGCTTCGCACTTAGCTTCACGTTTATACCGTTAACTGACATTCTGTAATGTAACGTGTTGTAATGTAACGTGTTGTAATGTAACCTGCATGCAGATTAAATGTCCGCGTTGTGCTCACATGTTGTCCCGGACAGCAGAATAACTCGCAGCAGTTTAGTTTAAAGGAGTTCAGCGAACATGTGGTTGATGCCTTTTAATAGAAAAGAGAATAGATTAATAGTTAGTTGCAATAAACAATCTCAGCTCCACCTTCATTAGGACGTGTCCAAAGAAAGGCTTGGCATGTAGAATTAGAAAGGGCCGGACAATGGTTCTTCTCAAACACAGTACTAATGCTGGTACTGTGTTTAGTGTGGTGGACAGACTGAGACAGACAGTCCTTCACCATCAGGACCTCCTGAACTCTTCTCAGATGCATCTTGGAATGATTTTCTCCTTATTTCACCATCAAATGACCCAGATCAGACCGGGGCTGAACGATTTTGGAAAATAATCTAATTGCGATTTCTTTTCCTCAATATTGCGATTTAATATGCGATTATTTTTTCAAGGTTCTCTTCTCATGTATTTTTGAACAAACACAAGCAATAAATCAATCTGTATAATAAACAATATCAGATTTATTATACATAAATTGTTCTTTCTTAAAGGCGAGGTTTATGTTAAGATAAAGTCAAATGAAGCATGTATTAATATAAAAGACAGTTTATTTATCTTCTACTTCAATTACATAGTAAATTTACTAAGTACTGTGACTTGCAGTGTTGTGAGCGTTCACCACAACAAGCCAAGCGCTTCCATTGTGCTGATCAAAGCCCTAAACCATGCTGGGTCACTATACTAATGCTGCGCTGGACATTAAGGGTCAAAGTATTTTTGTTCCATGTGGACAATGTGGGGGTCTGCGTGACGTCATCATCTCATAAGAAACTAGTTCTATCTTTAAAACCTCAGAATCACTTTATTAAGGCAAGGCAGCACCAACACAATGTTTCCAGCTCAAACGCAGCACAAACGATTGGGACTATTTTCAGAGAGTTTAGTGAGGAGTAGGACGCAGCTTCACGGAGGTGTGAATCGACTGCTACAGCCTGGAGGAGCTGCTGTTCATTATTTTGATGCCGCGGTCAGTGACGTTGTCCTCGGTGAGCTTGAGTTTTAAAACGGTGACGTCTGGCGGCAGAGCGACCGCCTCGCTGTACAACTGCTTCGCTAACCTCCACATTGCTGTGTTGCTTTGCTAACATCATGTTGCTGTGTTGCTTTGTGGTGTTCTGAGTGTAAAATCCCTCCAAACAGCAACATGTTGCCATGAAAAGTTGGATAGCACAGTGCTACTTCCCTAGCCTGCTCGCTGGCTGCAAACTGTGGAATGGATTTGCTGACTCATTCCTCCTGGTCTCATTGAGACCCGCCTCCCTTCAGGAAATCCAGTCCACAGTTTGCAGCCAGCGAGCAGAGCAGCAGCAGGGAAACACTGGGGATCATTTCAGCACCATGGATCAGACCAGGATCATGGATCAGACCAGGATCATGGATCAGACCAGGATCATGGATCAGACCAGGATCATGGAGCAGACCAGGATCATGGATCAGAAATCTCTACAGTTGGATCGGAAATTTCCGATCCGTGAATTACGTTGGTATCAGAACCCGATCCCGGATCGGATCGCATCCGTCCCTAAAAACCACGAGCCTGTTCGGGCAAGGTGGGCAGATGATTCACTTGCCCGAGCAAAACTTTTACTTGCCCCGTACGGTGGGACAGTCCTTAATGTCGAGCACATTAAATGGGCATCATATCTTTCACTGTGAACTCCGTTATGGCCGGAGTTATTTCCACCTGCCTTTTCAAATTATGTTCATAAGGAGTAATACTGCTGCTCTGCTCGCTCACCACGTATATGTGGGCGCATGACACGCAAGTCGTCACGTGACCAGATCATGTGACCAGTCAAATGGCAGCCTTTGCGATGAGAAAATCCCATTTTATCATATCGCGATATTATCGCAAATGCAATTATTCGTTCAGCCCTTCTGACTGGGTCTTAGTGCTGCTTTGGACACAGTTGACCACAACGTCCTGCTGGACCCACTGGAACAGTGGTTGGAACTTCTGGCTCTGCACTCAGTGGCTTTAAATCCTCCTGGCAAGATGGCCGCCATCCTGTGTCAGTAGCTGATTGTGAACATGAGCAAATCACCTGTGGGGTTCCTCAGGGCTCCATCCTGAGGCCCTTTAGTGAACATCTCCGTGCTCCCACTGGCTCAGATCATGGAACATTACAACATCTCTTCTCAGAATGATCAGACAACACTCAGCTCTATATATCAGTGTCAGTGAATGGCCACGCCCCCTGATACCGGCTGAGGAAATGTAGAAATGAAATGGAGTGATGAGTCAGCACTTTTTACAACTCAACCCGGAGAAAACTGAGCTCATTGTTTTTGGCCCCAAAGAAGAAAGGTTAAAGGTCAGTGCTCATCTTGACTCCAGGTCACTCAGGACATCAAATCGGGCAGAAATCTGGGTGGAATTCTGGACTCACACATTCCCCCACCACACTGAGGGTGGAGCTCATCCCCCACCACACTGAGGGTGGAGCTCATCCCCCTGCTCCACCCTCTCCACTGGCTGCCTGTGTATCGAAGGATGAACTTCAGAATGGTCCTTCTGCTCTAGAAAGCTTTGAATGGTCTCGGCCTAAATCATCTCAGATTGACTTGTAGAAGATCAAAGCTCCAGACCTCTGAGGTCATCAGGAAGAGGTTGACTCACTGTTCCTACAGTCAGAAGAAACAAGGTGAAGCAGCTTTTAGTTCCTACCTCCTCACCTCTGGAACAAACTTCCTGAACACCTGAATTCTTTTAAATCAGGACTTAAAACATTCCTATATGCACAGGCTTTTGAATAAAAAATAGATTTGACCTCATCATAGTTTAAAATATAGAAATGTTGTAGGTTTTTAGACTCAGGAATTCTAATAGACAAAACTGAAACAGGGAAAATGGTTAAAGTGACTCAAACTAAAACTAGTGAAATGTCGTATTTCCTGTGGGATTGTTTCAGAACAACCAGGTGGTCGGTGTGGGAAGCGGCTCCACCATCGTCTACGCCGTGGACAGATTAGGTGAGAACACACACACACACACACACACACACACACACACACACACACACACACACACACACACACACACACACACACACACACACACACACACACACACACACACACACACTCTCTATCACACTTGGAAAAGTAAAAATGTGTTTTTTCTGACTATGATTAACAAAAAAACTGAAGAGGAAACAACTTATTTGCTCATTCAAAGCAGAGATTTGACCTGTGTTTTGAAGTAATATTAATGAATATATAGCAGTTTGTTTTATTTATTGTTTGTGGTTGCTCACATGGAAAACATCTGGAGCTCTGCTGGACATGGAGTTGTTTCTCCAGGATCCGTTTCTGGGAAACATTCAGGCTGTTCGTGTCGTGATGCAAGAGAAAATCCTGGATCAGAGTGTTGCTGTGTGAAAACAGTGTTTCTGTGCATTTATGTGGATGTTGTATTTCCAAACTTTATTTGTAGAGCACTTTTCATACAAAACAATTGCAACACAAGTGCTTCAGAATAAAATAGAAACACCTGCATGAACTCACACACACACACACACACACACACACACACACACACACACACACACACACACACACACACACACACACACACACACACACACACACACACACACAGTGTTGTGCCTGAACAAGTTCAGTGAACGTTGGTTCATGAACTCGTTCATATCAGCTGCCCCTAGTGAGGACTGACTGGGTGCAACAATGGAGAAATACCAGTATTCTGAGGGGAACAGCTCACAGCAACAAATTTAAAAAAAAACAACTTATGAACTAGTTAATTTTTGGAATTGTGAATTTAGAACTACGAACTGAACTAGTTCAGTTTAAAATTTGTGAACTGAACTTTGAACTGATTCATGTAGAAACTGAACTTTCCCAACAATGCCCCCCCCCCCCCCCCACCCCACACACACACACACACACACACACACACACACACACACACACACACACCACCACCAACCCCAACTGCCCGGAACAAACTATAAAAAGTGATGTAAGAAGTGACTGTTGTCTCTGTTGCAGCGGAACGCGTGCGTCAGGAGAAACTGAACATTGTGTGCGTGCCGACGTCCTTCCAGGTGCGTTTGACCGGCAGCGGGAGACGGGCGGACCTCCACCCTCACTTCCACACAGCAGTTCACACTCAATCACTCCTTTTGAATGATCAAACAAACAGTTTTTGAAAACACGCCAACATTGTCGTCGTGTGAACGGGTGAAAACACATGAAATGGACCGTTTTAAGGACGCGTCTGAGTTAATTTATGTTAAGAATTAAAGTGAAACGTACTGAAATGTTTTCTGGAGGGTCACCCAAGGAGAAGCAGCTTTTATTTTCATGAGTATAAAACTGAAAACATACATATATATATATTTTTTGTCAATTACATTTCTTACTTGCATTATAAGTCAACATTTCCTTATCAAGTTGAGGCTGATGTCACCTTGAAATCCCAAATACAGGATTGATACAGTAAATGGACTAACTTATATAGCGTCTTTTAGCTGCCAACAGCCCCAAAGTGCTTTGCATAGCTCATCACATTCACACAAATTCACACTCCATTGGAGGCTGCAGCCGTGCAAGGCGCTGTTGCCCCAATGGGGGCAGTTCATTGTCTTGCCCAAGGACACTTAGACCTAGAAAATACAAAACCCAACAAATACGGTCAGTTGAACAGACCAAGACAAGAACCAGGCTGAAGCCAGCAGCTTATTTATGCTGATCTGATCAATTATGTGGAAGAATAATCTGTCATCAGTCTGAACTGTGAATGATTTTGTATTTTGCAGCTTTATTGACATTTAATGGCGATCTGCTGCATTAATTGATCACTGAGAGAGAGAGGGTGAGTTTTATTTCCACTGTGACGATAACGTACCGTGTGTCTGTGTCTCAGGCCCGTCAGCTGATCCTGCAGCACGGCCTCACGCTGTCCGACCTGGACCGACACCCGGAGGTATGAACCGGAACCGGAGCGCTGCAGGGAGCCGCCAGCGTGTAAACCTGGTTGAGCGGTCAGCTCTGTAATGAAGGACTGTCTCTGCGTCCTCAGCTGGACGTGGCCATCGACGGGGCGGACGAGGTGGACGCCGATCTGACGCTGATCAAAGGTGGAGGGTGAGTCCGACTCTGGAGCAGAGACGAGCAAATTACTCAACAGCTTTGGAAGGGAAACGTTCTTTAGCTTTTAACGCTTCATAAAAACTCTCACACCCTGAAATATGTGTAGTTTGAACTCTGACATGTCATTGGAGGATATTTAAAGACATAAAATCACATTTCTCATCTTCAAGGTCGACGCAAAAATTCAGCTTTAAAGTCATTACATTATTTCCAGTTCTCTTCCTTCAAACATTCCAGCTTCTGCTTTTTTAATATTACATTTTATAATTTAGCAATTTATATTTGTTCCTAAAGGAAATAAAAGTAAAGAAGAGCTCATTTAATGATTCAATCTCTTGTCCATGATTCTTCTTTAAGCAATAGATCCAAACTGTTTCTCTGCAGGTTGGGGGTCAAAGGTCGTTCTCTCCTTAGTCATGAGGTCTGTTCTCATCCTGATTTTCACTTCTGATCGCACCCTGTCCGTCAGATACTTCAGAAAAATCATGATGTGATTGTGGTAGAGACATAAATATGGATCAGAAGGAAGTTGGACATCTGAAATATGAAGCGTGAGGATAAATCAAGAAATAACTGTTAGAAGATCTCGTGCAGCGAGACGTCGAGGTGAATCCTGCTGGAAAGGCGTTTGTCTTTTAAAGTAGCTAAATTCATTTAGAGGCTCGAGTCGGTAGATCATTGTTAATGAAAGACTAGAAATAGAGTTTTTCAAATACTGAAGATTTGTGTGAATAATATTCCAGCTGGAAGATGAAGTAGTTTAATGGATCAGTGAGCAGCATGTTCATTAACACTTTAATAACAAATAACAAGAAGCAATAAGTTTGATCTTTTCATTTAATCTTGTTTGTTTCTTTCTTTGCTGGTTTGTTCCGTTTTCTCATTGACGGGTCGGACTGACTTCCTGTTTGCTTCACAGCGGCTGTCTGACTCAAGAGAAGATCGTTGCAGGTTGTGCCAAACACTTTGTGGTCGTCGCAGACTTCAGGTTGGTGTTATTCACCTTCACAAGGGTTTTATCTGTGGATCCTGGACGGACGTTACCGTCTGACCCATCAATTCTTCTCAAACTTCACTAAATAAACACTCGTTTGAACATTTGTCTTTTAATCTCAGAGTTCATCAGGTAACAACCTTTGGATTATTTTACAAAAACAGTATTTTCTTCTGGATTTTACTACAACACACAGCTATAGAACTACTCTGTGGGCAGCATGGTCGTTTCCCAATCGGAAGGTTCCAGGTTCAATTCCCATCTCTACCTGCCCACATGCTGAAGTGTCCTTGAGCAAGACACTGAACCCCAAACCACCTGTGTGTATCCATGGGCAGCCTCGCTTCTGTCAGTCTGCCCCAGGGCAGCTGTGGCTATATACCTAGTATACCACTATGGAGTGAATTAATTAAGTGTCCAGAAAAGTGATATATATATATATATATATATATATATATATATATATAAAACCAATTGATTATTATTCTTATTTGTTAAAAATGGATGTGAAATTCTAAATGAGATGTTTAATTATAAAGGAGCATCTAAGATAAGTGAATTCAATTTCATTTAATTCCCCAAATTGTATGATGAACTAATTAAAATAAGTATAATAAACACATTTATTAACAGTGATTAAATAAAACAAACAGTAAAAATCTGGAGGTAGGATGAGATGTTTTAATTCTTCATCCAGGTTCTGAGTGGAGCTGGACCACGAAGAGCCGACAGGCTCACATCGGCTGTTTTACAAAAACAGAAAAGTGGCGTTGCGTACAAACTGCAGCGTTTAAAACGTGCAAGTTTGTGACATGAAGCTGGAAAAAACAGATTGTTGAACCGAGTAAACATTCTCAGTATATCCACTGAAGCTGATGTAGTCGATGGCTGGATGCAGGATTCTGTGACGCTGTGCACGACTTTAATTAAAGATTTTAAATGACAAAAGGATTAAAGGTTATTAATTGTGATAAACTGATAATCTCACAACTGCCAGACGCTGCACTTGGGAGAGTGTGTCCTTTAACTGAAGGTGGGGAGTTTGGTTTGTGCCCCGGCCCGTCAGGAAGGACTCGGCGGCTCTGGGCCAGCAGTGGAAGAAGGGAGTTCCCATCGAGGTGATCCCCATGGCGCACGTCCCTGTTTCCAGGACCATCGCCAGGCGCTTCGGAGGCCAGGCCAACTTACGCATGGCTGTCAGCAAAGCAGTGAGTGGAGTTATTCCCTTTCTTTTCTGGTGCTTTGTGTTTACAGATATTACTGACGCTGAGTCGACAAAATAAGCAAAGCGTTCATGCTTTATATGCATTTTAGTCTCACTATGTTGTCTCACTATATTATTCTTTAACTTGTATCTTGTACATGGTTTTTCTACTGGGTCCCCTTAAAAAAACTGAATAAAAATATTTATAAGACATTCAATACGCTTGATATCCAGTCTTATCTTAAACTAAATGGTAGGAAATGTATCCTGGTGTAAATTTAATATTTTGTGAATAATATTGAATGCATGCAAATTTTAAATATTTAAAAGTGAAATGTCATGAAAATACCACGTTTAGTAAGAAATTGAGATTTAGAATTTGTTTAAAAAGTACAAATGGATTTATTAATCTGGATTGGTGGAGCCCCCTGCTGGTCAGACATTTTGACACCTGCAATGAGGAGACATAGGCGACAACAATAAAACTCTTTTCTTCCAGTGAGAACAGAAAGCAAAGCTCACACTGTTCCTCAAATCTTCCTAAAATACAAACTCTGTCCATAAACAGAAATGTAAAGCTTAAACTGCTTGTTTTAATAACTAGATTGGTTTGACATTGTAATTTTCTTCTTTGTTATCTATTGATTTTTGACATTTCTACAGAAAAGGTCAAAGACCCTCAGATTAAAATTGAATTTACTGGAGTCGGATGTATGCTGCCCCCTACTGGTCAGAGTCTGATGCCACGAGAAAGAAACCTTTTTTATAGAAGTGAAGTCAGTTAAATAATCCAAATATTTCAGTTTGAAAAGATGTTAAATCAAAATTCATAGTGCTCACAGATAATTAACTAACGTGGACACAACGTCCGTCTCCACTCACTCTCCAGATTTGTGTGAAATCGAGGAGTTTGCAGTGAAAACACACACACACACACACACACACACACACACACACACACACACAGTCTACAGACTGTTAATGCTTTGCCTCCCACTCAGTTCTGTTCAATGAGCAACAGGAGATCTGTTATTCTGCCTCTTGATTATTTTTTTCTTTCAGCCTTTTGAACGTTGAGCCTGGAAACAGTTTGTGTAATGATGAGTAGACCGTTTGTTTACCCACAATGCCGAGTTGTTGATTAATTAAAAGCTTGCTTTAGAGTCGCACATGACTGCTTAATTACACAAGTCAGGCCACTGAAGCTTTTTGTAAAACCGGCTGATTGTGATGCTGGAACACAAGTGGAGATCAGCTGTGGAGGCGTCACAAGAACTCCATCAAAGAAAGTTTCTCCTCAAACATCAGACTGACCAAGACATTTCCCAATGGACTGGTGATATTTTAACTAACTGGCCTTTACTTTACTTTGAGTTGTGTTTTGTGAATCAGGTCCATTGAAAAGTGTTGTGGAAATTAGAAAATGACAGTTTAAATGTTAAAATATTTATATTAATGGAAATATTTTAGTGACTCATGAAACCACCTTGTGGTTCAAAGTGGGACTACGAAGCCTGTGAGAAGGCAGTTAGCATTAGCATTCAGTTCTATCAGCCACCTTCACGCTTGTCGGCACCAAAAAGTTTGGTTTTCTTGATGTGCATGCAGCTGTCTGCCACTAGTGGGCACTACAGCGCCGTCAGACAGCAGTATCCCCTGCGCAGCTTGCATAGACGCTTTAAAAAAAAGACTTTCAAGGCTTCAGCCTTTGGACATTAACCTGCGAGGAAGGAGGGCTGGCCATGCTGGGGAGCCACACTCAGGCTCGTCTGACATCGTTGCCCAGAGACGCTGGGATCACGCAGGCTGAGAAGATCACGCAGCTCTTCAGGGAGTTGGTGAAATATCTTGATCCTGAATATGCAGCGACCCGTTTCCTGACAGATCTCCTCATTTACACTGATGGTTGATGCGTTTTCACTTGAAATGTTGTCGTCTCACCGAGGCCTGAACTTGGCTTTCTGTTTAGTCACCAGGAAACGACGGATTGAGACGTTTAACACAGAAAATACTAAAGCGACCAAAGCATCAGTCAGATTGTTGTTTTCGCTGAAGAGACTTCACGGGAGATGTTTGTGATGAGCTCTCCTGGCTGAGTGACACCTGAACATGTTTCATTTTTAAATGTTCGTCTCCAAACCAACCTGACCTGAAGATGGACGTCCCCTCGCAGACTGACAGAATGCTGCATCTGGTCCTCGTTTACAAAAAGTGTTCTAAACAGGGGCTGTCTCTGGACTTTCCTTGGACTCAGTGGTTTTTGTTGTTGTTTGTCTCTCAGGGTCCGGTCGTCACCGACAACAGCAACTTCATTCTGGACTGGAAGTTTGAGCGAGCTCAGAACTGGAAGGAAGTCAACACGGCCATCAAGATGATTCCAGGTGAGGAATGGACCAGCGTCGGCAGGTCACCAGGTCACCAGGGTCGGCAGGTCACCAGGGTCGGCAGGTCACCAGGGTCGGCAGGTCACCAGGGTCGGCAGGTCACCAGGGTCGGCAGGTCACCAGGGTCAGAAGGTCACCAGGGTCACTAGTGTCGGCAGGTCACTAGGGTCAGCAGGTCACCAGGGTCGGAAGGTCACCAGGGTCACTAGTGTCGGCAGGTCACTAGGGTCAGCAGGTCACCAGGGTCGGAAGGTCGGCAGGTCACTAGAGTCGGCTGGTCACCAGGGTCACTCGGGTCGGCAGGTCACTAGGGTCGGCAGGTCACCAGGGTCACGCAGTGGATTTGTTAGACAAGATGTGAGCCATGTGTAAAAGAGCTTAGAAGAGTTGTTCCCCACAACTTCAATGCTTCCCTGTGTGTCGTCCAAAGACCAGAAACACGAGTTTCAGTTTCTTACCTTTGTTTTACTTCTCATACCAGTATCTTCACATATTTGTCATTTTCTTTAAGTGAAATTACTCTCACTCTCACTCTCTCTCTGTCTCTCACTCTCTCTCTGTCTCTGTCTCTGTCTCTCACTCTCTCTCTGTCTCTCTCTCAGGCGTGGTGGAGACGGGCCTTTTTGTGGGCATGGCTGAACGGGCGTACTTTGGTATGGAGGATGGAAGTGTGCAGGTCCGGGATCCTCCAGTCAACTGATGAGTCAGCCATTATCACCTCTTCCTCTTCCTCTTCCTCCTCCTCTTCCTCTCATAAGTGCCGAGTTAGTGATTTCCAGCCGGTGTCAGACCGAAGAAGGCAAAGAAGCAGAAAACCTCTCGCATCTCGGAGATCCTCTGATTGGTCTTGATTTGCTTGTTCCTCCTGCAGACACTGCTCCTGAGTGTTAAAGTGCCTGATGGGTGAAATCGAGCTCAAACGCTGGTCTTCATCGGTCAGTCTGCGGCTGCGTAACGAGATTGAATGAAACCGAAGGCATGCCTTGAGACTCCGTTTAAATCCTGGTTAAAAACACAGCCAATAAAGTCGCATTTAAAACGGCCATAGCCAGATGAAGTGTCATCAGCTGACTAAAGCAGAGACCGACAATCACTTCCATGCTCGCCACTTCTCTCATCACATTTAGCTTTTCAGTTCCATTCACGTTCACAGTATCATGCACAGTAATTGTTGATGTGGAAAAAAAAAAAAGGATAATTAAAAATGCAGTATGTATTTGTGTACTGACTCACGCAGCTCACATGCTAATATTATTGCCCGTTACTCGTGAGTTCGACCAAAGTGATGCCACTCTGAGTGAAACTGGGTTTGGGATGTTTGTGTTTAAACTCTCACTTCCTGACGGGAGGTAAAGCTGCGTGACTCGTGCTCCTTCTCACTGTGTCGTCCTCTTTGTGCCTGTCGGTTGCCTGCATGACGTTTAAATACACTTCAGCCATAATTTAACTTGAAATCGGTACGGAGCAAACCGTGTCACATTCATTAAGCTGATGTAGCTCAGACCTGGTCTACAGAAGAACATTGACGTGCCTTGGCTTGATCGTAGACGTAGAAGGAGCAGTAGCAGACTTGATCATGTCGCTGTTAAACTTAGCATTGTGCATGCACCGTATGCATGTGTCCTTGGTGAGGCAAGGAAACTTCATGTGGGGGACCCAGGTTCGATTCCCAGTTTTAATATGAACATCATCTGGAGTTAAAACCAGCCAAGTCTACAGAGCAAGTTACAGTTCAAACTGGATTACAAGATTACTTTACTGTTGCTTTAACCTTCATCTGTTTAAAACCTGTTTTCAAAGTAATTCCTCAGTTTTGGGCTCCGGTGCTTCACACTCGGCTTTATATAGTACATTTGTGGTTTTTCTATGAAACCACCATGGCTGAGAAATGTAATCCATTAAAGTAACGCAACTTCTTGTATATTTGCCCGTCAGTAAAATGAGGGCATTCAGATTCCGGTCCGATCAGCCTCGTCAATCAAACGAGCCCGAAACAAAGACTCTCAGCACACGCACACCAGCATTTCCTTTTTCTTTCTACCAGTCGACTGTGATTAGGATTATTTTGTTTTCTGTGAAGGTACAAGATTTTCTGTGTGAAACAATACAGGACCAACATGACAACAAGAAGTCTCCTGGTTTTATTTCACTGTATTTAATAGTTCATTCTTGAAAGAGATGCACTTTTTTTTTTTTTCATTTATTAATCAGGTTTATAGGTACTAATAATTCACTCTGAAACTTAAAGTTACTGTATTTTACATTACTATTTGTTTTAAAAGTTACTAGTTGCTATAAGAATGTACTGGTGTACAAATTCTATCAAATATTTAATATTTGGATTCACGCCTTTTAATAACTTTTATAATGTGAAAACAGTTACACATTTAAATGCCTTTAAAATATGCAACCTCCATTGACTTGTTTTAAAATGTTCTTTTAGGATATTCACATTTTTAAGATGCATTTTCATGTTTAATCGGTTTTTGTAGTTTTTTAATGCTTGTTGAGTTCAGAATATAAAACTTTGAGTCGTCCGAAATGTTTATCAAATATAAACACACATTCACACTGTATAATAACTAATAGTGCAACATGTAAAATGCTGAGGGATGTTATAAAATCTACCAAAACCTGTATATAAACGAGCACAAAAGGAAATATGTTTGAAGTATTTCTTCATTGTGCCCTTGCTTCTTGGTTTTAAGTACACCATTAGAATTGGTGTGTAAGAACCATACATTTGCAGGACGAACAGCAGAGCTGGATATGCGTTTAGCACCCATCCACCAAAATCTCCTTCCTATCTCCTTTGTAAATGCAAAAATGTTTATTACTCTGCATAGTTTCTGCTAATTATTTAAAAAACGTCCCTCAGATGATCGTACAGTACTTCTGTTCTATCGCGTAAATGTATGTTGATCTTGAAAAGGTTTGGTTTGGATTGGGAAAACGTTCATATTTACAGTTATCATAGTGATAAAAACTTTAAACTTTTCATGTCCAATGGGATAGAAACTCTTAATGTGCATCTCCAGTCTATGGCCACGGGGAGGCGCTGCACAATGCACATGCAATCATGTTATTTTACTGGAGGTTTCCTCTGCTGCAGGTGTTTTTATTGCCAGTCCACAAAACAAGGGGCCAGACTCGTAGACAAAATATATATTAATAATATATATATTTTATGTCTTTCAAGACGTGAGCTCAGAAAACTCCCTCTGGGGTAAAACCTATATTTAAAATTAGCTTTAAAGAATCAAACTTGTCGAGCTGGTTGCTGACACGCGCACACATCATGTCACAGTGTCAGGAGTATCGGATGTTTGGAGAACTTTCACTCGTGACCAGAAACAGGAACTCTCCTCTTAAGCCACGTTGATGTTTTCGTGTCGCTCTGTCTTGACAACTACTCTTGATTGACAGTTGGAGCCTCCAATCCGCTGCAGGAGGAGGGCGCGAGTCCACCAATAGCGCCGCTGTTTATCACAATCGCTTCTCCTATTGGACAGAGGATGACACAGTCAGCCAATCACAGCTCCACACCGGGATTCGCCATCGGGGACTGTGTTTGCGTCACCTCTGCTCAGTGCGCCTGCGTCACGGTGGTTGACTGCCTCCCAGCCAATAGGAAGCACTGTTTGGGAGGCTGGCACGTGCTGAGCCCACCTTTTTGAGTGACGGTTGCCCGGTGCAGTCGCCTTCTGCTTAGTGTGCGAGCTCACGTGATTGACAGGCAGATGGACCAATGCGAAGCCAGAACGTGAATTTTAGATGAACTTTGAGATTTTTGCATCCAATCCCAGAATAGAAACCAGGCGGGACTTTCCGTTACCAAGGCGAGTCTGAGGCAGATATAAAGGGAATAACATGGTGTCTCGGTAGCTGTTTATGTTTAATAAAGCCAACATTCAGAGGCGCTTCAGGCGGGACTTCACACACTTTATTTTGTTTTTTTGTCTCGTGAAGATTTCCCAAGCTGTGTGGCATGTAAATCTCATATCTCACTAATGTGCCAGTCTTACAAATGGAAAGGGGGCTTCACATTGGAAAGGTGAGCATTTCCCTGGTGCTCGTGCTGCTGCTGGAGGCGCTCACCTGTTCCGGGGCTTTATTTGTGGGTCCGGGCACCACCGCCGCCGCCTCCGGGGGGGAGCCACCGCTCGGTTCCCCGGGCTCAGGGTCGACCTCGGCGGGAGATGGTGCGGGAGTCATGCAGCGCAGCCTGGAGAGCCTAGTCTCCCCGGTCATCGTGGCAGACGTGACCGTGGAGGACGACGACACCGGCTCGGCGGGGGAAAGCGACGAGTCTCCCCGGGAAAGTAACGGAGGCGTCCGACAGATGAGGTAACTCCAATGACTAGTTTTACAGTGAAACGACCGCACGTTGGACGTGCGTCCATTATCGGACACCCTGGACATGTGCCTATTATCGGATGCCACCTCCAACAGAAAGACCAATTTTCACGTTCCCGCGGCAGAAACAGTCGTTTTGTTTACTTGAATTGCTTATAAACGTGTTTTTTGTTGTCCGTCTGGTTCGCTCGCCAGTGGAGGTATCAGCGTGTTGCATTGGTTCGCTTCTTATCTTCTGACACAAAAACGGTCTTTTACCCCACATTTATAAACAACTCTCCGACATCCCTAACGATATGACATGGACACAAAGCGTCGAGTCCTGCTGGGGGACTGTCAAAATGCAGAACTGGATAAATGAAGCGAGAACGAGTGAGTTCAACAGTGTGTCCGACAATGGGTGCATGCTCCAGTTAAGTTTTCCATTGCAGGATAAGGTGGTGACTGGATGAGCTGCTCGTCCAAGGTTCCTGAACCAGTGTGCGTGTAGATCTGAGCTTCAGGTCAGAGTCACAGTGTAATGCTTCATGTTACTTCTGTTTGGCATGTCAGGACATAACACCCACCACATTCTGAAGTTTGAGACTAAGAGTTTTTCCTCCCTGCAATTGACCTGTAGACTGATTGTGTTAATGTCACGGAACTACACTGGAACTTATGTGTGTTTGTTGTTTGAGGGTATTTCTGGATGTTGCACTGGTTCCCTGTGCAGGAGGGTCATAGACACATGACATGAAATGAATCTGAGTTAATGTGAGTGTAAACCTTGGTAAACTGTGTAACATAACAAACGTGACTGCTTGCCTTGTTTCCGTCAGTTCTTGGTGGATTTTTTATCTCTGATCCTGCTAATTGAAATGCCATATTACATTTATTATCATCCAACAGTCCCTGTGCACGTTTGGAGTGAGATAACATCCGCTCATCTTCAGCCACTTATCGCCTGCTGGCAGCAGCTCGGCTGTTTCTCAGTTGAGTGAGGCTGAAACAGTGTTTATCATCTCCAATTAACTATGGCTTTAATAGGGAGTTTTGTGGAGGAAGTCATTATGGTTTTGGTGGTTTGTTAATAGGACAGAGCAGAATAAAGCTTCCACAAGGAATCTGACTCCACATGTTGATTGACAGTTCGAAATCTGTGTTTTGTTGTTCTGTGACCAGAGTTTTACTCCTGATGAATCCTCCCGTTCCCATGTGGAAAGAAAGGGAAAGCACTGGGTCCTTAAAGACGCCTCTCATCATGACGCATGAACGTCATGACATGTTGTCATGCAGAAGGCATGCCGCCCTGATGAGAAATTCCCCCGTCAGTCAAAAGTTTACGACTCAATGTAGTTCTGCTGGACCTGCTGCCTGAGCCGGGACGCAGCTCCTGGCGCAGTGGGCAGGGCAGTGAGTCTGTCCTCATGGTAAACAGTGAATGTTGACGGCAGGGTGTGAATGGACTGTTTGAGATGCACTTTGAGGACTTTCACTTCATAATTCTCTGTGTAGTCCACAAAACATGCTGATAAACATGTCAGATTTAAACATTTTGAACAATTCTGCTGCTTTTGTTCAGCCCGAGTGTAAAAAATTAACTTTTCCTAGATCTACTCGGCATGTTTCCCATTTTCGGTCAAGTTTTTGAATCTTGAGTCACTTTGGAGGTTTTTACCAGCACCTGTTTGTTTCCTCTGTGTTTCTTACACTAGAATGTGCTGCTGTGTGTTGCAGTCAGTTCAGTGGCTCTCCAGTTAATGCAAAACTGTGCTGTTATGTCTAAATCTGAACAAGGAGATAAGCGGTAAGAAGCATTTAATGTGTTTACATCTCAAACGGAGTAGAGTCTGTTTTCTAGTACAGTATCCCAGGTTTTTATTGGATGAGATGTGAGAGGAGAAAGTCGCTGTGAGGACAAATCAGAGGACTTCACTTAAGATGAGACGCCTGTCATCTGCAGCACAATATCAGGAGGAAATCGAAAGTAATTAGTGAGCAGTTTGCTCAGTTATTCCCCTGCCAGTCACCTCGGCTGCAGGACAACTCCTGAGCGTTCATCCCAGCGATGGTCACACCCTGCGCCAGCCACCGCTCGCCTCCTGCACCTTTCCCTCCGCTCGACTCCACCTTTATTTATCTTCTCACTGTGGCGTGGAGGACGTCTCCTGATCTGTTTTAGTTTGTCCCTCTCATCTTCAGTATCAACCTCTTCCCTTCAATCATTATCGTCTGTTTAAATATGTCTGTATGTTTTCTTTTGACCTAAAAAAACAACCCTCACACACTCTCAGTAATAAGCCGTGGGTCTTTAATGTAAACATCAACCAAATAAAGAATTAACACAGTGGCTCTGAAAGCAGATGCACATCAATGAACAGGTGATTATTTATTAAAAAGCGACAGAGTTGACACACAAATTATACCATAAAAGGTTATTAAAGGGTCAGAACACAAAGCCCTGTTTGTCGAACTGTTTTTCTTTTTCACATGTTTTCTTTGTCTTACTCTTAAACGGCTTGCCCTTACCTTCACATTTACACGTTGCTATTTAATGTCATCCCCTGAGTATATGCTGTACGCCACGCTCTGTTTCCATCCGTCTGCCAGCTGCTGAACTTTACGATGTCTGAAACATACAGCAGGATTTAGTATTCCTCCTCAGATAGCCCAATTTAGGGAGAGAAATAACAAACAAACATTAAATGTCAGCTAAAACAGTTAAAACGAACACAACAATGACGATTGAACAGTTATTAACAAAGATCTCCCAGGCAGTGATGGTGAATACTATTGTCAAATTGAATAATGAAGTGGAAACAAGCTATATATTTATATAACTATAAATCTGAAAGCGTCTGATGGCTGTAATCATCATGATGTGTTGTAATTATTAGATCAGCCTTTTGAAAATTGATTTATTTTCTGTGAACGACCTTTTGAAGACTTTCCAAGTCAAAGAGTCCTGTGACAATAACGTGAACAAAACTCTACATACTGATTAAAGTTGATGTTTGGATACAGATGGATAAACGCTGTGGAATATTCCCAGTGTTTTGATGACAGTCCTGTTTGTGCTCCTGGTTTAAAGAAAGTGGCTCTTTGTTTTCTGATCGTCGTCTCTGTGAGCAGCACTTCAAACACACTGACTAGTTCTCTACCAAGATGTCTGAGATTTTTGAGTTTGTTTCCACCTTTCTCCCTCCGCCCTGTATCCTGTAATCTATAAATATTCTAGCTGTTTGCTTTGATGGGCCTTCGGTTGTTAACGGGAGCTGCTGTTGTTAGTGCTGACAGCTGTCACCTCACGTTCACCGCTGTCATCTTTATGTCAGGAACTCCGCTCTGCAGACTCTTTACAGCCGTCTCGCCACATACATCCATACATACATACGTGTGTGTGTGTGTGTGTGTGTGTGTGTGTGTGTGTGTGTGTGTGTGTGTGTGTGTGTGTGTGTGTGTGTGTGTGTGTGTGTGTGTGTGTGTGTGTGTGTGTGTGTGTGTGTGTGTGTGTGTGTGTGTGTGTGTGTGTGTGTGTGTGTGTGTGTGTGTGTGTGTGTGTGTGTGTGTGTGTGTGTGTGTGTGTGTGTGTGTGTGTGTGTGTGTGTGTGTGTGTGTGTGTGTGTGAGAATCATATATGTGACGGTGCTGCCAGGTTTGATGCCTCCTCCTCACTCCTCGGTCCTCCGGGGCCTCCGCCACCTCCTCCACCTTTGGGAGCACTTTGAGGTGAGAGGAGAGAGGACAGCAGCTTTGTTTGAACCTACTTGCCGCCGCCGCTCCGTGCCCGCCCTCTGTACCCGCCGCCACCTCCCCCCCACACCCCCACACCCCCTCAGGGCCGTGGAGCTGCAGCAGCTCTTCTGGGCCGCCGTGCTGGCAGGCTGCTGGCTCCCACCAGCCCCACTGCTTAGCAACAGCCAATCGGCCAAGACGGGCAACTTGTTGGCCAATTGCGTCCTTGAGTCGGACTAGTGCTCAGAATTTGAGTTGGCCACATGGGTCTGGCTATAGTTAGGTAAAGGATGAAGTGAGTTCTTTTTTTTTCGGGGGGGGGTGAGAAGTGGAGAGTTCATTTCCTTGTAGTGTTTTTTTTATTTTTTTTTTTTTATCACATTGTTTCTGTGGGCGGCCCTGTAACCAGGGAGATGTTGTGGGTTTTATTAATAGATGCTGTCCCTAAAATAACAGGTCATGATGGAAGATGATTGAACTCTTCCTGGGAAGTTTTAGTTAACTCACTTCTGATAACCTGCTGCTTGTCATTTACCAATAAGATGTGAATACATAATTCCCACGTCAGATAAGCTCTTTAAATCTATTTCATGTGTATTATTTTATTTTTCTTTGACATCATGTTGAAGATCGATCAGAGCTTGTCTGTTGACATGGGATGACCTCCAGGCTCCATGGGATGACCTCCAGGCTCCATGGGATGACCTCCAGCTTTTCTTTGCACTTGATGAACTCTCCTGTGATCGACCAGATCATTTATAACCACGTGTAGCAACAGATAAAATAATGTCTTTATGAACGTGAGTGCAAGACAGAATTGGTTGTGATCATCAAATGGAGTGATTTTATTAGGTCAGTGGCTATTTTGGTAAGTCGGCGGGCCCACGTCTTGCAGCACTGCAGTATGGGTGGGGCCGAGGCGATAAGGTGCGATACTCCAAAAGAGGAGAGCGAGAGAGGAAGAGGAGGGGGGATGAAAACATCAGAGTTAGCTGGTAGTTCGTGGGACCACGCTGTCTTGTTTTCACTCTCATCGGCTCCTCACTGCTTAGCAACAACCAATCAGATCCCAGGATCTGAGCCGCGTCGCCGCCAATCAGCCGGCGGGAGCGTGGCGCCATAGAGTTTGGATTTCACCACGTGTGAGAGCGTACGGGTTGGAGCGAAGAGCGCACTGCTGCAGGAGGGGAGAGAGAAAGTGGGAGGACAAGAGTTTTAAATGGTGTGTTTTTCCTGCGTCTTGTCAGAGATCAGCCACACCCTTCGCTCTGTGCTGCAGTGACCCTGCAGGACGTCGGTACGGCCGACTGTCAGTCACCCTGGGACGGAGACCTGATCACTGTTTATTTAACAGGGTCAGATGATGGTTATATAAACCTGCTTAAGTACTGCTGTTATGTCATTTATGACTAACTGGCAGAATTACAGATGGGTTTTTAATCTGCTGTGACTTTTGGCTTTCTTTCTAATCTTAATGCAAATGTATTATCTGGAATATGTTTAAAATATTCTCCACTGTTTTTCTTCTTTCTGCTGTACATGTGAAGTGTGCGGAGGAAAGCACCTGACCTCCTGCCGCTGCAGCTAAAGATGCTGGGTGCGGCCATAACTTTCGCCCCACGTGCTCCCCACGCTCTCGTATTGTTGTCCTGCTGCACGGCGGGCCGAGCGGCAGCTACGAGGCAGCAGAACTCCACACTCCGCCGGGCGCCCGGCTGCTTGCTGTTGCATGGTTACAGCCAGTCCTGCCCCGCCATTGGCTGCGCGTCTGCAGAGCCGCGCAGCCGTTGGCCGAGCCGGGAGAGAAGTGGCGCACCCATTGGCTGCGGGGAGGCGGCAGGCCGTCTGATTGGTCCTGCTCGCCGCCTGGCGCTCCTTGGAGACTCGGCCTGTGTAAACATCCTGGTTGTTTCTTTCAATGGAGTGTTTACAGCAGCTCAGATGTGCCGGTGTGTGCAGACGGAGGATGGGAGTCTCCGAGGAGCCGGGTCTGGAGAGAGCCAGCTAATTGGCTCCCTGCTCCAGCACAAGCTCTGTGATTGAAGAAGCGCTCGGCATTATTGTGACACTTCGACAGCATTAACAGGCGAGCACGCTAACAGCCCTCAGCCTGTTGGCAGCCTCCCCTCTTTCTCCCTCTTTATTCTGCCTTGAATGCCTTCTTCAGCGTCTGCGCCGCCTGCTTCTGTCACAGTCAGCAGCCCCTCGGGCTACATGTTATCCCTTTGGTGACGAGCGGCGCTGCAGTGTCTCGGGGCCCAGACGTGGAAAATAAATTGCCCGTAGTTGTAAAAGCTACAGCGGCTGTTTGTTTTGTTTGTGTTGTTGTTGTTTTAACAGAAGGATGTTTCTGTAGCTGCTCCTCCTTGCTCCCTTCCTCCACTTTCCTCAATTAACATTGTGATACCTAAGTTGTAGAGTTAACCCCCCCCCCCCCCCCCCCCCCCCCGATCTGCAGCCTCCTCCTTTATCTGGAGTACAAAGAATCCACAAAGGCTTTGATCTGCTGTCGGAGTGAAGCCTCCTATCTCTGGCTTACCCCCTCTCCATCGCTCAAGTTGAACTCGCTGCTCTCTGACTTCTTCCTCACTTCTACATTCACAGCGTGACTCTGAGGGGAAGAGGCGGGGCCGGCCGAGCCGAGGCCGCCACAGCTTCCACCGCTCGCCGAGCCCACTGCTTAGCAACAACCAATCAGCCTAATATTTTTGGCAGGCTTCCGCAGCCAATTGAGATGGTGCGAGCGGGCTTTGGTGCTGTGTTTTTATTGGCTGCTGGGAGGAAAAACAATGTTTTTCTTAGTGCTCCACACTTCAGTGCTAGTGGCGAGGCTGTTCATGCTAAGAGCAGATTTGGGGAGATAATCTTGGCTTTGATGGGGCTGAAAGACACATGGTCCATTACTGTTAAGAGATCCCATTTGCATTTTTATGCAATCTTTCCAGTTCCAGTTGAGCTGAAACCACAAACTGTACCAGAGCAACAAATGTAAGAATCCCTGTGAGTGTGTTCACTGCAGGGAAACATGAGAAAAACCTTCCTGAACATTGATCTGCAGGCCCAGAAACAATCCATGTCTTTGTTTCCTAAAGCTTACACATCCTTGAACATGCTCCTGCTCCTTCATGTTTTCACACTGTTCAATAGGTGAAATCAATACCTTATTAAAATCAGTCAATGCCTGTTTAAAACGATGCTGTCACAGACAGGAGAACGGTTGTAGTTACTGCTGGATTTTGTCAGTCTGAGCTGGTAAAACGCACCACCCTCAGTCTGTTTTCCTTCTCTGTGGTTGCCTTTGAGGGAGGCAGTTGAACCCCACGAGTCCCAGCTGTGTGGATCTGCTGGGAGACGGCGCGTCTGCTCAGCAGACCTTCACTGGTTAAATAAAGCTAAAAGCCTCGTTGACAGATACAAATCAATAGGCAGGATGCGGCTTCCACCAGAGCTCTGGACATGACTGACAGGCGGTGCGGCAGAAATCCTCCGGGTGGGGCTGGACGCCTCATTTAAGTCTCATTGTCACCAAAAGAAATGGCTCCGGAAAAACTGTTAACAAATATTGCAGTGTCGGTACTAAAACAGGAATTAAACTCATTATGAAGATTAAACCAATCACCAGTAAAGGTTTTTTTTTTTTTGTTTTTTTTGGGTGGAGCAAGGGAATTCATTGGAGGGGAAAGAGTTGTAAAAATCCATCACAACAATGCTCTAAAAACCTTCTCTCAGGGGTAAATGGCTCTGCTGGAAATCCTGGGGCCATACATCATGTCAGCACGCGGCGTCCACCCCCTGCATCTTATTCTCCTCTGCCGGCACACCGCTCAATGAAATGTGCTGAAAATACATTCATGTGTCTTGTTTTGTGAGGTGGAATTTTATGTGTGTTTCAAAATGTTTGATTCATCCCTGAACATGCATTTATACAAGCACACACAGTGTTGTTTACTCAACGGTATTGATATGGAGTTTCCCTCTCGAGAAACGGATTTCCTGCCAGTGTTGGAGAACTCAGAGGAGAGCCAAGAGCAATTACAAATCTGTGGCTTCTCAATGAATCACTCAACAACTTCTCGTTTATGCTAAAGCTCGTCTAGCGATTTACATGGAAATATTTGATCTGATAGTATGGCAACAACAAAAGTAGTGAGGAGGCATCATTTCCTGTTGAAATAGTGAAGAGCTCAAGAGCAGCATAAAACTGGAGATAAAAACAAACAACAACTACCCCAAAATGACTTAAATCTTAGGCTGCACGGTGGTGGAATCGAGGTTTTTTCAGGAGAGAGGATGATGTCTAACTTAAGATCGGAGGCAGGCAGCGCTGGTCTGTGAGGACATTAACACCCGTTTACCCCGTAGTTTCATTTAAACCCACTAGTGGCTCAACATTAAGTCAACATAATGTCCTGTGTTTCCGACATGGAAACAGACATCGTTTTCAAACTGTTGCCATGTAAACGCAAAACTTTTCTGAAACAAAAACGAGTTTTCTTTTGAAATGTTGTTGTGGAACTGGGATCTACACCCCTCAAACACCGCCCGCTGCTCCTGAAACCTTCCATCAACTCAGTTTCTGTTTTTTTATTGAGCTTCTACTCTCAACACTGCCCCCACGACTCCCAGTGGTACTGCAATATTTACTCCATCTGTAAACTTCAAGAAAGCCAGAAATGGCTCTAACTGTGTGAGCCGTAGGTTGGATAGAGCGATAAAGAAACCGGATGGACGGATGGGTTATGAGTTGGTTTATGACTCAATGGGTGATTTTTATTATCACAGATGTATTAACTGATACATACAGGAAAAATGACTGAAAAATATCACCTTGTAATTCTACTGGTATGCAGTGTAACATGTGTTTTTGTAAATACTAAATGTATATTAGTTCTTATTTAATACATTTTGTCATAAAGTATGAAAACTACACTTTAACCGGATGTTGTGGGTTTTTAATTTTTACTTCATTTGGTCCCCCTTTGAACAAATAATGTGTTAAAGAAACATTACTGATGACGATGTTTATGTTTGAGAGAAATAAAGGCGCTTCAGGACCCTGCTTTCTCTGTGGAACTACACATTAATAATCTGAGTTATTGTCTGAGAAGATGACCTGATAAGCTGGTTTGAACTAAGTTCACTCCCCTCTGCCTCCCTCGCTCAGGTTTATAGCTCCTACATCTTCCTCCTGTCCTCAGCCTGCACATTACACCAGATCACATGTTTGCCTTTCACTGTGCCAACTGAGAATTAACGGTTTTACACATCACGATGTGTGGGACGTCTTGTCAGGTTTTAATATTCAGCTTTAATCAACATGAGCGGCCGTGGACAGGGCGGTCTGTCGGGGGCCAGATGTGCTGTTTCCAACTGCTGAAGGTCACCTTGGGTGCAAAACGAGGGCAGACATCTGAGCAGAGACAACATCTGCAGCAGCACTTAGCAATCCTTCGCCCTTTAGTGTCTCTTCTGTGATGGCGTTGGACCGAAACCCCCAGTGACAACAACAAGGACAACGCTGACTTTTATTCTTTCTTGATTTGAAATGCAAAAACAACTTAACAAGTGAGGCAGGGCTAAAAGGCTGTGGGCCCGCCGTGATTTAAAGCTGTGTCTTCAGACTTTCTCCAGTGTATTGAAGTGTGTGTGTGTGTGTTGTGTTTGTAGGTCTCTTGTGATCATCAGTACCCTGGACGGGCGGATCTCGGCTCTGGATCCTCACAACCAGGGCAGGAAGCAGTGGGACCTGGACATCGGCTCATGCCTGGTGTCCTCCAGCCTCAGCAAACCCGAGGTAGAGTGCTGCATAGACACAGCGTCTGCCCGTCCACGTAAACTCTTGCTCAAAAAGATCATCCCCTACTCCGATACAGCCTCACGAGACAGTACATGTACACACAGAGGTCTACCACCACATGAACAAGCAATAATAAAGTGTCTACATAATTAATATCATCTCAATGATGAAAAAGTCATCTTCCACCCTGCTTACATGGGTGAAAGGTTAAGATGCATCTTTTTCCTGAAAGCGATCCGCGCTCTCCTCGGCTCCCCTCAGCAGACTGTAAGACCAGTAATTGAACCCGGTACACTCCGAAGGAGTCGGTCCAGGGCTGCTGGTGCTTATGTTCATTTCTTACACCACAGCAGACACTCACTACTCCCCCTCATAAATCCCAAAGTAGCAGCTTCGCCTGGAGGATTAGCCTCTTTGTTGACTGTTGTGCTTTACACATACGAGCGCAGCCAGACCCTCGCCTGTACATGTATACAGAAGCTTAAACCGCCCACACCGACATGCTGAAAGTGAAGCGTAGCCCAGAGCGAGACCAGCGCGCCGCTCGCTCGCTCACTGGGATGCTCGTGGAGACGGGCTCGTGGTGGCTTTGATGTGGACTCGCTCTGTAAGAGTTTGGCCTCAGGGAGAAAGCCTCTCATAACTAACAAGGGTCCGGGAGGCTGCTGAGATCAGTTTAATGTGAGTCTGTTTGAATGTGAAGGAACTCTGGCTGAGAAACATGGCGACTTCATTAGTGTCCTGTCACAGAAAGCCATTTAAAAGTGGTGGATGATGTATAACGGTTCGGACAGGTAGCGAATCTTTATGGAGAAGTTTCGCTCTGAGTGTGATGTGCTCTTTTCTTCCACATAAAGATTCATTGAAATCCTCTGGCGCCGGACCACACAAATAAGTAATGAGCAAGTTACCACTGGAAAGTAGACTGAAAACCAAGAAGAGGTTTGCTCAAAATTCCTCCTTCTGTGGAGGGGAGCCGATCCCAGCCAACACCGGCTGAATCTCTTCAAAATGAGCAGCTTCAGGAAAAAGAGATGTACTATAGAGGAATGTTATTGGAGTATTGAGGAACCTTTCATGTGACTGTGTGTGTTTCTGAGCGTCTTCGCAGTTCACTGAATAACAAACCTACAAGGAGGGAATGGATCAGCCGCTGAAATTCACAATGTAAAAAAAGGAAACCTTGGTGGTGCTATATGGTTAAAAACTGCTGCGCTTAAAGACATGAATTCATTAACCTTTTTGTTTCGGGAGTCCTCTGAGGTTACAGGGTGGAGAACCCCCTAAAGGTTCCTCCAAGCACTTACAGATAACTCAGCACAGCTTCCAACAGAAATTTAACCTTGAAAAGGAAGTGGTAGCACATTATACTTCTTAACACAATCTGGATCGTTGTATACAAAACACAGTTTCTTGGTTTACTTTTGATTTTCTGTGTGTTTTTTTTTTAAATTGTCTTTATTTAGAGTCACTTAAAAACAAATACAAAACTTTCATCCTAAAAATGACATTAGACGTGATCCTCTTCTTTTTTAAAATGAATAACACAAATGCAGAACATGGGGTGTTTGACACTGTATGAAAAAAAAGGAAAATAGGGGTTGCTTACTTTACAGATAAAACAATTACAACAATGAGCAATCTAAGTGGAATATATTACAGAAAACAACAAACAAATTTATCAAACGAAAAACGGTTGTTTTGGGGCAATGAACTTTTTCCAGTCTTTCCAGTTTTAGTTGAATTTTGCTTCCTGAAGCCTTATAGAGGAAGTGATTCTCTCCATTACAAAGATTTCATAGGTGATATCATGCCGTTCACTAACAGATGGGTCGTCTGGTTTAAGCCATTTTCTTGTTATTGCCTTTCTGGCCGCTAGAGTCAGTATTCCAAATAAGCACTTGACATTTGTATTTGTGGATGTGGATTGTAGCAAGCCCTAAAAAAAAGTTATTTCCAGTTAAATTTAATTTGTGTTTCCAATTATAGCAACTATTTCTTTGTGGATCATGAGCCAGAAAGTGATTACTTTTGGACAGGCCCAAAATAGGTGAAAGTGGTTAGCTTCCTGGGCTCCACATGGAACTTTTGAGCAGGAGTGATAAAGAATCTGCTCAAACTTTTCCAGCCAAATGCCCTCCATGAGGTTGATCATGATATCTGCCACTGAATTTCACAGCACTTTTCCCAATCTTCCGCTGTCATACAGCTATTGGTTTCCCTTTCACATTTTTGTTTTATGTAAATGCTGCTTGTTGTTTTAACCTCCTGAAGTGTCTTATAAAATCTTGAGATTATTTTGAGCACTGAATCTTCCCTGTAAGCACTTACAAGAACTTTCAGTATTTGATTTTCAAGTACTTTCTGTCGGTTAGAGATAAAGCTGTTTAAGTGATGTTGGACCTGGAGGAATCTAGAGTGGTCACTGTTCCTCAGTTTCTCAAAGCTGCTCAGAGTGCCTTGTGAAAGAAGATGCAGGATGAAGCGAGGCTCTTTTTAGCCCATTTCTTAAAGCTCAGATCAGACTTATTTGGGTACAAGTCAAGGTCATGAGCGCACCATCCCAACATCTTCTTCTCTTCCATCCAGCTACCTTTAGAATTGATCCATAACCAGGTTTTGAGAGCTCATGCGATCATTCATTTCCTGTTTCCATCAGATGTTTAATCGGTCTTTTGTTGTGCCTGTATTGGAATTTCCCCGGAGATTCTCTCCTCGATGTCTTTCCATCTTGCATGATAGTCCAATTTACACCAACAGAACAAAATCCTCAAGAGCAGATATATAATAGTCTATTAAACATGGGAGTGCGAGTCCTCCTTTGTTTTTTGCCAGTTGAAGAGTTAGTAGTTTTATTCTCAGCTTTTTGCCTTGCCATATATAACGTGATATTAATTTGTCCCGTTCATTGAACTGTTTGTCTGTTTTTTCTATTGGAAGTGTCTGAAACAGAAATAAAATCCTTGGCAAAATATTAATTTTTACCAATTCAACTCTAGACTAAGTACAGGTATTAAATCCCACCTACCAATATCTTCCTTTATTTTTTGGTTTGATGGAATAAAGTTTAGGGCATAGCGTTCTGTGAGATCTTTCGGTAATGTTACATCTGATATGTTCCAGATCCCAGGATGATTGAATGTTGGAGCTTATCATCTGGCTGGGTTTATAATTGAAACTCAATATTTGCATCTTTGAGATGTTTAATTCATATCCTGAGACCCGATAAAAGCATCTAGTAGTGACCATAGTTTTGGAATTGAGATCTCTGGCATCGAAAGATTTATTAAAATATCATCCGCGAACAACAAAACTTTATTTTCTTGACCTGCTATTTTAATACCTGTAATATCTTTATCCTGGTTGAGTCGTTGGCTTCGTGCTTCAATAGAAATTGCACATAGTACTGGGCTGACTGGACAGCCTTGTCTTGTCCCTCTTTCCAAACTGAAGGAGTTTGATACCGCCCCATTTAGTTTTATTCTGGCTTTTGGATTTTTATATAACCCTTGAATCATTGTAATGGACATTTGATGGAATCTGAATTTTTGTAATACTTGACCAAGTTCACATGGTCAAAGGCTTTTTCTGGACTCACTAGTACTGCTTGAAGTGTATTTGTTGCTAAGTGATCAATGACATGTAATGTGTGGTGAATGTTGTCTCTTGTCTGCCTTTGCTGTATAAAACCCGTCTGATCAACACTTGTTCTTTGGGGAAGAATTGTCGTCAGTCTTTTTGCTAAAATGTGCATGAAAATCTTATAGTCTTGGTTCAATACACTTATAGGTCTATAACTCCCACAATCAAGTTTATTTTTACCTTCTTTTGGCAGCACTGAGATAATTGCGTCCCCCCAAGAGGGAGGAGTTCTGCCTGTCTTAAGCACTTAGTTCAATACGTCTTTCATTAACAGAATCAATAGTTCTTTCTCCTCCTCGGACCACTCAGATGGGAAGCCATCCGGTCCTGCCGCCTTATTAGGTTTTACATTTGATATTGCATTTCTATTTCTCTTTCTGTGACTTCACTGGTTAGAATTTTATTTTGCTCATCTTTTACTTTTGGTAGCTTCAACTGGTCAAGAAAAGATTCAGTGTCTGTTCTTGGTTGTGTGTATAATATATTATAGAGAGATTCGACTGTTTGCTGTGTGTCTTTTAATCCACAATGAATCGACTCAGTAGTGAAGTCTCTTATTTTATAGATGTTGTTTTTTCAATTTATAAGCCGATAGTTTGGCTGACCTTCCTCCTGCTTCATAATATCTTTGTTTTAGAAAGTTAAGCTTTTTTTTTAAATGTCGTTTGAGTAAATGTCGTCCAGTTCATTTCTTATTCTGTAAAGTTCCAATTTACTTCCTTGACCATCGTTTTTTCAAGTCGGCTTTCTAGTTTTTTAAGTTTGATTTGAGGTCAATCCAGTTTTTCTTTGCTTTGCTTCTTTAAGTTTGAACAATATCCAATAATTTTGCCTCCAAGTAGAACTTTGGATGCATCCCAAAGAATTTGTGATGATACTTCCTTATTGTTATTGTCTTCAATATCATTTTTAATATCTGTCTCTATTTGTTTTCTGTCTCCAGATTGTGTTCTTCTTTACAGAATCAACCTTTAAGATCATGTAACTTGGTGCATGGTCACACAGAGCTATGGTCCCAATATTGCAGTTCGTCACTCTATTGAAGTCTTTCTGAAACATAAACAAAATAGTCAAGCCTGGAGTAAACAGAGTGTGGATGAGAAAAGAAGGTGTATTGTTGGGTTCAGATCTCTTCATATGTCTGAGAATCTCATGTCTCCCATCAAGGCTTTCATGTTTTTGGTAATGTTTGAGTTCCCCGTGTAGTTTTGTTTTGATTTATCTAAATCTGGATGAAGTCTGATGTTAAACCCCCCCCCCCCCCCCCCCCCCCCCCCCCACACACACACACACACACACACACATATTAATAAACCTTGTGCTTCTGGAATCATTAATTCAAAAACAGATTAGTAGAATCTCCATTCAGATCCAGGTGGAGCAGATAGATAGAGGAAAGTAACCTGGACTCTATTTTCTGTCGTATTTAAGCATAATGATGACTGTCGATGGAAACTATTTGGTGTACACTGTCAGGAATTACATATTAATGTTATTGTTGACATTTATGTAAAGAACAACTTCATTAGCTCAAAAGAATAGAATATATAATAGCTACAAGAAACTAAGAACCATACCTAAAGTGAGTGAGAGTTGTATGTAACACAACCGTAAAGTATTAACGCCAGTTAGTCTTGATATGAGGCTTCTGATTCTTATTTAAAATTCTTGAAATTACTTTAGTGCCTTTGATAGTTATTTTATAAAACTTACAGCTGGTTATATACAATAGATAACACTAATAAAGGTGATGATATAGTTTATCCTCATTGTAAGATGGAAATATAAACTGGTACATATCCATCTGCCTTCACAACCATAATTAGATGATTAAAGCCAGTTGTTTTATTTGCACTTGTTTGAATTCTCAGATAAACTGATGTCTCAGACCGACAGTGGCTTTATTTTATTTACACACACACAGAAAATGTGTAGTGTTCAAATATTGTTTACGTGTGTAGTTTACGGCAACAGCAGAGACGGTGAGAGGGTCCAAAAGAAAAGAATAAAACTCCACCGGCCTCACATTCACCTGTTTTCTCTCATTTGGCTGACGGAGCAGAATGAGGGGGAGATGTCTGTCAGCTCCGAACTCAGTGACTCGCTGTGACGTCACTTGTTATGGTGCGTGCGTGCGTGCGTGCGTGCGTGCGTGCGTGCGTGCGTCTTTTTTATTCATGCACTTGTAAGTTTAATTCCAGCCTTGCCCTCTCTGCCCCGAGTAGCCTGGAATGCCTGTCTGCAGTGTGTTCTGTGTGTGTGTGTGTGTTCTCTATGTGTGCTTGTTGGTTTCATTGGTGCTCGCCGGGTCCCTCAGACACCAGTCTGCTTGGTGATCGGAGGCTGGGGGGGTCTGCTGCTCCGCGATTGGCTGGCTTCAACATGCCGGGACGGACGCAGCCAGTCACCTGCTGCATCCAGCAGATAGAGAGAGAGAGAGAGAGAGTGTGTGTTACTGTGTGTGTGTGTGTGTGTGTGTGTGTGTGTTTCCATGAAATGAGGGACAACAGCCACAAACAGCATTGTCTGCAGAAAAAGAAGCGATGACTTCAAAAAGCTTGGAGTCGGTCCTGGGTGCTAAAGAAGACTGTGTGTGTGGTGGGGGTGGGGGGCTAATTAGTAGTGACTCATGTTGGAGAGGCGGTGCTACAGGGGGGATGGGGGGGTGGGGGGGATTAGAGAGGTGAGGTAATGCCCCATCCAGCAATGATGTCATCACCTCTTTCTCACACACACACTGGTCTGGATGTGAATGAATGAATGAAGGATGGAGGGTCTGATTGATGCCTCCCGTGATGAACGACATTTTGCCCTGAATGAGACGAGCTGTGATTCATCAGCATGAAGAAGGAGATGAAAACGGCCCAACGGGCGATTTTCTCTGAGAGGAAGTCGATCTTTTTAGGCGCACTGCCCCAATTTCCCTCCGATGGTCTCCCACCTGCTTTGTTTCGTCTGTCCGAGCCGTCGGCCACCTTCCTGAAAGACTCTTTAACGACTGTGTGGCGACACTGTTTGACAAGATCACTGGAGCGTCACCAACATCTCACAACACGGATCCCAGAGGGCTGATCTGATGACACAATCAGTAACATGAAATAATTACCACCATGAGGGTGAATAATTAATAGGGAACATATTGAAAGAGCAATAAAAAGATGTTGTTCATTTAAAATTCATCCCAATATGAATAAACAAGCCCACCTCCTTTATATGCTATATTTACGTTCAAAAGAAAACCAAGCTTGTTCTCTTGAGCTTAGATTTTTCCTCATTAAAATTCCAACTGGTTGGTCACCCTATTCATCTCCTAATTGTTAAATTTGCTCCTTATCTCAGATTAGTAAGACATTTTTAATTTTCATTTGGACCATTAAAGAAAATCAAAGGCTGAAATCTGAATGAGTCTTATTCGTTAAATATTAATAGTTCCATTAAATTCACAGAAAAAGAAAAACATTAAATCTCTGAATTTTTTATCATATTGTTTTAAGTTTTATAGGCTCTCGTGAATACCATATTACACTCCATAAGTTAAATATGTAAAACTATCGTATTGTTTTTGTCTTTTTAAGGTGGAACGAAACCATCAAAGACCATTCCTCTCTTTAAATAAAATAGAGTGAAATCACTGATTCACATAATCTGACAAGACAAAGAGCTAAAACAAACAGATGGGGACGGGGAGGGGGTGTGATCATATACTATTCATCCTCTTCAAAGGATTTGCTTTGATGTCGGTTTCATACAACTAAAGAAAAGGTTGCCATGTCTTGTAAGAGGAAATCCCCCTTTTGAATAACCCGATTGCAATTTCCAGAGCAACAGATTGTCAGGTCATGTTTACACGTTTACAGTGTGAAAACACAAAGTTTTTGCGTTTTCTTTTTAGAAACGTTTCAGAAAACATTTTGAAAAAGATGTAGCCACTAGTTGGTGCTGTTGGTTACTTTAATAATGAAACCACACACACACATGCAGCAGAGAACAATGGACTCTAAACATTAACAATGAGAGAAATCCGATACTCTCGTGGACAGACCACCAAGTTGGATTGTTATTATGGTAACTGTCAAAATAAAAGTACCAAGTTGGATTGTTATTATGGTAACTGTCAAAATAAAACTACCAAGTTGGATTGTTATTATGGTAACTGTCAAAATAAAAGTACCAAGTTGGATTGTTATTATGGTAACTGTCAAAATAAAAGTACCAAGTTGGATTGTTATTATGGTAACTGTCAAAATAAAAGTACCAAGTTGGATTGTTATTATGGTAACTGTCAAAATAAAAGTACCAAGTTGGATTGTTATTATGGTAACTGTCAAAATAAAAGTACCAAGTTGAATTGTTAATATGGTGACTGTCAAAATAAAACTACCAAGTTCAGGAGAATATGGACTGGGAGTCATGAAACTTTGTTCTGATTGTCAATAC
Organism: Lipophrys pholis; assembly: GCF_963383615.2. Lineage (NCBI taxonomy): Eukaryota > Metazoa > Chordata > Actinopteri > Blenniiformes > Blenniidae > Lipophrys > Lipophrys pholis. The sequence continues at coordinate 27,602,595 of NC_137633.1, read as the reverse complement.
TGAGCATGTGCAGAACTACTAGTTACTATGGTCATAGTGACCAGGACCAGCTTTTCCAAATAAATTGCATTTTCATTGAGTTAGTGTTTCCAGCGGCTCCAAGCACCGTAGTCGTGTAAACAAACTCCCCAAACTCTACGAACGTTTTGGTTTTCACTTGAAAACGTTGTCTAAATAGGGCCTTTGATAATCTGTAAGTTTATCAGCCACAAACTCCTGAATTCATAACACCATCAGCTAGATTATACTAAGTTAAATTGAACCATGTGGAAGAAACACTTGCATATCCAATATGAAGTGTTCTTGTAACATGGCTATGGGGATTGGGATTAAAGATAGAAGTTCACGTTTTATGGAATCCACACATACCAGAAAATGAACAGTTAGCAGTTTTCAGCTGTGAGTTACTTAAGTAGTCGTCAAGCCTCGTCATGTTTTAATGGTTTTTCATTGCCAGGGTTTAGCGGCCTCCTGGGTGGCTTCCATTAGGATTATCCACTGCTTCCTGATAGGAACGCGGTCCAGATATGTCAAAGGAAATCATCATCGCTGCCAAAACCTTGATGGACTGTCTGAAAGGCGGCCTGAGCTGAGATCTAATGGTTTTCCTCACCTGTTGAAACTCGGTGACAGCAGAGAAATGTGAATAATTGACCAGACGTCCGTGCTGAGTTGTGAAGCTGATGTCGGAATCGTGTTGAAGATGAGACACGATGGAGGGAAAACACAAGAAACGAAAGCTGCTGCAGCATCTTGAAATGTCTGGAATGCAGAAGCACTGTGTCGTCACCTGACTCAGTTCAGGTTGTTAGAAGACACCGTGAATCTGCTATTCTCCACTTCAGCTCTCAGATCAGTCGAGCTGAAGTTTGAATTTGTGGTGAGATCTGTGAGCTCTTCCTTGTGACTGGAAGCTTTGGCTCCCGCCGGGTTGAAAGTTGAGCCAAGTCAAACGTGTGGATCTCAACCTGCTGTGGCCACTAAAGATACACATCGTTTAGAGGCGACAGACCGACCTCAAAATGCTGGAAACTACAGCAGCACTTGGTAGGGCGCAGGCTTTCGCCAATGCCACACTTGTCTGCGAAACCGAGTTAGCATGGTAGCCGTTAGCTCATAGCGACGCTAACACGGTAGATCAGGTAGCTTCATCACAGGGTGAAAGGTGACTTGTCGCTATGGAAACGGCTCAGCTACCAGGGCTTTCTGTTTTATGTTAGTGCGTTTATTACCAGAAAATTTCTAATTAAATTTAGTGTGACGAGATGAAAGGAGATGAAAGGGACATTTATTCAGTTTTTTGGGAAGTATTCGGAAACGGCGGTTAATGTCCCAAAATCTAATCGATTAGTCCTTGAATGATGACAAATCATCTCTGAAGATTTAATAGAACTCGGGTGAGTAGTTTTTACGAAAAGTTGGTAAAATACATACGTACAAACCAATAAATAAATGAACACACACAGACGAACACATAACCTTCTCACCCAACTTTTGTTAGCAAGGGTAATGAAGAGGCCGTTATAAAACCGGGTTGGTTCCAGCCATGGGTCCAGAACACTCAGTCTGATGCTTTGCCTCTCTGTGGTGTCCGAACTACTGAGACACTTTCTAGAATTTATAACGGATCCTGGAAAATTGCCCATTTCTCCTGACTTAAACGTTGTTGAGAGAGGATGTGCAGCCTAACAAGAAGACTTTACTGTAAAGTTTTGACAAGTCCGACCTGACACGAGGTCTTCAGCCTTTCTTAGAGTAAATCACAAGGCCTGCAAGGATAAACCATGGGAACCACTGATGCAGGGATTCTGTTCACGAAACAGACGTTCCTGAAAGCTCCTTCCTCAAACCGGCTCCCAGCCTGGACCAAAAAGAAAACATCTACAAGCCCGGTATAAGAACCATGTTTTTAGAGGACAGAGACTTTTTATTATGTGGTTCAATGAAAAGTTCTTGTGAAGGGAAATATTTCCTTCTGTGTGGACGCGTCATGGTGTCGATTCCGGTCATTAGAACTTCAGCTGCAGACTAGTTTTGGCTCCTTCCTCATCTTCGTTTTCTTACATTCACTTCTTTCTACCATGCGACACAATCCAGAGGTGTCAAATGTTGCTGCATGATTTAATATGATGGTGGTGTTTTAGTGTAAAAAACCATGATTGGAGGTCAATTAAAAACATTTAAGTCAAAAAGGTTAATATCTATTGCTTTTGGATTGGTTCTTTCTTCTGCCCCTAATTTAAACCAATATTAGTTGATCACACACAGTTTTTGAGGAAATCACCAAACAGAGCCGATTCTGTCATTTTGAAGCAAGGACACACAGTGTATGGGCACTTTATTAGAGCGCAGTCCGTCTTTGATATATAATTTGTGTACATTGATAATATTGTTCTAATGAGAGTTTTGCAAGGTTCTAATGTGAAACTCTTGAGGGGACAAAAGAATCTTTCATTTGATCTGTGTTGGGCTGAACCAGTCTATCGGTACATTCTTAAAACGCTGACATCCAGGTGAAATCTTCTCATGTTTTTATTTTTTGCGCTTTACACTGATTCTGTGAAGCGGATTGTTTTGACCCTCATACAGACAACTCGACATAACTAGTCAGAGGCGACAGACTCGTGTCCAGACGACTGGCGGCTGTTAGCTTGGTGTCGGATCAGAGGTGTAGATTAGGATTAAGGCATCAGGAGCAGGATGACTCACCCTCGGCTCAAAGACACCCCTCCCCCCTCCAGCCATTCCAGCATGGTGTGATGTGATGGTCCGACGACCCCCCCCCCCAGATGAAATCACTGCCCCTGGCTCGACTCCACAGTAAATCACTCTGCCACACTCCGGGCACTTTCTAATCCACCACCAAACCATTTCACACCGACTCCTCGCAGACGTTGACAGGCGTCTCGAACCAAGATGAATCACAGGCCGGACCACAGATCTGCCACCTGGAGGACCTCAAGAACTTTTGCTCTCATTTCGCCACGAAGTAGATCTTTTGTTCTCAACTTAATAAATCTTAATAAATCTGCCCGGAGCCACCAGACATCTTTCACTTTCAGATGCATTAAACACAACTGGGAAACCCGGGGAAAGGTTTTGGTTTATGTTGCATTATTCAGATTTACAAACTGCATTCAAAAACTGCTGATTTTTTTTAACGCTATTTATTAATGTACTAGTTTCAACCACATTTATTCGTTTTATCCATTTGAACAGCAACATTGAGTTGTAGTTCTATTTTGTCGTTAGGATGGGATGTTGACAATCTTCTGATTTGTGACAACAAAGTGAAATAAAAGCAATGCTGACAAATTCACATTCATTACTACATAATTTTATAAAAGCAGGATCTGTACGTTTGTTTTAATTCTGAATTTTAATGATTTGAGAGCCGGCCTATTTTATCTTCAAAATCAGGAAAACACGGCAACTCGATGTGAACTCATTGAATTAAATCAAACAAAACCTTTCCTTTGGATTTTATCCAAGTTACCTTCAGGAGGCATGTGGCACACTCGCAGAGATTAGACCTCAAACTGTCCCAAAAAAAGTTCCTTTGCAAGATTCTATAGTCCACATCAAAATGAGAAATAACTTGCAGGTTGCAGAAACCTGAATTGTCCTGTAACAGCTTCTGATCAGCATCAGCTCCTCAAGGACTCTTTAACTGGACCGAATGCTGCGCTGACGTCCAGAGAGTTTAGTGAAAGGTGGAAAAGTTGTGTGTGTGAATTGCACGGAGGAAACAATCATCCCCTCGATGGGCTAAAGCTGTGAAGGATAAATCAGGATTAGGGTCAAGTTTTCATGATGATCTCATCTCTGCTATAGTGAGCACATGACAACACACACGGTCACTTTTACAAAGAACCAGGTTAATTACGTAGGCTTCTTTGCTCTGTGTGTGTGTGTGTGTGTGTGTGTGTGTGTGTGTGTGTGTGTGTGTGTGTGTGTGTGTGTGTGTGTGTGTGTGTGTGTGTGTGTGTGTGTGTGTGTGTGTGTGTGTGTGTGTGTGTGTGTGTGTGTGTGTGTGTGTGTGTGTGTGTGTGTGTGTGTGTGTGTGTGTGTGTGTGTGTGTGTGTGTGTGTGTGTGTGTGTGTTTCAGGAGTCTGAAAGGACTTGAGGACTTGTCGATACTTGGTCTTCCTCACATTGAAGCCGTTCATTCAGCATTAGCACAGTTTCCTCCAGCCTTGTCTTCTTCTGCCGCAGTACTTTTATTCTTTTGCTCTCCATATTTTAATTTATGAGCAGCACATAAAGATTTAATCACAGGCGTCTCAAACATTGAAAGTAGTTGTACACAGAGTTTATGAGTGTTTGTATTGCTCAGCGATATTTCATGTGACTGCAGCCGTCTGGAAAGAATCATATTATTTAGCAGCTTGTTGCAGTGGTGAAGTGGTTAGGACTCTCACAGCGAGGGAACCCTGGTTCAATTCCAAGCTTAATTTAAAAACTGTAAGAAGCAGATTCAAAAGTGCAGTTTTGGGTGAGTCGTTCTGGGTAGTCCTGCAGGTTAAGCATTCTGGTTGGTTGGTCCTTCTGCTTCCGCTGGTTGGTCACACATTGAAATCTTCATTTGTATCAGTGGAAGACTCGGTCACAGTTTTTTCAATCATTGATTAAATCCCAAAGTGACGCTCCCTGTGATGTTTTTCAGGTGTTTGGCAATAAGATGGTGATCCCCTCTTTGGACGGTGCCTTGTTCCAGTGGAACCGGGACAGAGAGAGTATGGAGGCGGTGCCTTTCAGCGTGGAGTCCCTGCTGGAGTCGTCCTACCGTATCGGAGACGACACCGTCCTGGTCGGGGGCAAATCGCTCACGACCTACGGCCTGGGGGTCTACAGTGGGAAGGTCTGCGCTCATTTCAAGACCAGCATGATTCTGAATTCATACATTTAAACTCTCCTGCAGTGGACTGACCCTCCTGGTAATTTTCCTCCGCAGCTTCATTACATCTGCTCTGCGGGGGGCTGCAGCCGCTGGGGGGAGGACGAGGAGACCGAAGACGTGCTCCTGCTGCAGAGGACTCAGAAGACCGTGAGAGCCATCCGGCCTCGGTCAGGGATGGAAATGTGAGTCACACTGTTTTCTTACAAAGTAGCAATAGTCACTCTTCTCAAAGTCACAGAATGATGTTAAACACTAGAATAGAAAACGATGCACCTCTCTGCTGATTTCCACGTCATAAACTCCGTCTCTGTGACGCTGCAGTCGTACTAGCGTTTGTTTCTCCTGCACCAAACATACCCAGTGTTTAGAAACCCAGAGAGCCAATATCTGAGCAGTGCCACAGGTCCTGGTCCATCCACCAGTCGCTTTAATGAGTTCTCAGACTTTGAAGAATCGAATTCAGTTGCTTTTCTTCCGACACAAGGTGGAACTTCAGCGTTGGAAACTTTGAGCTGAAACTCGTCCCGGAGATCCAGTCCGGGATGAATTTCCTGGAGGGAGAAACCTTTAGTGGCGGCACGTTGAAGGAGAGTCAGCATGTCATCACCGAAGAACCGAAAGGCCAGACGGAGAGTCAGCAGAACCAGAACCAGCATCTGGACCTGGTGATCAAAGTCTCTGTTCCTGACTGGAAGGTGATGGCGTTCAGCAAGGAGCCCAGCGGCCAGCTGGTCTGGGAGCGACAGGTGAGGCCGTACGAGCTGCTGCTGAAGGTCCAAACCCTCCAGGAGCTCCTGTGGACTCACCGCTCACTATGTCTCTGTGTCGCAGTTCTGCACTCCCATCGCCTCGGCCTGGCTGGTGGGCGGAGGGAAGGTCACGCCCATCAGCCTGTTCGACGACACCGGCTACAGCAGCCAGTCTGAAAGAGATGACGAGGTGGAGGAAGATGGTCCAGATAGGGCGAGCAGAGCCGCCGAGTCCAGTGTCTACCTGGGTAACTTCAACACACACGTACTGTATATATAAACTCACTGCGAGTATCTTCAGGTGCAGTGTTTGTCATCTGTTTGCTTCCGAGGTTCCTGTAAACATGGACTGATGGTGAACTTGTTTTGGTTTGTCAGGCATGTTCCAGGGGCAGCTCTACCTCCAGTCCTCAGTGAGAATGACGGAGAAGTTTCCCTCCAAAGCCATTGGATCCCAAAAAGACATTATCCCACTCCCCACTGTCAAGTGGAAGCCTTTAATACGTGAGTCTGCACGAGCTATTTCGTTAGATCGCCAAGCAGCAGTTTGTGCCCGCATGGCAAGCAGAGTGACGATCGTCTCTGTCAGTGTGGAGATAAACTGTTCCTGTGTGTCTCCACCCAATCATCACTTTTCTAAATCAAAGACCCGCCTCATACAGATTCTCCATCTCGGACTCCGGCTCTGGTCGGCTCGGATGAATTCGACAAGTGTCTGAATAATGACAAGTTCTCACATGAAGAATACAGTAATGGAGCTTTGTCCATCCTCCAGTATCCATACGGTGAGAACTGCTAACGTGATGCACATCCAGGCCATCCCACAATGAATAGAATGAACTTTTTAAAACAATCTTCAAACCTTCAATGTCTTATAGCCCAGGAACATCATTTTAGTGGTAGAGATCAGAATCGAAATGGTCTGTTTTGGTTAAATGTGACAGTAAAGAGCCTCAAAGTATAGTTTCTTCTTTCAAATCACATTTGAAGTCCTAACTAAAATTGGGCAAATTTGAGGTTTTAAAGTAGAAGAAGCCCTGAAAATTCCAAGCAAAACCTGTTTAAGAAGCACAGCAGTACAAGAAAAACGAGCAGCCAGAATAAAATCTTTCTTACAACTACGACGTCATAAAAAGTCTAGTTTAAGATGAGTGATTACAGTGTTTTATTAAGTGGAAATAAAAAGCTGAAGCGGCAGTGAATTTAGAATTTTTACAACTCTTTGATTGAAAGCTCTTTTTAATTAATGATATTGATGTTGGTATCACTACACTCATAATAAGTTGTTGGTTAACAACATTAAATATGCAGCCAAAATGTCCTCGTTGTTGAACCTGAACCGGTTCTTTTGGGGAAAAGCAAAGCTTCATGTCCAGTTTTTCTGTCGCTGTATTTGTACTCTGCTCACTCTCACTTCCCTGGTGTCTTCCTCCCACAGACAACGGTTACTTCTTCCCCTACAGTAAGCGTTACCGGGAGAAGCGGCACAGCGCCGTCAGCCTGATCACCGGGAACGCGGCGGGCGCCGACAGCCGCAGGAGAAAGGACCCCGTGTTGCTGCTGCCCTGGTGGAAGGAGATCCTGGGCACCATCATCTTCTGCATCGCCGCCACCACCTACATCGTCCGCAAGTTCTTCCACCCTCCTGCTCCCGTGGCCTACGTCAGGGTACGACCGCTTACCGTACAACAACAGAAGTGAAAAGCAGAACTGAGAGCTGAGTTTGTTTTCTGGGGAAAAATAAATCCAGTACGAAAAAACATCATCAGTATCTCATAGAAAAGGTCAATGTTCCCATCAAAACACAAATTATCTCAATCTGATATAGACGATGTTAATGTGATGGAAGTACTTACAGTTAATGTGACTAAATCAATGAATTAAGTTTATCTGAATTATTACAAAAAAGTTGAGCTGAAGTTACATCTGTTAGTGAAGGAAGATGCTCTATAATCTGGATGTTAGGGGAAGATGCTATATGATCTGGATGTTAGGTGGAAGATGCTCTATAATCTGGATGTTCAAGGGGAGATGCTCTATAATCTGGATGTTCAAGGGGGGATGCTCTATAATCTGGATGTTAGGTGGAAGATGCTCTATAATCTGGATGTTAGGGGAAGATGCTCTAGGATATGGATGTTAGGTGGAAGAGGCTATATAATCTGGATGTTAGGCGGAATATGCTCTATAATCTGGATGTTAGGGGAAGATGCCCTATGATCTGGATGTTAGGTGGAAGAGGCTATATAATCTGGATGTTCAAGGGGGAGATGCTCTATAATCTGGATGTTCAAGGGGGGATGCTCTATAATCTGGATGTTAGGTGGAAGATGCTCTATAATCTGGATGTTAGGGGAAGATGCCCTATGATCTGGATGTTAGGTGGAAGAGGCTATATAATCTGGATGTTCAAGGGGGAGATGCTCTATAATCTGGATGTTAGGGGAAGATGCCCTATGATCTGGATGTTAGGTGGAAGAGGCTATATAATCTGGATGTTCAAGGGGGAGATGCTCTATAATTTGGATGTTAGGCGGAAGATGCTCTATAATCTGGATGTTAGGCGGAAGATGCCCTATAATCTGGATGTTCAAGGAGGAAGATGCTCTGTAATCTGGATGTTAGGAGGAATATGCCCTATAATCTGGATGTTGGGGAAGATGCTCTATAATCTGGATGTTAAAGAAGGAATATGCTCTATAATCTGATGTTAGAGGAGGAAGATGATCCATAATCCACAATTGTATTTAAATTTTAAACATGACGTTTGGACTTTATATGTTTTTTTTAATTCTTGTAAAGTTAAATCATGAAGATTGTTTTTGTTGAGGAAAAGAAAAGTTATTAAATAGACATTTTCCGAACCAAGGGAATTGGTGGCGTTACAAGTGCAGATTGTATACGAAGGCTTGTTTGATATTTCAACCAGGAGACTGTCCCTTAAAAAAGTCTTTGTGTTCTCAATTTGTTTCTCCAGCAAAGGAAAGAGTCGGAGACGCAGTGCCAGACCGACAGCAAGTTTGACCTGGAGGTCGAGGAATCCAAAGAGCCGCTGGCAGCGGAAACACGTCCCAGTGACTACGTGTCCCGGTAAGTCACCATGTCTGCACTCCCCACTGCGCTTTCCAATGCGTGTCCTGCTCCGTTAAAGCGTGGCAGAGAGGTTCTATAGGAGTGGATAAGTGACCTCGGTCTCTGCAGACTTCACCCTGAACAGCAGCGTCTGCCACAAGGTCGCCCTGTCACACCATATCACTGTCAGGACATGTCACATGTGCAATTCTGTTTGTCCTAAATCTGATCAGCACCTGTAATTTATTGTGCTGCCGCTGACCTGAGGTCTGATAGATGAAGTTTGCGTGTTTTCAGGCGTGAGCTGAATAATTCCTCTTTCCACACCCAAAACATCAGCGAGAATCTGATTAAACTGCAATTTTTTTCTGCTCCTGCTGCCACAATCGGCACGTCTTCTTCATTTTGATCCGCCCGAAAATGACAAACGTGCCACCCGTCACTTCGCTGCAGCTGCCAGCAATGCAAATGAGCCGACGAGTTTCTCCTCAAATTAAAGAGGAAGCTGCAGCAGCAGCTGAAGGAGCCGTGAGTCAGGATGATTAGGAGGAAGATAGAGATCTGCAACCGAAGGCCTGACTCACATGTGCCCACACACTTCCTAATAAGACTCTGTTCAGTTCCCCCAGGAGGCTGAGCAGAGACCACAGCCGGCAGGAGAGAGTAAACAGTTCAGCTGCGTCTCTTTTCCTCTTATGATATGAACTGTCTTGTATGTGCTGCAGTGTCACTCTGCAAACAGACAGCCAGCAATAAATCAGAAGTACACCTCCTATTCTAATGTAAAGAGCTAGATTAATCTGTATAAGTTAAGCTTTTATGGATCATAATGCAGTTTAACATTCCTACATTAACATGCATTAGGTTTACATTATTTTAAAAGTAATTTATGTTGTGTTCAAATGTGGTTTATTCAGTTTTCATCACCATACTAGCATGTTATCTTGATTGCAGGGAAGAAGATGCTCTAAAATCTGGATGTTAGAGGAGGAAGGAGCTCTATAATCTGGCTGTTAGAGGAGGAAGGAGCTCTATAATCTGGCTGTTAGAGGAGGAAGATGCTCTATCATCTGGATGTTAGAGGAGGAAGGAGCTCTATAATCTGGATGTTAGAGGAGGAAGGTGCTGTATAATCTGGATGTTAGAGGAGGAAGATGCTGTATAATCTGGATGTTAGAGGAGGAAGGAGCTCTATAATCTGGATGTCAGAGGAGGAAGGTGCTCTATAATCTGGATGTTAGAGGAGGAAGGAGCTCTATAATCTGGCTGTTAGAGGAGGAAGGAGCTCTATAATCTGGCTGTTAGAGGAGGAAGATGCTCTATCATCTGGATGTTAGAGGAGGAAGGAGCTCTATAATCTGGATGTTAGAGGAGGAAGGTGCTGTATAATCTGGATGTTAGAGGAGGAAGATGCTGTATAATCTGGATGTTAGAGGAGGAAGGAGCTCTATAATCTGGATGTCAGAGGAGGAAGGTGCTCTATAATCTAGATGTTGGCACTTGACAGATATTGAACAGCCAATATAAATGACCAGCATGCAGACTTTGTGTTGCTGTAAAACCTAAAAACTGTAGTTTTTTTCCACCCTTGAAGACAGAACTCATTATATTGCTTTTCATACTCTTAAAAAGCTTGTTCAGCATCAGATTTATGAGAAAATCTGCACAGTAACAGCAGGAGATTGTTAATGCTCACAACATCAGTGAAAGCAGTTTTATGCTCCATTCCTCAGGATTTGTCTCTGAATATAACCATTTAGTGCTGAACCGCCCTGAACGCCGCAGATTCTACACTCCCGCTCTTTGAAACTGTCGGGAATCTGTCTGATAACGGAGCGGCTGACACGTTTACCCTGCCCTACCTGAGCGGAGAGTGATAAAAGAAGCGTCTCTCCCCAGGTACCTGACAGACTTCGAGCCGGTGCAGTGCCTTGGCCGCGGGGGGTTCGGCGTGGTCTTTGAAGCCCGTAACAAAGTGGACGACTGCAACTACGCCATCAAAAGAATTCGCCTGCCCAACAGGTAGCATCTCTCCACATCCACACCAGACTTCCTTCACCAGGGGCTGTTGGTTCTTCCTTCATTTGTTTTAAAGCTGCTGAGCTCAGTCTGAAGCTACAGGGGCAGGAAGCTGCAGGGGCAGGAAGCTGCAGGGGCAGGAAGCTGCAGGGGCAGGAAGCTACAAGAACAGGAAGCTGCAGGGGCAGGAAGCTACAAGAACAGGAAGCTGCAGGGGCAGGAAGCTGCAAGAACAGGAAGCTGCAGGGACAGGAAGCTGCAGGGACAGGAAGCTACACAAAACGCTGCAACAGAACACTGTCACAGCAGAAAGCTCCACAGGCAGAGCTGACGTCTCTGAACAAACATTAGCTGTGTTGTTATTATCACTGACAAGCATTAGAATTCTGTGCTCAGCTCCGGTAGATGTGTGTGTCTTCACTGCAGCTCTGTGTGTGTCTTCACTGCAGCTCTGTGTGTGTCTTCACTGCAGCTCTGTGTGTGTCTTCACTGCAGCTCTGTGTGTGTCTTCACTGCAGCTCTGTGTGTGTCTTCACTGCAGCTCTGTGTGTGTCTTCACTGCAGCTCTGTGTGTGTCTTCACTGCAGCTCTGTGTGTGTCTTCACTGCAGCTCTGTGTGTGTCTTCACTGCAGCTCTGTGTGTGTCTTCACTGCAGCTCTGTGTGTGTCTTCACTGCAGCTCTGTGTGTGTCTGGCCGCTGCATCACACATTTCCACCGAACAAACTACTTTGTTCAATAATTTGTTGTCTTTGATGATTGTTGTTTCCACACTACTTGTTCAGGCAGTGCAGTAAATAGTCAAACATGAACCTTAATTTATACAATTTCTATTTAAATGATCTTTTTTTTAAAGTATTTGACACAAATCCAGGGAAAAGTGAGTGTTTTTTTTCCCTCATTGTGAAGCTGAACGCAAGCCTGAGTATCATCTCCTGTCATTTAGGGAGCTGGCCAGGGAGAAGGTGATGCGAGAGGTGAAAGCCCTCGCAAAGCTGGAGCATCCGGGGATAATCCGCTACTTCAACGCCTGGCAGGAGAGCCCCCCCGAGGGCTGGCAGGAGGAGATGGACCAGAGGTGGCTGAAAGACACCAGGTGAGTCCCGCACTTCGCTCTGTAAAGCTGCCATCAAACCATCTGCTTCTCAGCACCTGTCCACACACGAAGAGGAACTGAACCCCACCCGCACCCCCACCCCCACCCCCACCCCCCGTGAGAAAACAGGAACGTCCCCCAGTTCTACGTCGCAAGGCTCATCTCACAAACACGTTAAAATGTCCAGATGAAAAATACTGTGTATAACACAGAGCTGTTATATAGTCCGTTTAATGTCTGCTGTCTGCTCCCTGTGCTTTCAACGGCCTTGGTGGATGAGTGTTGAATACAGATCACATTCTGTCCGTCTGTCCGTCTGTCCGTCTGTCCGTCTGTGACATTACATCTGTTTTAACACCCCGGGAACCACATACTTAGATTCTGCTATTTGGGTGTGCAGAAGAGTCTTCTGCTCTTCCAGTTTGTTTTTGGGGACGTGGAACATTTTTCCTTCCCAGACGGAAGCAGGAATGATACAGACCTGGGCCCGTGTTAAAGTGTGTTTCAGTTGTCTTCAGAACCCATTAAGGCCGATTCATTCTACGTAAGAACCGGTGACCTGCCGAACAAAATGACATCATTTTCTTTGGAACTTTGTCTCGGCTGTGCCGACCGTCTGAGGCCAAGTGTGTCGGTGCTGCACTGCCAGGTGCTGCACATGCACGTTCCAGCTGCAACCTTGGAAAATATTTTTATTTGAGGTTCTGAGTTCTCAGATAAGGGAGGTAGTATTAGTTTGGTTCAGTGTCAAAACTCAAATCCTGAAGGCAACCTGTCAGTTTACCACTGTATCACTGAGATTAGAGACCAGCAACTAGTGTTTTTATTGTGGTGCTGATCAGGTCTGTGGCGGCTCGGTTTGCTCAGTAAATATGAATTAAATGAAACACTGAATGTTTTCATGTTTTTCCTGTTTTCAGACCCGAAATATTTTCTTTCAGTCGTTTCTGAAGCGTTTTCTATATTTCCACAGCTCAGTCATTCTGCGTCTGCTTCCTCTTCCTTTCCTCTTCCAGTGCCACCGACTGGCCAATGAGCTTCCTGGACCACATGGAGGCGCTGTCGGTGAAGGTGCCGGTGTCCTGCTCAGTGTCTCCGAGCGGCCGGCCCGGAGGAGAGGCTCTGGAGGCGTCTGTGGACGGGCCGAGTCTGCTGAGCGGCGCCGGCAGTGTGGACGAGGCGGAGCTGTCCTTCCAGCCGCTGCTGGGCCACGACAGCCTGACGTCGGAGCGCGACAGCCAGGCCGACCCCGACGCCTCCGACACCCCCCACTCCTTCGAGCTGTGCCCCCCCCGCGGCCCCAGCGACTGCACGTCCTCCTCCTTCGACATTGTGTTCGAGGACTCAGGCTGCGACCGCGACGCCGAGGCCGACTCCGGCTCCGGCTCCGGCGCCACCGGTCCCGGCACCAGCATAGAGAAGAACACCTCGTCTTCCTCACACACCCGGCGACAGGAGTCTGTCCCACCCTCCTCCTCTTTCTCCTCCTCCTCCTCCTCCTCCCCGCCTCGACCCACCTCGCTCACCCTGCCGCTCCGCACCATGCCGCCGGCGCAGAGAGTTCAGCCTTCGCCCAAGGTCCGTTCAACTTCCACCACGACGGTCAAACCTTCTGCACTTTCTCTCCTCAGTCATATGTCAAAGCTCTTCATAAGAACTTCTCAGATCGGTTTAAATGTTTTAAAAAAACAAATAATGTAGTTTTACAGTAAATTCAAATTTATAAAATAAGATTAAAACATATTTCAGCGTTTAAACCAGGTGCAGTGGTTTTCCCTCAACAATAATGAAGTGACTGACTGCAGCATTCCGTCTGGTTTAAATATTAACTTCTGGTTTCCAGAAGCTTCAGTCCTGCTTCATGTTTTGTTTCCTGTTTAAATCTGCTCCTTATTCTTTTCTCTCTATAGTAAAGACAGAAAAGGGACGTTTTACAATCAAATTGATTGATTCTGTCGATGAACCCTAACCTTTAGAAAACATGTAAAATCACATTTTACATGTGACTGGCTTCAGGTTTGTAGATTTCCTGCCGTCACTTTCAGAACTTTTTAAAAAAATATTTGTTTCATAAAAACGCAAAGCTCCATATTTACGTTTGGTCGTGACTCAGCAGACAGAAAGCAGAAGATTCAAACATGATACAAGATCAGAAATTACAAGTGATAATTAATAAAAGTGATCATATTTTTGTGTGATGCAGTACTTGCTGAAGCTGCAGTCCTCTGATAAACACAGCAGCTTGTGCTTCTGGTGCAGGTCTACTTGTACATTCAGATGCAGCTCTGTCGGAAGGAGAACCTGAAGGACTGGATGGCTCAGCGCTGCCTCCCGGAGCAGAGAGAGAACAACCAGTGTCTGGACATCTTCCTGCAGATCGCCGAGGCCGTCGACTTCCTGCACAGTAAAGGACTGATGCACCGCGACCTGAAGGTCAGCTCGCCACACCCCGAAACACAAACATCACAAATCTCTTAACTCTGTCGGTGGTGACGGAATCAAACCAACAGTCACTCTGCTGCAGCTTCATTTACTGTCAGGGAAATACCTGGTTTAAATCAAGTTTCAATCACTTTTATGGGACAAACGATCTCTTTATTGTTTCATCAACAAAGTTTAAAAGCTGCCAAAGTAGTTAGGATGGTTGGACGACCTGTTCAAGTCCAGAACCAGCTGAAAGTATTGATCAGAGCGAGTCCACTGTCTAACCATCCGTCTCCACTGCAGCCCTCCAACATATTCTTCACCATGGACGACGTGGTGAAGGTGGGAGACTTCGGCCTGGTGACGGCCATGGAGCAGGAGGAAGACGAGGACGAGCCCAGCGTGCTGACCCCCGCCCCGCTCCTCACCCGCCACACGGGGCAGGTGGGCACCAAGCTGTACATGAGCCCCGAGCAGGTGAGCAGACCCCGAGACTCGCAGCCCCTCGTGGAGTGAAAGTGATTCTGACCGTGTCCCCGTCTGTCGGACCTGCAGCTCTCTGGAAACTCCTACTCTCACAAGGTGGACATTTACTCTCTGGGTCTGATCCTGTTCGAGCTGCTCTATCCCTTCAGGACGCAGATGGAGCGAGTGAGGGTGAGTCCCTCTGCAAACACCTCCGAGATCATTTCATCCACTAAATTCCTCTCACATTGAAAAATACCTGGAAAGTGCACATTACTGAAGTAGTAACTAGTAGTTCTGCACATGCTCAGTAGAGCCAATCAGAACAATGTTTCCTCCAGGGTGTCATGACTCCCAGTCCATATTCTCCTGGACTTGGTACTTTTATTTTGACAGTAACTGTAATAACAATCCAACTTGGTGGTCTGTCCACTAGAATGTCCCCTGGTTAATGTTTAGAGCTCATTGTTTTCTGCTGCGTGTGTGTGTGAGATTTCATCACAAAAACAAACAGCACCAACCAGTGGCCCAACATGAAAACTGCATTGTTTATGCTTCTCATTGAAATACTTTTTATCTTTTATATTGTAGAATTTATAAAGTCAGAAATAAACTAAACATGATTATGAGCCATTTATATTTGTTAACTGAAATGTCACATATTCTATGTCTTATATCTAATAAGATTATAAAATTATAGATTTTGTTCATTGGGTTTTTTCAAACAAAATACAGACAGACATATAAACAAAGAAAAAAATGTAAATCTATTTTTTTAATTAAATTACATAACAATAGTAATAAAAAACCTATATTAAAACAAAACAATCATCAATAACATTATTGATTGAAGATAGAGTAAAATGGAGAGAAAAAAGAAAAGAAAGTTGGTACGTCGTTCTGGTCACATGACCGGCTGTAAATCTGAGGTTAAATCTGTTTAGACATCCAGTAAATGTTTGATCAGTGAATATGATCAACAGGGTGTTTATGTTCTTTATGAGAATTGTAAAGCAGAAATTCTCTCAATATTCATATTTATCATAAATTCTGGAAGTGGTGGACAAGCTGAATTAATGTTATTGTGTTAAAATGATTTAATTAATTAATTTAAAGATACAGGAAATAATCCTAAAGCTGCTCATGAAGATTTTAAGATGAAGAGAAGATCAATTTCCTCAACGTTTCAGTGTGAGAGGAATTTCTGTTGGATTCTGAAACAAAGGAGCTGATGACACACACACACACACAGACACACAGACACACACACACACACACACACACACACACACACACACACACACACACACACACACACACACACACACACACACACACACACACACACACACACACACACACACACACACACACACACTCTCTCTCACTCAGGTTCTTCTTCCAGACACTGACTGAAGTGAGGGCCCTCTGCTTCCCTGATCTTTTCTCCAAAAACAACGTTCAGGAGGTGAGTGGTCCTCTGCTGCCCTCTACAGGAGGCCAGGGCAAACTGCACCAGAGGCAGAACTAATCTACATGTTTCTGCAAAGACATCATCCATCCATCCATCCATCCATCCATCCATCCATCCATCTTCTCCCTCTTATCCATTTACGGGTGGCAGGGGTGTCAGTCTGAGCACCGTCACCCAGATCACATTGCACAGATTAAGAACCTCCCAGCAGGTGGAGAGCCCACAGGAAGCAAAGACAACATAGAAAATGTTTTTTTTAAAAGCACCAATTCACCTCAAACACACAATTTAAAGCATTAACCTCGACCCCATAACTAAAATAACTAAAAAGTTGAAATGCTTCAGTTTGTGGACTAATAAACTGATAATATGAAGGCTTTTATTTATTAAATTTTTTAAAGATGTACCTGCAGGTCAAACTGAGCTGTACACAGTTTAACACAAATGTACCATTTTAATCTACTCTCAAGATTATGTGTTTGAATTGTTCTGCTACTAAATTTGCTTAAAAATACTCTCAATATAGTCTTTAGTATCAATAATACAAATTCAAATCATTCATAGATAAATCATAAGAAAGAATCCCGTGCATGTGCAGGTTTCTGCTTGATGAGGAAGTTTACTTTGTGTAGGTGTTTACTTTATAATGAGATTAACATAATCCAGCATAATCTGTGATTCTCCGACGCTGGAAATCCCCTCACTCTGTCATCCACTGCACGGCCTGTTTTCTTCACACGGACTCACGTCTTCAGCTCCACCATGAACAAATACAACAGTTCAGCACTCTGAACATGAAGCAGAGAAAGACAAACAATAATCCTGTGTGTGTGTGTGTGTGTGTGTGTGTGTGTGTGTGTGTGTGTGTGTGTGTGTGTGTGTGTGTGTGTGTGTGTAGCTGAGCATGGTCCGCAGCATGCTCTCCCCAGCCCCCGCCGAGCGTCCTGAAGCTGCTGACATCACGGGAACGCCGTTGTTCCAGGAGCTGGAAGTGCCGTGTCGTCTGGCCTTCAGGCAGCGCTCCCGCACCTACAGCGCTTCGTCTATGGGCCGCCCCGCACGCCAGACATCAGCTACCTGAGCCCCCCCCCACATTGATGATACAAACACCTCAACCCCCCCCCCCCCCCCCCCAAACATACTGTCACCTTAGAAGCCAAGAACAACAGTGAGCAGCACACACACACACACACACACACACACACACACACACACACACACACACACACACACACACACACACACACACACACACACACACACACACACACACACACACACACACACACACACACACACACACACACACACACACACACACACACACACACACACACACACACACACACACACACACAGAGAAGGTTTGTGGTTGGAGCTCCAGTGTTCACTCATTCACTCACCCGAAGCCTCAGGTATGAAAACCAAGAGGACCGTCCGAAGGGGCCTTGAAGCTGGACCATCCCGTCTGCCTGTGATCTGGACCGGTCTGTACTGATCTGGACCGGTCGCAGGTTCGAGCACTAACTGGTGTCCTAACGCCCGATATGCCTGATTTGGGAGACCAAAAAAGAGCATCTTTTCTTTTTCCTACGTGTATTTTTATTCTGTTTCCAGGAGAAGGTGGTGTGTTTTAGTCTCGTCCATCAGATACGACTTGCCTTTAGGAAGGAGCCTGTAGAGGCTCGTCCTCTTCCTCCTCTGAATGAATGAACGAAAGAATTGACCCTTTCTGCATGTAACCTGATAGGGAAGTGAAGGGGTGAATGTGACTTTGTAATCTGAACGCTTGGATGCAGTTTTCTGTGTAGATTTTACACACGGACTCTGAGGTGCTCAATCATTTTCTAACACCTCCCGTTCGCTCTCTGTACATACCTGACAGAAGGAAACCTGCTTGTGATTTCTTTGAAGCTTTCCTGTACATACTGTAAGGCTGTAAGATAGTGAGATACTGTGAGACGAACCCAGAGGAGACGATCTGCCATTAACGGATTCCTGAATGTTACAGCGTGACCTCTGACACCGGCGACACTCGCCTCTCGAATCACCCCAGTGTTTGTTTCCACATTTTGATCAGCCGCGGAAAGAACCGCAGGAACCCGAGGAGAACCACAGAAACCCCGAGTGCCATTTGAAAGTCTGTTAAGTGTACTTTTTTCTCTGTAAACTGATAAATCACCTCACCTTTGGTTCCCGTCGTGCTGACGTTCCCACAGTAGCATTTAGATGTGACGCCGATCATATTTTCACCCCCCTCTATGGGGGGGCGGACCTGGTTTTGGTCATGTGACCCACATGAGAAGTGCTGGGAGAGTCACGTGACCTGTTTGTAAGTCCTCACACAAACTTTCAATGATTGTACTTTTCTAAGGATCTTTCTCAGTTTTTTAAGGAAGGGAAAACAAATGCAGTTTTTTTTAAATAGTTCTGCAGGGTTTTTGAATTTCTGTGTCTGGTTGGAGAAGTCGCAGCCATCATTCGTTCATTCGTTCACAGTCTTTCCTCCGGTACAACTCCCACCATGAGACTCGTCTCCGCGCTGCCCCCGGGCAGCAGCTTCTTATCGAGGGACTGTAAAGTTTTGTAGAGTTAATTTAATATGTCTCCTTTTATTCCCACTGAATTGTGACACGAAGACGTTTCTATGCCCTGGAGTTTCTCTCCACTTTAGCCCCTCAGTAGTGAATATCGTGTCATCTTAATCGGCATTATTGATGATCGTGTATTATCATTGATCCTCCTTTCATTCAAATCAAGAACAATGTGATGACTCCATAGTTTTTTTTTTTAAAAAGCTTTGTTAGATCGTCTCCAGCCACCTTAGTCGCGTGTTCTTGTGCACAAGAGTTCATTCTGTCCAAGTTGTAAATATGTTTATTTGCTTTATTTATGTTCTGATGCCGTGATCAATCCGTTGTGGGTTGGTGTTATTATGAATGCACTTCATGACTCGGAGTGTGTTGGAATATGATGACTTCTTATAAGTCTTAAATTTAATAAACTGTTCTATACCGTTTGTACAGTTTTGTGTCTTTGGTGTGCAGTTTGTTGGGTTTTGGGGATCTCTGATTATTTACTCATTTTAGCAATTCCAAGTAGTAACTCCATCTCCCATGATCCCTTGCAGCATACACACTAAACAGGTGTGTCAAAGCATCATGGGTAATGTAGTTCCTAAACAAATCAAAACATATTGGTGTTTATGTTCCGTTAGTAAACTAGTGGACGATGAACGACGTGGTAAACGTATCTTTACCGTGTAGATGAATGAGTTAATCTGTGTAGAAGTGATAAAATCCAGAGTTTGAGGTAGAATACGGTGAGCGTTTTCTCGGTGAAGGGGCGGGCTCTGCGGCTCGTGGCGCATTTCCTCCTCCTGACGTCACTTCTGGGTGTCAATCAGCGTCTCGGTGCGGCGCTGGGACGCAGCACCGCGGGGAAGATGTGAACTGAGTCCCCGGCGAACACTACTTCTCCAAACACCCCGACGCTTCACCCAGACAGCGGCTCCTCCGGTCCGAGGCGCCTCCCGGCGGCGGACCGCTCCTCGGCTCTCTCCCCGCAGCGGCGGAGCTTCAGCCTCCAGCAGCCATCTTTTGTGAGCGAATGTCCGGGGCGCCGCGGCGGGCCTGCTCGGGCTCCGGCCGGGGCCGCGGCTCGGGCCGGGGCTTACTGATGCTCTCCACCGCCCTCCTGCTCTCCGTCATCGGCGTGCTGTCCGGGCTGGCCGGCCTCACTGAGGCGAAGGAGTGCGACAAGCCGTGTATGAACGGACATTGCAACAACGCCACCGGGAGCTGTGTGTGTTTCCCCGGCTGGGTCGGGGACCAGTGCCAGCACTGCGGAGGACGCTTCAGGTACGTGCGGGAACACAGCCGCTTCCTCCGGGGGGAAGAGCAGCAGCCCCTACCGGGGGTTCCGGAGCCTCCGATCGCTTGTTGGTTCAGTCAGAGCTCAGATTGTTAAACCAGGTGATCGAGTAGCACCGCACACCTGAGGCATCAGACACCGGGTCACTACCTGGACCTGCCCCAGCTGCTGACCACCACAGGGGCACTTCTTACTGCCCCAGCTGCTGACAACAGGGGCAGTTGTTCAGCTCAGGTGCACAGAGGTGCAGGTCAGCCGATATGCATGATGTGATGAACCTTTAAACATCATTATGACAGTCATCCTGTCAGACAAGTCTGCAGCATCAGGACCACACACACACACACACACACACACACACACACACACACACACACACACACACACACACACACACACATCTAGACTCATACAAACTAAAGGTCATTTCCTTATTTGCATGCTTGCTGCACACCAGTGGGAAGTGGGCAGCACTCTCCTCACTGTGAGAAACCCCCTTGTTCGATTCCAGGCAGTTTGCATGTTCTTCCCATGTAGTTTGTTGTCTCTGTGGATGTACGAGTTTTCTCTGATTTCTTGAATCCAAACACACCTTTGTTAGAATAACTTCTTCCCGTTTATCTGACGTTCATCTCTCGTCTTTGGCTTACTTGGCAGCTCCAGTTTCCGTCCACATGGCGAAACAGCGCTCCTTACCCCAATCTGGGTGTCTGAATTGCTTGTGTGTGTGATGGTTTGATCTTTGACCCTGTTTGACTCTGCTGTTTGACACAGCGAGTCAAAAGAGGTTTTCTTCAGGATCTGAACTAATGCTCACGATGTTTTATTATATTCCAAATATCTGAAGTTGTTATAAGAACCTGCTAACAGTTTAAAACCAAAGATGAAGTTTAAAGTTCCTCTCCCAGAATCCACGTGGGAAAAAATAAGAACTTGTAGTCAGTTTTAGTTGTTGTCCGTCTCGAATATGTTGTCAAAACCTTTCTGAAGGAAATTCCTCATCACAAACACGTATTTCCAGCATTTCAATTTTGCGGAACATCCCCGGGTTTGTTGACGTCTCGGCGTCACAGAAACTCCTGAAGATTCCTGAAGCAAAATCCCGTTTGTTCCCTGGATCTCTCCAGATCTGGATTCTCACTGGAAAAACCATCAGTTTCACTCCATTTCACACTTTTCTCGTGGTTTTTTTTCAGTTATTTTTTCTTGAGCAGTTGCTGTAGGTTTCCCAAGATGACGTCAGTCAGTAAACATAAACAGTTTGATGGATAAAAATTGTGGTTTGTCTGTAAACATCTGGACTTTGGTGTGAAGGATTTAGGAAACTGCAGCTTGAAATGAGTGGAGATGGTCTAGTTTTGGTTTATTCTCTGTGCAGAAGCGATGTCTTTTAAGGGAAGTATAATTCAAAGACTTTTTCTGGTAGAGTTGTTTTAAAATCGCAGAAAATTAATCTAGACTGATGGTCAAGAGAATGTTGGTGCCACAAGTACAAACTCCGATTTCCAGTGAAGTTCAAACAATTAGTAAAACATGACGAGAAACCAAATCTCACCATTTATGGACACTTTTTTAAAAGCATATTCTGTCGAATAAACAAAGTCAATATGTTTATTATTCAGGTCGACAAGCTTTCAGTTTTTTTGTAAATGGTCCCAGATCTTTTTAGTTTGATGCCTGAAACATGTTCCAAAAAACCTGGGACAGAGGCCAGTTTATCACTTTCATTTATCCATCCATCCATCCATCCATCCATCCATCCATCCATCCATCCATCCATCCGGGGTGAACCAGACCTCATCCAGGTCGGGGGGGGGGGGGGCAGACATCTTCCAGGCTGGAAACTCGTTCCGTCTCCAACTCCTCCGGTCCTCCAGAACTTCCACCAAACACCTTTTGAAACGTCCCGTAAAGCGCAGCTTCCGTCTCTTATGTATCTGCGGCTGTTAGCCGGGTTCACAATCTGACGAGAAAGTTTTGGTTGGAGTCAAGCTTTCTCAGAACTCTTTTCCCAGCCTTTGGGAGCGATGGCCATCATGAGCATCATCAGAGTTGTGCTTGTTGGACGCTTTAGTTTGATTACATACTAGTCTGTGTTCATAAAGCCTGTTTGTTCACGAGAGTTCATTAAACAGGACAAAACTCATAATGTACAACTTCCATACACTCATTAAGACCCCTCCTGGGAATGAAACCATGGTGTCTTAGTGTGAGGTGGAGGTGCTACCCACTTCTCCACCGTGCCGCTGCTCCTGCCTGCCTGGCTTCAGAAAGATCCAGCACAGTGGAGATGAGTGGAAGTTTTGTTTGTGGCGTTCCTGCAGAAACCCAAAGCAAATCTGTTTCCGGGGCCGAAGTGCTGCTGTTCTGTTCGGTCTCATCATCGTCAACCGGTTTTATGGCCACTTCCCTCTGGTTGAGGTCGGTTGGATGGAAGCTTTGGAAAGTATTCTAATAATCAGTTGTAAACTTAACAAATCAAGGCGATTCTTGACACACGCAGAAGATTCTTTGCCGCCAAAAACATCCTCCACGATTATCAAGAATGTCACGAACCGACACGCCCTGTAAAGAACCTTATTCAGATGTGTTAAGTCACATTGTGAATGTCACCAATGTGTCACATGATGGGAAATGATATTCAGAACAAATCGTGCCTTTGTGTAAACACAGCATTAAGGCTCCGTTTTCACAACATTTTCAAGTGGGAACGGAAAACCTGCGTTGCATTTTAGGTGTCTGTTTATATGACAATGGTACTCTGAGCCACTGAAAACACAACTTTTTGAAAACGCTCCTGGTCATAGTCTTCATGGTGGTACTAACTAGTAGTAGTGCAAATGCTCAGTAGAGACAATCAGAAAGAAGGGTACGTCCGAATTGTCCCTCCTAACTCCTTATCTATGGACGTTACCTTAGCCCCCTGGATGACATCACAGGGTTAAGGAAAGGTGTTAGGATGCTTCCTAAAGGAGTTAGTGAAAGGTGTTAGGAGGCTTCCTAAAGGAGTTAGGAAAGGTGATCACGGTGGCGTGGCAGTCAGACAGCACTTTCACTTAGTGACGTCATAGTAGTCCGACGGCGGTGCCAGTTAGTGACGTCTGCCATGGTGGGGAAAGAACTACAAGTTTCTGAAAAAGCACATTTCTACCACTTCCCCCTGTGCCTCGACCCGCTGATATAAACTCACTTACATGATCTGCTCCTTTTTCAGTCATCCTGAGTTTCCCTGAACGCTCCGATGAGCGGGTTCCTTTAAATGTTGTCGCAGCATAGAATTGTGGGGGAACATGAGCTGGTCTCCTTTGGTAAAGGAACCATCAGTGGTTCCTAGGCTAAAGGAGGTTCTAAAGGAAGCATCAGTGGTTCCTAAGCTAAAGGAGGTTCTAAAGGAAGCATCAGTGGTTCCTAGGCTAAAGGAGGTTCTAAAGGAACCATCAGTGGTTCCTAGGCTAAAGGAGGTTCTAAAGGAAGCATTGAGCCTCCTTTCCTTTACTTACTGAGAATTCAGACAGTCCTTATCATGGCCGCCACACAGAACACTTCCGGGGTGAAGTCGATAGTTAAGGAGTTAGGAGGGACAATTGGGACGGACCCAAAGTTTCCTCTGTGGTGTCATGACCCCCAGTCCATATTCTCCTGGACTTGGTACTTTTATTTTGACAGTCACCATAATAATAATCATGTCAGATATTTAAACTGTCAAAAGATTTGCTACGGCGCGGATGAGAAACTTAGTAGCTCGTAGCAAAATGGGATGAATGTCACAAAACATGGCAGCACTTAATTGGCCGTAATAGAACTTGAAGGCGGTAGTGGGATGGGAGGCTTGCAGGAACTGCCGTTTAGTGCGTGTTCTGTCACGGTTGTTTCACGGTTGCTTCGCATTTTATTACGTGGCGCCGCGCTTCGTCACGGTTCTCACGACGTAGTTCTGGTGTGTGGTTGCCGTTTCATCACGTTCAATTGCGGCTTATCCCAGCGTGTGACGGTTTGTGTATCCGGCACGTTGCGTTCTACCCCGGTCAGCCACGGCGCGCACGGTCTAGGAGGAAGCCGAGCCCGAAGGGGAGTTTCATTGGAGTCTGAGCAATCAACGGCAGAACACTTTCTACAAGCTCTGCCATCGAAAAAGAAATCCAGAGGTATGTAAGCACCCAGAAAAAGGCTCAGGAGACAATGATTGCCTTCACTTTTGGTGGCTCTTTGGAGCATAAACATGCTTCACAATGGTCCAACGTCCACATTTCATCTGTAGAAAGCCTTGACAGAACGTGAAAAATGTGCCAGTCCTTCCTCAGAATTCCTCAAAATCCCACGGCGCACTACATTTCTGGCAAACGGGGCTGCCGTGAACATAGTGTAAACCTACCCTTAGTCTCCTCTGATTGAAAACCCTAACAGGAAGTCACATAAGAGCGATGTTTCTGTGCCTTGTGAGGATTTCAACATTTAGTCACCTTCATTTCCTGCTGACTCGCTCCAAACTTAACCATCACTACTTCTGACCGAACCATAGCTATCGACTTTACCTCAGAATGTGTTGAGTTTACTAACAGGGACTCTCCGAGGTTCAGAGCACACACACACACACCACTTAACTAACCACAGTGTCACCCTGCGCAGCCATGTTTTTCCCCTGGATTACCGCCCCTCTGATTAACCTCAACATTACAGTGTGATGGATGCAAACGTTCAGCTTTAGATTGTAGGACGTGTCTCATTCTGGGTTCCTTTGACTTGTGCAGCCTGAGATCAGACGTCACCTTCGCCCTCATCAGAGGGTCTCCAGCTCCGGACCCCGGGTTGGAAACCACTTTAACCTTCCAACATAAAGGTTTTCTCTCTTCAGCTGTCATGGATCAGGCTGCGTTTGGGTTTTTTGATCTACCAGTTGGTCAATGACCTGCATGTCACTGTCCAGGCCCCTTGTGGTTCGGGTTGTCCTGTAACGGTGATTGTGAATGAGTGGAATCGCAGCGGGACGCGCGAACTGCTGGAGGTCTGCCGGCCCCAACACAACCTGCAGGTCCAGAAACCCACCATGAAACATTCTGATGAAGCCGCCTTCCTCTGAAAAGCTGTTCGTGTTCATGTCACCATAAGTTGTCGCCATAAATGTTTCTTTTAAATCATATGTGTGGCCACGAGGGCGTGTCACGCGCTGATCAGATTATTTCCAATAAAGAAAGATTTATGCCTCCTGGTGTGAAAATCTCCAGAGACACGCGGCTGGACTTTTTTCCTGAGTATGAGATGAAGCTTCGGTCACGATCAATTAGTTTTACTGAGGGTTGGACTTTTTGGAGGAAGTTTTCTTTTTGTGCTGAGGGGTCGCGGGGTGGTGGGGGTCGGGTGGGTGGTGGGGGTCGGGTGGGTGAATGAATGCCTTGTCCGTTCCACATGGAGCCACTTTCAGCTTCTGGCGCATGTTCATGTCCTGGCATCACCTCTGAATTCCCCCATTTGTAATGAAATTAGTTCTCTGAATACGACGCACACATTTCCAATTATATTTCTCCATTGCCATCTCTTTTATCCTTTTAAAGGAATCACATAGTGCTCTTTTTGCTTGTTCTTTGTAATTTTATAAGTCAAGTTTTTGATAGTTGAAATGGGAAGAAATCCGAGTTTTACGATGTTAAAAACCTACGGCATACATTATGTCTGTTATGCACTGCATTTGGTGTCTGAAGGTGAAAGAAATCCCCGCAGGACAGAATTGTGATGCATAACTTTAAAACCAGCCTCTGCAAGTAATTTATAAAATATTTATCACACAATAAAAGTGAGTTAGACCTTTAAAAGCAGGTTCCGACTCAGCTCTGCTCCATGTGCTGTTTACGCCTCAATGTTGTTCTGCAGCATTAATGGAGGAAAACCTTCCTATTCATTGTTGAATAAAGCTTTTGTGAGCTGCGAGTCAGAACATTTCAGTGTCCTGAGGTCTCTGGTTTTACATCTTCAGGTTCTGGAGGAACTGATTCTGCTTATTACAACAATGAAAGGAAGCTTGACTTCCATGTATTGATTAATAAGTTTAATATGTTTTGTCTTGCCGATGGTGGCTTATCGGCTAAACATGCAACAATGAACTGTGATGATGATGATGATGATGATGATAGTAATTATTTTAGGGCGGTTTGTGGGGATTTATTTGGAAACTGGAACACCCCAAAATCCATTCAATTGGTCCGTGGATGATGAAGAGTTGGTAAAATACATAAATACAAACCAATAAATAAGTAAATACACGCAGCTGAAACATAACCTCCAAAATGTATGTTGTGCAAAACCTTAAATATTATTTTTACACTGGAATTAAGAAAAAAAGATGAATTATCAAGTGGTTACCTTAAAAACAAAAACCATTTAAAAAGATCCAGCCGTCCATGTTTACTCGACAATGTTTCAAGGGAAAATGCATCATTTGTGTTTCAGGAAAGTTTCACGTTTACACAACAATGTTCTGAAAACGATGTCTGTTTCCACAGCAAAGGCAGAAGCACTGAAGATGTAGTTTGTTGAAGATTGTGTAGAAATGTAGAGGATATAGCTTTACTGACAAGAGGCAGTCTGTTCTATGAGGATCCACGTGTGGGATGAGTAACGAAGGCCGCTGCAAAACAGAAGGTTTCGAACGGGAGCAGCTTGAATGGTTGGTAGCTCCAGGTACCAGGGTTGTAACTTGGTTTGGTTGTCAAGAGTAGAAAAGATCTTCTGTGTTTTTCTGAATGTTTTTCCGTCAGCTCCTTGCATGTGCAGTTTTTCTGCTGCGAGTCTTATTCTGGGTCAGGTGGGGTGTGATTTGGTCCACAGGTACAGTTTACTGCAGGGTGTGTGCGTCAGTGTGATAATAAATGCTTGTTTTACTGCACGCTGGGCTGTGAATGTTCAGGTTGTTGTGATGGGTCACAGTCACACCCTGAACTCTACTGGTTTGCTGGTTTTGTATCAAGATCGTGACAATATTGAAGAAAACAGTGACATTTCCATTCGTGCGCTTATTAAAGTAATGGTAGGCAGATCTTAACTGCTTAAACTTGACATGTACAGTTTGTAATAGTGTCATTTCGTCTGGTTACTGAAACTTTTGTTTGATTGTTGACTTTCAGTTGCAGATGTGCCTTATCTGTCCCTGTAATATTGAACTTTCAAGGTTGAATTAAATCTATGAAGTAGAATAAAGGAAGTGTGTCTGTAATGAAGGTCTTCGTTCTGAAAAACACCAGTAAAGGCTGAGCGCTTCTGTCTGCAGCACAAACCCAGTTACAAAGTAGGTCCCTTGCTACTGTTGATTAAAATGTGATAGAAATCTGAATGCAGCACCGAGGAGTCCTAAACAGGACCGGATGGACTTCGTCTCCTCAGATAGCAGAGGGAGTCCTGATGGACTCTTATACGTTTTATTAGCGGTGGTGACTTCTCATCTGGTGAAACCCTCACTTTTATAATCCAGCATGTTGGATTTAGAGCTGCACAGTATTGCAGAGGAAGTTATGTTAGATCATATACGTTACAGCAGCTGTTCAACAGTTTTATTCACAATTTGAAAGCCTGAGCACATCATTTATCCAGGCTTGTCATTTTTACACTTAACTAGGTGATTGTTTTTCTATATTACTTCATTTTCAAGGTCACCGTCTTTGGTTTATTCCAGCAGTTTTCTACGCTGATTCTGGCTCCCGACAATGTTTCAAGTGAGATTGCATTGTTATTTGAAAAGTTTCATATTTGCATGGCAACGTTTTAAAAACGATGTGTGTTCCCACAGCAACAGCAAACATACAGAGAAGGATTTAGTTGGCATGTTTGGTAAGGAGTGTGTGCTGTTTGGTGGTTTTTGTAGACCACACGCGCGCACACACACACACACACGCAGCAGAAAACAGTACTATGATATTATAATCTATTCTTGTTTTTGTTTTGCTTTTTATTTACATGTAATGTCTGAGTTGTTTTGTTGCCTTTTCACCAGTCATGGATAGATGAAGTAATTGATCCCGGTTATTTAAATGTCTCAGAAGAAACGATGAGTAAGAGAAATAGCGAAGTTATAGGTTACAGTGCTGATAATGTGTTAATCTGTTTGGAGGATGTTTGTTAAATGGGAGGGATTTGATGACAGCGTTCTAAACAGTGGAGGTTCAGTGTGTTTACGGTGGACGGTCTGGTGGGGATGTTGTCTGGAGCGTCTCGTCCTCGGAGAGCTGTTAGTCTCCTCGCTGGGCGAGCTGAACCTCCCCAAAGGCCTGAGCTGTGTTACCGGTGTGAGGTGTGAGGCGGCTGCAGTACTGAGCGCAGTCGCTGTTTAATCTCCTGACAAGTTGGATCGGCTTGAACTGAACGCCGCCCCTGGCGTCGGACCTGGAGCCTCTGGGATCACAGCTGCTGCAGCAGCGAGCTCAAGGAGAACACGCATGACGGCTGTGTTGGAACCAGCCGCTGACTGACTGGGTGTGTTCGCACCACGAGACCTCCACCCTGTCCCCGGTGTAATCCACCTGCTGCGTCATCAGGCCAGGCTGCAAATTGCACCATTACACCGGGCCTGCTCCCACAATAAGTCACTGCGAGGTTGAATCATTTTCAGCCTGTTTGTTGCTGAAGTTGGTGTTTAGCTTCAGCCTCCGCGCTCTGCTGACGGTGTGTGGAATCATCTCTGCCTCTCTTCACACATTAAAGTTTTTCGGGCTTCAAACAGATGGAGCTGTGTGTTTAAATGGCAAATACTTTCTCCTCTTTTTGTTCATTACAGTGTTAAAGTTTCAGTTCATTATGTTTACTTCATGTTCAATGTTAATGAAACCTGTTGTGCAAAATCCACTGAAATGTCCAGAAACTTCTCCTGGACTGTTGCATTCTGGGAGTTTTTACAGACCCCCCCCTGACAGCGTGGCTTTGAGGCTGTTTGATAACAACCAGGGAGCTTTCAGGCAGCATGACGAGATCTCAGCTCAGGTCTCAGTGTCAAGTCGTGTCCAAAACTCTCAAAAATATCAGTTTACTTTGAAACCTTTACAAGTTGTTTGGCGGATTGGAGCCTCTTGCAGGCTGGCTTTATGTTTGACACCCCTGATTTAAATAATAATTTAAATAACCCAACTGTTACTATAGAAACTGTTCGCTTTTTTCATCCTTTCTCGACCAAAATTGGAACATTTGTGATTTTTATTTTCTTTCTCCACTTTTATTTAGCCAGGAGAACCACATTGAGATTAATAATCTCTTTTTCAAGTGTGTCCTGGAGGGCTGGGGGGGTTGAGGGTCTTGCTCGGGGATGTTTTTGGGACTGTGGGGGAACCCGGAGGAAACCCACACGCACACGGGGAGAACATGCAAACTCCACACAGAAAGACCCTGTGTTTGAACCCAGGACCTTCTTGCTGTGAGGCGAGTGTGCTAACCACTGCGTCACCGTGAAGTCGATTCATCCTCACATATGAAGCTGAAAGAAGAAGCTTGAACATAGATGGACTGAGACTGAATTGATTTTTCATTTCAATAATGAGATTAGCTGTGAAGCTAAAAGCTTTGAGCTAACAGCATACAACTAATGTAAAGAAAATATTTGTGTTAAGACCATTTATTGATGAATAAAAGTAGTGTAACTGCAGCAACTTGCAGTTAGAGGCGGCACACATGATAATGTTCACCCCTTCAACTTAAAGCAGGCGTGTGATTAAAGTAAATGTTAGTTTTACAGTCGCTTCATGTTGGTACACCATTCTGGTCTGATCTTTGAGCTGAACGATGTGCCTCTGGTTTTCATCTTGAAGTTGAAGTGATTCTTTTTGAAGGAATCTTCTTATAGCTGCTGATACGGATCAACACTGTGCAGGAAGCACAATACAAATAGAAAAGCTGCAACAAACAAGAACAAGGTGGAAACAAATGATCGCAGAAGCAAAGCAGAAGCTGCATTTAAATGCAAAAACCACCAAATAATTAATCTGTAATCTTGTTCTTCTTCCGCCAGGCTGACCGGCCCCTCAGGTTATCTGACCGACGGTCCAGGAAACTACAAGTACAAGACCAAGTGTACCTGGCTCATCGAGGGACAGTAAGTACAGTTCAATCCAAACCAGGCCTTGAAACAAACCGTGAGAGTGACTCGGTTCATTTATTTCTGAGTGAACCGTCGGTCTCTAATGGAGTTCTGATTGAACTGCTTGTTTTTCCAGTCGAAGTTATAAAAATAGACTTTTTAAGCTCTCACATGTGCAGTAGAAAGAGATGAGACTCTTTACTGATCCGGTCCCATCAAGGTTTCTCCAGAAGTACAAAGACAAATGTTGAAGTATTTCTGAAAGTTAGTCTGCAGCTTCCTGCGATGCTCGTTGGATTCTCCTCCTGGATTCTTGCAGTCGGCACATCCGCACCACGGCCATTCAATTACATTTACATTTCAGTGTTTAGAGCCACTGGCTCGGGCCCAGGGGATCGAACCACTCTCCGCTTCAACAGGCCGTGTGCATGTTGGACACGTTTGATCTCTGACCTTTTCTCCTCCATGGATGGTTTCTGTAATCAGCGAGTCACAGGGTCCTGATCCAGAGCTTTCATTACATGCTAATGGATCGTTTACGGCCTAAGAAGGGGGTTAATGCTGCAGTGACACGCCGCGCACTGCCGTGCTCCGCCGTACACTGCCGCGCTCCGCCGTACACTGCCGCGCGCCACCGCACACCACCACGCACTGCTGTGCTCCGCCGTGCACCGGCAGCGGCTCTCCGAAGCCTCAGAGCGGCTTTGAATTTGATTCATGCTGAATCTGCTCGATGTGACTTCATTTCCTGAACAGCCGTGAAATAAGTGGCGGAGCGAAGCCGTCTGCTGAACTCAAACAGCCGTTTTGTCACGTCTGTGTTTGAATAATTCCGTGCTGCTTGTGAGTCTCGGCTAATTGAAGCTTCAGGCGGCGGCGGCGGCCTGCCCTCCCTTCCACGGTCTCCGAGGGGCGGTGCATCTAATAAATATAACTCTGACTGTTCATACAGTTTCCTCTCCTTGTATTGAACGGTCCTGTTTTGTGAGCAGATTTAAGGCTGAACCTCGTAAACTTCTGCCATCCATTAACCGATTTGCAGCTTTTGTTTGTTTTGTTTTTGCCCTCGTCTGCAGAAAGTCTTTCGTGCACAGTGACTTTGTTGATTCTGCACAGAAGAAGTGTTATCAGAGGGTTTTATGTGCAACATCAGGCGTCTGCAGACACTGAGGCCAATAAAAGACCAATGTGTGATACTTTAAAAAGTTTACCGAAGGTGTTCAATGTTTCTGCTTCGTCATCTGGTTGATTATTCACCTCGATCTCATTTCTCCTCTTCATGTAATGACAATCGGTGCTTTACAGTCTGAGTTCAGCATTTGAACTTCCACTTCATGATGGTGAACAAATTAGTTTCTCAGATCAGGTGTTTGTTAAAATCAGCTGCTAGAGAAAAGTTCACCAATGAAGCTGAATAAATCAGTCTTCTGTGTCTCCGGGAGACTCTGAAGTTACAGCGCCCTCACTGGCCATGAGGAAATACTGCAGTTTCATGAGGTTTTACGTGCGTTCAAAAGTTTTTGTGTGGACGGGATCTTAAACGTCCCAGAGAACTCGCCAAAAGGGTTGGGAAATGTAACATTTTTATGATTGTTGAGGATCATTATTAAAAAACAAAATTTACTTTGACATTTTTGTGTCTTAAAAACCACAAATAAATAATATTAATATGTAATAAATATCTATTGGGTAGAGTGAAAAAGACCAAATAACTTAGTTACAATTCTGCCTGGAAAAAAGCTTTAATATCCTGTTTTAGCAGAAAAAAAGCTTATTAACTTGTCATGGTTAGATAGATAAATACTTTATTAGTTATTTCTTAAAAAGATAAAAGCTTGATGTGATCCTATTTAATTCTTAAGAGGAAGGATAACGTCTGTATTTCATTTATTCCCAGGAAGCGCACAAGACTAAACTGTATTTAAAGAAAACATTTTCCCTACGGAGGTCCCAGATGATCAGATAATCCCATTTATTCTGGAGAGAAATGCTTGAATTTCCTACTTGAAGAACGAGACGAGGCTCACGTCCTGCTGCTGGTCCACGGACCGCAGGTTGAGAATCATTAACCGAGATCATCCACATGCAGCATGTCGGGATATAAAAGGATTATGAGATGTTTTCTTTCCTCTTATATTCTCTGAATCTCCCTCACATAAACTGACTGTTTGACAGCTTGCTGATTTCTGAATGAGTCCTCAGCTTGTTTTTGGATGAATTAATTTCTGAGGACTGTGTGTGGGGCTCCATGGCAGATTCAAACTACAGACCTCTTTAATTTCAGTGAAACACATGTTTTCCAGGCCCAACACGGTCCTTCGGTTACGCTTCAACCACTTTGCCACAGAATGCAGCTGGGATCATCTCTACGTGTACGACGGAGACTCCATCTACGCCCCCCTGCTGGCGGCCTTCAGGTACCTTCAGTAATACACTTTGCTTTCTGAGAGAAACACTTGGAACGTGAATACGGAGGTAAACAAAGTGTCTCTGCAGCGGTCTGATTGTTCCGGAGCGATACGGGAATGAAACGGTTCCTGAGGTGTCCTCTCAGTCTGGATTCGCCTTGTTGCACTTCTTCAGTGACGCAGCCTACAATCTGACCGGCTTCAACATTTCATACAGGTGAGACCAACGTGAAAACTCACCAACGACACATCCTGCATCTGTAACCGCCGTAGTTCTTCTTCATGATCCAACTAATGTTCCCAAGTAAAACGTGGCCTGAGCCGAGGCTTTAGTCGAGACAGAATTAGAATTAAAATGTCCTCTGGTCCTCCCTGAGCTCCGTGTGTGTGTGTGTGTGTGTGTGTGTGTGTGTGTACACTATTGACAGATAAAAACACCATTAATTGACTTTTTTTAAAGCAGTGTGTTGCTTTTAGTCATTTTCTTCTGGCCTGTTGCCACCAACTCTAAGTGAAATACAATCTTTAGTCAACACACACTCGTGCAGTGAGGCTTCCTCTGATTGGACAGATATGTTGACACACAGTACAAAAACACTTTCAGCCCATCTTAATAAATTAAGTGATTATTTTATACTTTAACATTTCTAGTTAGCGAGACACCATAGAAGATACAATACTGCGAGCAACTGAGCTTTTTTTTGATGAAATCTATGAAGAAAAATACTATATTGTTGATTTGGTGAATCAGAAACCCAAAGTGTAGATTTTCTTTTTACCACTAAAAACAACAAAAGTTTTTTTTAGCTGCAGTTGTAGTATTGTGTAGCTGTATTGTGTATTATTTTATTATACCGTGTGTATTAGTACTGCAGCTCTGCTCATTGAAAGGATTACAGTGTGGGTCATCTGAGGTAACCGTGAATAAAATAGCCATCATTTTCACTGACACACTCTATCACTACAGTCTGATAATGTGACCCGGAGCCGAGGCTTCGTTTTAATGGCAACACTCTAAAGAATTAGAGCGCCGCAGCTCATCGATCAGCTGAACACGTCAGCGGGCGGCAGTTTGCAGGAGGAAGTAGTGCGAGCGCCGACAGGAGTCCAGATGTGATGGATTAGTGGTTTGTTCACTTTCATGTGTGAGCTCCACGTTATGCTAGTTAGCTTAGATGATTAGCATATGAGATAAGACCAGGTTCCAGGTCAGGGGCTCCTGGGGAGTAACCTGTGTGGTTTTCAGGTAGATTTTCATGCTAGTTAGCATGCTAACAAAGTTTGTTCAATTGAGCTGATATTTGGTGGGTGGCCTAAAGAGGGGACTAGGGTCATGGATCACAAGCTAATTAGCTGGGTCCGGCCCACTGTTGACCCCACCCTAGGGTTAGTAGGGGGTACCGGTCGGCGGCAGGAGGCAGGCACAACAAAATTTCCTCTGGAATTTTCTAGTTACAGCTCCTGTTAGTGCAGGCTAATGCTGTTGGTTCTAACAGCATAAAATCGTTCTCGTGTCTGTCAGAAGTGAGGTCCTTCAGAGTTGATGAGATGATCTGTATGTAAACAGGAGTTTAGAGAAGAGTAACAGGACAGGGTCAGCTGAAGCTTCTTTTAAAGGGAAAAGTCACATGAGTCACCAGGACAGAGAGACAGCAGCTCTAAAAGGTTGATGAGTGAGGTGCGCTGCCCCCACCTCTCTGCCACAGTTACAACTGTAACAATTGGGTGGATTAGAAGATTTAATAGCAAGTAAGTGAAGGAGGCCATCATTGAAAGCAAGTCTGTAAAAGGAGTTTTTGGGAAGAAAGAATGTGAACACTTTTACTGTATTCTGACTGGATGTTACTGGTCTCCATACATTACATCTTTTTGTGTAACTTAATGATGCTGTTAGAAGCTACATCAAGGAAAAGTTCATAAAGAGAAGAATACGAAAAAATGTCCCTCATTTCTTCAACTGGCACAACACAAGGAAAAGTATTCTAACAACTAAATTTGAGTCTTTCCCCTGTAAACATCTGCAAAGGGCACAATAGACCCCCGCCGTCTCCCTTCTTCACTGGCACCGTTGCCATGGCGATAGGATTGAAGCCAGGTTGAGAAAAACAGATTTGGATGAAAGCTCCTGGAGGCCCCCGGAGCCCCCCCCAGTCTGTGTGAGGTGGAGGTGCAGAAACATCAAACTGTGAGGATCCGAAGGAACATGAAAGAAAGCGACGGAGGTCTTTGTGTCGTCTCACAACATGTTTGTCTTTGGGGGGAAAAAACCCCAAACATCTCACTTCTGCTGCTCACTTTTATGGATAATAACGTTCCTTTTTTTCTTTTAGATACTTAAATCATTTGAGGCCAACTTGTTTACACTCTGGAAACATTCCGACGGTTTCTCAGCCAGCGGAAGATTTCAGAAGTTTCTCTTTTTACTTCCCTACTTTCATTGAGTTATTTTTCCGTAACCATTGATACAACTTAGAAACACTGTTATTTGGCATTTTTGTGTCCTCTGTGTAGTCTTTTTCTTAATACTTAAAACCCATTGAACTCCTTGGTGATATTGTAAATGCCATTTAGGCGGATTCATCAATTTTGATTTCTGGAAATCTGGATGGCAGTCTGAGCACTGTCACCCAGATCCCATGACACCGTTCCTGCGGGTGGTGAGCCCACGGGAAGGTGGCGCCCTTGACCCCTGCGACATGAACCCACTACCTTGAGATCGCGAGTCTCATGTTCTACCAACTGAGCTAGCCGGGGGCATTTCTGGAAATACAGGTTTGAATATATTTAAGAAGAAAGAAATGGGCATGATTACAATGAAAATCATCCCAGACTACTGGAACACTCCAAACACACCCAAGGGAGACTAGAAAGAGGGGATATATGCTCAGGGATGGGACCCATCCACACTGGTTAAACCAGGGCAGAGCAGACGGTCCTGATCAGGAAGGACCCCAGAAGAGAACCATCACGTCCAACTACCGGCCGATAACCTGTCACTGTTCAGCATGGAAACTCAGCTCAGATCAACAGGCACAGAAGGGAAGTGATACCAACACCAGCTGCTGGTTGACTGAACAGTTTCCAGTGACTGTAAGAACAGACAGACCAACCTCTGTGCCGCCTGGACTGATCATAAGAAGTTCTACGACTCTGTGCAACACATAAGGATCCTGGACTATGTGGAACTGGACAAGTTCAACAGACACTGCTCTTCTACATGATGCTGATTCTGAAGTGGGACCACAATCGGCTCTACATGGTTGACATCAAGATGTTCGCCAAGAATGAGCGAGACATCGATGTGCTGATCCACAACAACAGGATCTACAGGACTAACAACGGGACGTCGTTCAGGTTTGATACGTGTGATCGCAAGGTATGAAAGAGAAGCAGGATGATCAGAATGGAAGGAGTTGACCTCCTAGAGGGAAACATCGAAGACATCCAGTAGAATTACAAGTACCTTGAGATCCTGCAGGCTAATGGAAACCATGAGGAGGCCACACGGGAGTCGACCACAACCAAAGACCTCCAGACAGTGAGGCAGGTGCTGAGGAGTCAGCTGAAGGTATAAACCAGGTTCAAACTGTCAACATGTTCTCAGATAGCAGCTGGGATCAGAAGCTGGACCAAGTAGGGGAAAGAAGCCGCAGACATCCAAACTAGAACCATCCTCAGCCTGAGTGCAGATCCTGAGGCTGAACACCAGGAGAACAGAGGCCAAGGACTCGGTGGTGTTCGAGCCACTCTCTCAGATGAGACATCCAAATTCCAAGAATCCATCAGGAAGACGGACCCAAAGGACGAGCTGCTGACTGAATGTCTGACAGCTGAGAAATTAAATCTAAGTGTACTCGACTTTCTTTTCATCTCGATTTAAAACAAAATATTTTCCAAGGCACATTTATTTATAAAGCACCATTCAAACACAAGACAATTCACAGTGCTTTACTAAGAAATATATTAATAAAATAATTACAATAAAGCTTTAAAAGAAATGAAAGAAATACATTAAAACAAGTTTTGAAGAATCTCAATCTTAATCTCCACATCTTTGTGTTTCCACCAATCACTGACCAGATGGTCACTTTGGGAACAAAACTCAAACCTCCCTCAGCCAATGACTCACCAGTTAGGTCTTTACCATTAGATCTCCATTAACAGAAATGAATGTTTCTCAGCCAATCTCAGGACTTCTCTTTGAATCTTAAGTCCCCGTTCACGCGTTCCAAACATTGAATTTAACGTAGTAAAAGCCACAGCCTACTTCCTGTATCCAGAACCTGTGGCTGCACCAAGCACTTTGCAGACGGTGTCTATGTTCTGAATAAACTCTCTGGCCATGGGAAGTTCAGGGGATTTAGAATAAGGTTAGCACTTTATTAAGATTAAAGTGAGTAAAGTCCAATTATTCAAAACTTCCATCAACAAGTAAAATGAATAGTTCATGAGAATTTCCATGTTTTCATGAGATTGTTTCAAATTTTTGTATATTTTCAATTTTCTCTTTTTGAAGTCCCTGATAAGCTCCATCGATCTGTATGTTGACGCCCCCCCTCAGTTTAGATGTCAGAGGTTTGAATAAGGCATGAACCACCCGACACTCGCCACGGTCTGATCATCGACACCTGAACTGAAACCTGCAAATAAAGTGGATCCCTCAGGGCATAAAGCCATACCTTTACTAATACGTTGTGCCTCCTAACATCATACTGCCAACAATTGTCTGTTGAAGAAGCAGAGTCCACATGGAAGTCCTTCAGAGTTGGTCACACTATCTGAACAATCCCGTCTGAGAACGCTCGTCATCATCTTTTAGTGGCAGAAACAGGAAGTCTCTTGTGTTTTCTTCCACTCCACACACTTAACAGTCTCTGTTTTCCATGTCAAAGTGTTTCTCTGTTTAGTGATGAGAAATGTGAGTTTCTCCTTTTGCCTCCAAGCAAAGAAGCAATTTCTGTCATTTTAGAGAAGCTAAATGCACAATAAAGGCCAACTGTTGGACGTGGAGAGCGTCTGGATCACAGCTTTACTGCTGTGTTAACCATCTGCTCTCCAGCCTGCAGCTCGGTGCTGCTCGCTCGGCGCTGCCCCCCCCCCCCCCACCCCCACCACCACCACCACCACCATCGGTGTACATTCAGACCCTTCAAATAACATAACGGTGGAAAAGTGCTTTGAGCTTTGTGAAGCCCGTTGAACTGTTTTCTCTTCATTTATTTCCCAAAGGGTGAACACGTGTCCGAACAACTGCTCGGGCCGAGGCGAGTGCCGCGTGTCCAACTCCTCCTCGGTCTACTGCGAGTGCGAGGTCAACTGGAAGGGCGAGGCCTGCGACGTGCCCTACTGCCTGGCGAACTGCGGCTTCCCCGAGCGAGGTCACTGCCAGGGCAAGACCTGCATATGCAAGGCCGACTGGCAAGGTGAGCTGCCGTGGGGCTTCACTTCCACTGTATGACATCACTCGGCGCCGCATTCTCAGGACCAATTCATCAGGCCTCAACACGCCGGATCCTCCTGCGACTAAAATGAATTCTTCCTTTCTGTGTGCAGCAGCTGTGCTCCCAGGAGTCGCACACAATCTGCCAGATTTCACTGTTACCCTCCAGGAATGATTAATATTTGAGAGTAAGGTTGAAATAAACCCTCTGTCTGTTTCCAGAGCTGCTGTAAAGCAGCAGCAGTAGTGAAGGAGGACTCCTCTGAGGAAAAAATAAGTTTAGAATTTACACGCATTGTTTTAAATGCAAATGTTTTGAAAACAATGTCAGTTTTCACGGAAACGGTTGAAACGCTGAGGGTGATGTAGTTGACATGCCAGGCAACGAGTCGGTGCGTCGTTTTGTTTTTGTAATGAAACCACACACACATGCAGCAGAGAACAATGGGCTCTAAACATTAACAATGTCCGTGTACTCAATCTTCACGGACATTGTTATTGCGGTGACTGTCAAAATTAAAACTCAAGTCCAGGAGAATATGGACAAGGAGTCATGACAGCACAGAGGAAACTTTGTTCTGATTGGAGCAGCGATTCAGAAAGTTGTGTTTTCAGTCCGACCGCCGTTGTAAAGTTTAGCATTTTAAATCAAAACGAGGCTTTAGATGCAGATCAGACGTCACATTTTGTGATCAGTTCATCCAGAAAACCCTGACATGTCTTTAGCTTCATGGATTTTTTTCTTCCCTCTGTGAACATGAACAATATGAGTTTAAATGAGAACTTTGAGAGCTTATAAATCTTGCCAGGTTTGGATGAAAAGAGAATCTGGTTCTATCCAGTGCAGTCCCTCCAGTAAAGACTTTTATCTGTTTATCTGGTGATTCAAGCCACTGCCTCCTCAGCTCTAAGCCTCCGTCTCTATTATGGAGGTTTCTGCTGCCCCCACAGCATCCATCTGCTGTCACCCGACCGACTCCACACCAGCGTTTTTGCACGGTCAGCTTGCA
The DNA here is from genome assembly GCF_963383615.2 of Lipophrys pholis. Taxonomy (NCBI): domain Eukaryota; kingdom Metazoa; phylum Chordata; class Actinopteri; order Blenniiformes; family Blenniidae; genus Lipophrys; species Lipophrys pholis. The sequence continues at coordinate 27,563,618 of NC_137633.1, read as the reverse complement.
CGTGGTCGGCTTGAGTCACGGCTGCTGAGGTTTGTCCTGAATCAGATCGCTCGGTTGGTTCTCCACCGGCTCGGCGGCGGCGCAGCAGCACCGTCAACAGCTTCATTTAACGCAGTTATATCAGCAGCTCGATGCGCTCACAGTCTAATTAACAACACTGAGAGAGTTGAAGAACACACTGGTGTTTTCTTTCAGCCGTTATTATCCCGTCATGGTGTTTTAGCCCAGGAATTGCTTGCTCGGCGGGGTCGGTGCTGCCAGCTTCCATATATAGCGAGCAGAGACTGATGCTATTTAGTCGAGCCACTCTTTCATTTAATTTCTCCTTCACAGATGCGTAGCGTTAAAAATGGCCCAAGTGGTGGCTATTTTCCATGTGGAAATGTCACCAAGGTGCAGAGGTAGTTCTGAGATGGGGTCGAGGACATTAGCCACCAGGGACTCGTCCAGCGGGCAGAATGACGCTGATTGTTGGAACGACTGCGCTTCCTGTCCTGGCACAAGGCCACTCGTGCTTTGTTTGGATAATGATCAGCGAGGTGCTCCTTTCAGCGGTTACCACCCAGTTTCATCTGTACTGCTGATTGATTTCTGTAATTGGTTGATAAACGCTTAATTCCTGCCAAGATTTATCTCGTGGGGAGGATGAACGAGCCCAGAAGATCAACCAATCATGCTGAGTCAGCGGCTCCGGCCCGCGCGCTGTGAGAGATGGACAGGAAAAGACCAATTCTTTCTATTTCCTGATGCAGTGGCTGTTTGCCGGACTGCAACGTTCAATCTTTTCCCTTCATTCAGGAGGGAATCCGGTTTATTGTTCTTGTACATAAAGAGGGGAAGGCAGCCAGAAGAGTTATTCCTCTAAACAACAAGGTCGACACACTGATTGTTTCCTGAAAAAGATTTAGAAAAAACCTTTTCTCCTCAGTTTGTGCAGGAGTTATGGTAAAGCTGTCTTCAACTGTTGGAATATGATTGTTCCTCATGTAAAGCTTTGTTTCTAAACTCGAAAATGATGTTATATACGTACTTTTACACACTTGTAAGTATGTTACTGATTTAGACTCTTTTCCACTGCATTATTCAATATTTAGTCTTAATGAATATGTGTATGTACATTAAGCTTGGATTTGTTTTTGTTGCAATACCAACATGTGTAAGATAAGTATAGTAAAGGAAAGACTAACTGAACTGTGATAAACGATGTTCCCATGCCTTGTGCATTAATACTCAGCAAATCCAAAACAGAATTTAAGATCTGAAAAAAGTGATTCATCACGATGAATTCATAACTGTGAACTTTACTTGATTCAAATTACAATTGACCATTATATGTAAGAACTAATGTCAACAGTAATTGTCAATGAGTGCTTGAATTTATCACAAATTATATTGTAATTGTGAAACTGAACATATGCACACTCATCTAATGTCATGGAGTGTCTGTCTGTCTGTCTGTCTGTGTTGTATATGTGATTGTGTGATATATAAGTGTGTGTTCTCAGATGTTTTTTGTGTTTATTTTTGACTATACCTTAAAAATTTGCTGACTCAGGTTGTTTTTAGGATGTTGAAGTGAACTCATGATCCCTGTGAATGTTTAATCGCCTATATCTTATTTTTTTTTCCTGTTATACCGTTGCTGCATTTTGTTGTTATTATCTTCTTCCTATGCCCCTTTGATTTGATGTCTGCTCTAAACTGTAAAAAGGAGGAATCAGCCAGGCATCAGACATGAGCCCCTGTCTCCTCCTCCTCAGGTCCTGATTGCTCCGTCTCAGTTCCTGCTAACTCCTCCTTCTGGAGCCGGGAGGAGTACGTGGAGCCCGGGCTGGCCCGGGCCTCCCACAAGGCCGTGGTGGAGCAGGGCATCATGTGGGTCATCGGAGGCTACGTCTTCAACGCCTCCGACTATCACATGGTCAAAGCGTAAGTTCTCACACTGTGAACGTCCTGATTTTAGGCCCCGTTCACGCGTTTCAATTAAAACGCATTGTTTTTGTGTTCTCTTGAAATGGTTGGCTTCTCAACCGGCCCTCAGAAAACTGCGAGACACTTGTGAGAAATGAGAATATTTTTGAACTGTGGTGTCAGGACTTCCTGTCTGTGGATAATCAGGGAGAAAACCAGCAGCCTCGTACCGACGGCCTGCTGTCATTAAAACCAGAAAATTACAGGATAGTCGGACGTTCCACACTCTGAACTCCACCCAGGAAGATCTCGCTTCCTGGCTCATGTTTTGGGGGTTTTAGTGGAACTGTAAAGACGGATTCTGTAGACATTATACAGCTTCCTAACTCGCAGGTAGAAACAGATTCTGCCTGGAAGCACTTTCATAAGGAGCTGATATGCAGGTTACACAAAGTTCACCTCATGATAGTTGGACTTTAAAACCTTGACTGAAGAATAATGCATTATACAACAACATTATTACAGTTTTATCTCCAGCAGTCTTTGTTCCACGGCACTTCAGGTTAAGTTCCGGGTGTGACGGCCGTTATACTAAGTACATTAATGTGCAATCACTGTACTTTCTGGACAATAAGTCAAACTTTATAAAATTATTTGGCTGGTCATCTGGCTTATATTAAGGAGTGAAATCAGTAATTACTGTTACATACCATGTGTGACCACTAGATGTCTCTGTATGACAGTAGAAAGTAGCTACACTAATAGAAAACCCTCCTTTACTACTGTATTTAGCTAACAGAGCAAGAACAAGAGCTGCTGAACAAATGTCCAGAAGCTTCTGGATGTTGATTATCAACATGCTATTCTCTATTTTGTTTGTCTACCATGAGAAGCTCTTCTTTCATGCTGATCACATCATTTTTCAGGTATAACCTCAGCAGGAAGGCCTGGCTGACCCTTGACCCCTCCGTCAACACGGTTACCCCCCGTTATGGCCACTCGCTGGCTCTGCATGAGGTGAGTAACAGGATGAGGACGCTTCAGGGCGTTTAGAGTTCATTTCTTTAAATGTAAATTCTCACTAAGATGAGCCAGCTGATCTAAAAATAGCCGTGTTTCCACCGCACGAAAAGTGCAGGAATGGAGTGGTACGGAGCAGTATGGCAAAGCGTAACTAGAGCCAAATCTGGTGCGTGTTTCCTCCGCAGAAAGTACGGTTAAAATGTAAGCGGTGTTGTGAGCTCTGCAGATCCGTGACGTTGCAACAGTAATCTCAGCCGGGGCGGCTGACCTGGACCTTACGAATCCTCTGTTGTTGTTGTTTACATACTCCGCTTTGCACGAGTTGTTTAGTTAACTTTTAAAATTTTTTTGCAGCCACAGGGCTGCAGCTGCAACTTCTGTGTTGGTTCCAAAAGAGTGACCGTCGCACCGACTTTGTGACACCGGAGTGCGCTTCGGTGTCACAAGGCCGGTCAACACCAGTGTTGCGCCGCTGGTTCTGATGGCTGCGACTTCCACGTTGCTGCAGACACCGGGGCGTGGGACTCGGAGCAGCTCCAGTGTCCCGGCGCACTGCATGTGGACGCGGTCTGAGTGCATCACGCCGCTCACTGGCAGGTCCGGAACTCCAGCGTCGGGAAACCGGAGCTCCGGGGTGGCACATGGTGGCCCACGCAATGGAGCACCGGCCAGCGATGCGACGAATGGACTCAGTAGAGCCTCGGTTACACCCGTAGCGTCTGCTCCCGAGCCCCGGCCTCCGTCCTGCCTCGTGTCTGCTCCCGAGCCCCGGCCTCCGTCCTGCCTCGTGTCTGCTCCCGAGCCCCGGTCTCCGTCCTGCCTCGCGCTGGTCTTTCGGGACCAACATGAAAGTTGCGCAGCAAAAAAATACCGTTCCATTCCTGCACTTTTTGTGCAGTGGAAACAGGGCTAAAACGGTTAAACTTCAGCACCATGTGTTCGGACTCAACTTATTGTTATTTAACTTATGAAGCCTTTACCTTCAGCGAAGTGGAAGCAGAAGTTACAGGTCGTTGTAATGATGGGAAGATGTTATTTTGTCAGATCAGGACTGATTACAGCGTCTCGGGGTGAACGATGTCAGATTACCCTCTTTGTGGCTGACACAGCTCGCAGCAGCAGCCACTCCTCCTTCCAGGTCAAAATCCAAATTCTGGATTTAAATGAGGTTGTCGTACAGCTCTGAGGCTCCAACATGAGGCAGCCCGGTACAGTAATAACACAGACTGTTTCTGGTGTTGACAAAGGTGTTGAATTACTTTTCTGACTCAGGCCCCATTTACTAGTTTTTGTGTTTTTGTTTCAGAAAGGTTTTGCGTTTACCCGGCACCATTTTTAAAACGATGTCCGTTTACAAGGAAACAATGTTGTTATCATGCCAGGCCATGAGCTGGTGCTGCTGGTTGTTTTTGTTCTGAAACAACACAGATTGGCGCGCAGTCGGAACATTTTCAATAAGTAGCATTTTCAGTGAATTCGAGAACCGTTGTCGTGTAAACGTTCCCCCAGAACGAAACAAAACTTTTCAGTTTTAACTTGAAACCAATGTCGTGTCAACGGGGCCTTATTTCTAGAATCCTTTTGAAAGAAAGAGTTCACCATAGTGTGAATTTCACCATTTGTGTGTTTTCATACATTAACATTAATGGTGATCGCTGGTCATTGGGCGCTTCGACGACATATATAAGTAACTGAAGTCTTGTATCGTCAATCGATGAAGTGTGGTCTGTTGATTCAATTCCTGAAGATGAGATGAACTGCAGAAGCAATGGCTCATTGGAGCAGAGGTTCTTTGTAGTTTTGTGCTGTTTTTACACCTTTATATATTAAAATGTATTGATATTTCTTTTCCATTTACTGCAAACCACCGTGAATAAGCTAATGCTAATATTGTTATATCAGCATTAATACTGTCTTCAGTCAACAACCAAGTAAATTTAACAGAAGCTGCAGTGAAAAGCTCTCCTTTCTCGTTCTGCCTGTCTGGAGCTAATATCTGAATCTGTGGGTTGATGTGCTGCAGTGGAGGAACCGTTCCTTGAGAAGCTGCAGTGGAATAATAAATGAAGGAAAGCGTCAGTGGGTCCGCTCTGTGGTTTCCCAGAAGCACGTTGGAGGTGCAGAGAGCTTGTAATGAACTAATTCCATCCTAGTTTGTGGTTGTGGGCGTGCAACACAAACTGGAAACTCTGATAGATGACACAGACTTAATATTATAAGTTAACCATGGCGGATCACTGCAGAGTCTCACTGGAGTGTGAAAAAACATCTTAATATTTTAAACATTGTGTATTGTAACTTCCATTTGTGACTTTTAGGGATTCGAGTAACAGAAAAAGTTGGAACAATGTTAGACTGCGACGTGAAACTGGAGGATTGAATGTCTGTCTTCTCATTAGTAAATGTTATTCAGTTCGACCCACCAGTGTTTTATTAAAGAATTCCTAACTGTCATCTTGTTGCCCACCATTAGTCGAAGCTCCAGAGCGGTCGGAGAGCTTCCTGGTAGCAGCAGTGAGACTGAAAGTTGGAGAAACAGCATTATTTGTTCGTACTTTAAAGCATGGAGGCTTTGTCGGATAAAGACCAGCGTTAATCAACTCAGACTTTCGGGTATTAGTTTGGCCGTAATGATAACGGCTGCTCGTGGTGTTGGTTGCACTGAGGCTAAAACTGAGAGCTTTACCGCCACAAGGCGGCCGCTCTACCCGTTTTTCAACAAAAAATACAGCAGTTATGGAAAACATAGACCCACACAGCGTCATTCCACCAATCCACTCGTTGTTACCGATTGGCCTTGACAGTGCTGATGATCACTGGTCTGATCCAAACCTACAGCAGCGTAACTAAACAAATGATCCTCAGCCAGTTTGGTCCTTCATCTGTGTGTGTTTCTTCTACCAGGGGAAGATCTACATGTACGGAGGGAAGATCGACTCCACAGGGAACGTGTCCAGCCAGCTTTGGGTTTTCCACATCCAGAACCAGACCTGGGTGCTCCTGAGCCCCCGGGCCAAGGACCAGTACGCCGTGGTGGGGCACTCAGCCCACATGGTGCCCCCCCTGCAGGAAGGGGACAGTCCAGTCATGCTGGTCCTGTTCGGACACTGTCCTCTGTATGGCTACATCAGCCACGTGCAGGAGTACAACGTGGGTAAGTGGAGGAATCAGCTGGTCTGTATCTGATGACGGAGGTCAGGTGGAGAATTCACTCCACACTTCAGCCTCGTTAGGAGGACTCTTTGGTTTTTTTTTTTAAGGACAAAATCAGTTAAATATGTGTCCTCAGTGGCTGAAACTCCTCACAATGTCTCCCTTTCCTGAATCAGAGATGATAAACATGATTCAAGTCCGAGCGTCTCAAAATACTTCATAATCTGGATTAAAATCTGATGGTTTTAATCATCCTCATATCTTTTTATTTTCCTTCTTATGAAGCAGTTTCTTCTCATTCAACTTCCTCTGCTTCCTAACAATTTTCTTATTCTTCCACCTCCTTCTGCGTCTCCTCCTCTTCCTCCTCACCCCTCTTCTCTTTCTCTTGCTCTTCTTCTTCCTTTTTCTCTAAATCCTATATTTCTTTGATCTCCTCTTTTATGCTATTGGTTCTCTTACTTTTCTCACTCACGTCTGTAGTTCCTAATTCTTTTTATTCGTTGTCCTCCTCCTCTTCTTCCTCCCCCTGCTTTTCTTCCTCCCTCTCCTGCTCCACCTTCGTCTTCCTCCTCCTCAGTAGAATGAGTATTCCTGGCGAACCCCTGCAGTTCAGTGTCATGTGACCTTTGACCTGTTGTTTGGTTGCAGTAAAGAACTCGTGGAACGTGGTGTCGACGGACGGCGCTCTGGTTCAGGGCGGCTACGGCCACAGCAGCGTGTTCGATCCCGGGACCAGAGCCATCTACATCCACGGGGGCTACAAGGCCTTCAGCGCCAACAAGTACGGCCTGGCAGGAGACCTGTACAAGTTGGACGTGGACAAGAAGAAATGGTGAGCAGGGATTTCTTCCTACGTCGTCGTGCTCTGCAGTGAAATCTTGTTTATGAGCCGCTGAAATACTGCAGGATTAAATTACAACCGGCTGAGGCATCAAAATCACACTTTTAATGATTTTCCTCTTTATTGCAAGTTTTTACAATTGCATTGGCTCAAATTTCATTTAACTGTTTTCATGTTATTTCTTATGTTTAACTTTTCAGAAATGAACGGAGGAGCAAAGAAACAAAATGCAGCAAAAAACAAAAAAGGGAAATCGTGTGCAATTAAAACTGTAAAACTGATCTGATATTTCTCTAATGAATCTGTAACTTTATTCTGCAGTATCACTGCAGAGTGTATTCACATGTCCCATTAAACTGATGCGAGTGTCATAGAAACTAAATGCTTTACAGCACCTTGATGGTAATAAGCTCTTCTCTTTTTATTTCTCTGCTCCACTGCTGTGCGTTCAGTGCATTTCCTGAGAAATCGTGTTAAAGTAAAGAGAAACGCTTGCATCCATTAAGTGATCTGAATGCTCATTAATCAGCGCTGAATCCTCCACTAATATGAGTTGACTGCTGAGCCAGTGCAAGCTGGAAAAGCTTGAGATAAAGCTGCTGGTGTTCTGCAGGTTCTCTGCACAGCAGTGTGCATGTGCAGGGAAACTTGTCTTCTCAAAGCGTTTGGCACTGCAGCATTTGGGGACTGTCACCATGAATGAAACTCATGCTTAAGTATCTGCACTGCCTGTCTGGAGCGATCATCTGTGCGACAGACAGCTAACTGAGAAACGTCCCTCTGGGTTTTGCCAGGACGGTGCTGAGAGACAGCGGCTTCTTCCGCTACCTCCACACGGCGGTGATCGTGAGCGGCAGCATGCTGGTGTTCGGAGGGAACACACACAACGACACGTCCATGAGCCATGGCGCCAAGTGCTTCTCCTCCGACTTCCTGGCCTACAGCCTGGGTCAGTAACGCAGCTCATGCACACCATCTTTTCTCTCCTTGCATTCATACAGCGAAGCCGCCTCGCAGGCGGGAGCTGCTCGGTACAGACGCAGCGTTTTGTTGTCGACACGCAGCAGAAGGTCAAACATTGCACTGCAACGTGCACATGATGAAAACCACAGCCTCCTTTCACACACAGCCCATAATAATATGAGTATCAGGCACGATGGCCAGGGACTGCAGCCGTTGGTTGTTATATTTCTTTGTAGGTCTACTACATTGAATTGAAGCGAAGGCCATTTATTGTTACTGCAAATTGTTCCCACACACGGAAACGATCACATGCACAGCACACACTCCACATATAAAACCACTGCAAGCTCTTACATACAATTTATATCGAAGTAGAGTGTGCAGGCTACTGTGCACCCAGATTACTTGTTTTGAAGTAATCTATAAAGCTTCGTTTTGTTTTTCTTCTATGTGGTGCTGATAAAATTTAATAGCTGCGGACTACTATTTAGATACTCTTTGTATTTGGCTCTTTTTAACTTTTTCTTTTACTAAGACAAGGTTTTAAGCGGTACAGTTCCAGATCCAGCACCAAAACACTTCACACACACACACACACACACACACACACACACACACACACACACACACACACACACACACACACACACACACACACACACACACACACACACACACACACACACACACACACACACACACACACACACACACACACACACACACACACACACACACACACACACACACACACACACACACACACACACACACACACTTCCAGGGACACTGACTCTGACCCGAGGGGTGTGTATCCCTCCACAGAGAGATAACGTTTGCAGGAGATGGTGTTGAAAGTCTAACCAGGTACAGCTGATCAATCCATTTTTAACCAGATTCTGCACTGCACCAGCCAGTCTGGAGCTGATGTGTAATAAGAACAAAAAAATGCTCCTGCAATGGTTTACTTGTGAGAATACGTCACTCATAGTTCATCTTCTTCACTATATTCAGGAGGAAATGATAGCAGTGATACATTCTGGTGGTGTACGGTGGTGTAGTGGTTAACACTCTGGAATTATAGCAGGAATGTCCCAGTTTGCATACAGCTTGCACATTCTCCCTGAGCGCGGGAAGGTTTTCTCCCACAATGCAGAACCATGCATTTCAGGATAACAGGAGACTAAATTATTTGTATGTTAAGCAGGATTAAAGATTGAAGAAATAAATACTCCCTTTACAAATAAATTAAAGTGTTTTAATTCAGTCACTTTGTCAGCTCAATGAATATTAAGCAGCATAACAACATTTAATATATAGTCATACTGGATAAATATAAAGACAACATGTTCACATAAAACAAAATCAATTCTGCTCATAAACTAGTGTATGTGAAAATATAAATTAATCTGTTTGGACTAACCCGATTGGGATGAATTGACATAAACGGAAGAAAAAGTAATTAGTATTCAACCCTCAGATCGATTCCACCTACAGCCACCAGGAGGCAGTCCAGATATTCAGCCCTCTGTTTTACTAAGTGTATTTATTTTTACATAAAGTCCAACAGAAAAGACGCAGTGAGCAGCAGCTCAGATTTAAAACTGTGTGTTAGAGAGACCCTCGCTTTATTAAACACAACAAACAACTAAAATAATTTAATCAAAAAACAAACTTAAAGAATATGAATTTAGAACAAAAATAAATTCGACTGTATTTATATAGCACAGAATACCACAAAGTCATTTCAGTGTTCTTTTTTTTACAGAGAAAACCCAGCAAAATATATCATAACAGCAGTTTCTGGTTAGAGATCTCCTGAAGAAGTTAGCTCAGAAAAGTGTCTGTAAACAGCCTTGTAAATGGATCCGGCCTCGTTCTGCAGTGCCGTCATGAGCTGCTCATTACTGGGAGCGTTCAGTGTCTGCGGACGGGAGGAGAGAAACCCCCCGAGGCCGAGAAGTGGCCCCAGGACATCCCGCTTTTCTGTGTCATTACCGACATGATTGACAAGCGGCAAGATTAGACTCTCAGGGGACGTGGCGCCCTCCTCCCGTCGCCGTGCAGCCATCTTCTTTTGTTAGTGAGAAATACCCATCCTGACTGGAACGGCTGCCACAGACAGTCCTTCATGGTGCTGACAGCAAATCAATGGTTAGCGCAGGATTACAGACCAAACACTGGACTAAATACTTTGGCAACGTGCAGGTTATGTATCTCTTATATAGATAGATGGATAGATAGATGGATAGATAATAAAGTCTATCTATCTAAACAAATGATAAAACGGTCATCATGCTTTACTTTCACCCTCCAACATGGAATCAGTGCGCCTGATAAAATTCCTTAATGAGCGCCCGACATACTGAAAATATTGTAGCAAAGCCTTCAGGTTTAATGCATTCAGTGTTTTTCAGATTACAGTCCAACTTATTTTGTCAGTTTGGCTTATAAATGAAAATATACAGTCACGTATCATCGTTTACCACTGGATGGAAAGTTTCAGGTCAAAAACTGTTAAATACAAGCGTGGAGAGAGCACAGATGTTTGTTTCAGCCAATAGCTAAACATGTAGCCGCCAGCTAATGCTAAACATTTAGCTGCCACCTAATGCTAAATGTGTAGCCTCCAGCTAATGCTAAACGTTTAGCTGCCACCTAATGCTAAATGTGTAGCCACCAGCTAATGCTAAATGTGTAGCCTCCAGTTAAGGCTAAACAAGTAGCCACCCGCTAAACATGTAGCCACCAGCTAATGCTAAACGTTTAGCTACCACCTAATGCTAAATGTGTAGCCTCCAGCTAATGCTAAATGTGTAGCCACCAGCTAACGCTAAACGTGTAGCCTCCAGTTAATGCTAAACAAGTAGCCACCCGCTAAACATGTACCCACCAGCTAATGCTAAACAGGTAGCTACCCACTAAACATGTAGCCTCCACCTAATGCTAAACATGTAGCCTCCAGCTGCTAATGCTAAACATGTAGCTTCCAGCTAATGGTAAATGTGTAGCCTCCCGCTAATGGTAAACGTGTAGCCTCCAGCTAATGCCAAATGTGTGGCCACCAGCTAATGCTAAACGTGTAGCCTCCAGTTAATGCTAAACAAGTAGCCACCCGCTAAACATGTAGCCACCAGCTAATGCTAAACGTTTAGCTGCCACCTAATGCTAAATGTGTAGCCTCCAGCTAATGCTAAATGTGTAGCCACCAGCTAACGCTAAACGTGTAGCCTCCAGTTAATGCTAAACAAGTAGCCACCCGCTAAACATGTAGCCACCAGCTAATGCTAAACAGGTAGCTACCCACTAAACATGTAGCCTCCAGCTAATGCTAAATGTGTAGCCTCCAGCTGCTAATGCTAAACATGTAGCATCCAGCTAATGGTAAATGTGTAGCCTCCCGCTAATGGTAAACGTGTAGCCTCCAGCTAATGCCAAATGTGTGGCCACCAGCTAATGCTAAACACGTAGCCACCAGCTAATGCTAAACATGTAGCCACAAGCTAATGCGAAACAGCTAATGTATCCCTCTAAAATATAAAAACTGTGTATTCTGTCATAAACATGTTTTCAATTTCTCCTCTTCTTCCTCCTCTTCTTTCTCCTCATCCTCATCCTCCTCCTCTTCCTCAGCTCTGAGCTCAGCCTATTTCACTTCTTCTTTCTCCTCTTCCTCATCCTCCTCTTGCTCCTCTTTCTCTTGCTCTTCCTCAGCTCTCAGCTCAGCCTATTTCATTTCTTCTTCTTCTTCCTCCTTCTCCTCCTCCTTATCAGCTCTCAGCTCGGCCTATTTCACTTCCTCTTCCTCCTCTTCTTCCTCCTCCTCTTCCTCCTTGATCTCAGCCTAGTTCGCTTCCTCTGCTCCTCATATGATTTTGTAATTGGACAGAGTACAGCTCACCCCAGCTGCCCCCCCCTCATCCCCCCAACTGCGGGATCTCTGTCAGTTGCCCCCTCTCGGGGTAATTGTCTGCTAATTAGTGTGTTGACGGGCCTCGTGTGGAGGACTAATTGTCCCTCCTTAGCAATGTGAACCCAATTAGAGCGGAGGATTTAAGGCCGCCCTGTCCTGACACTGCTGCATGGTGTTGTAATCAATCTGCACACCGAGGGGCTTTTTACAGGCCGCTGCAGGCCCCAGCAGGGGCAGCAGGGGGCAGTGTTGACCTGTGGATGAGGACTGTTCTCTCCTCATCTGTTTACAGGACTCAGTTTGTCTGAGAATAGTTTGATTTGTGCTGATGAGATTTAAAGCGCCGGACGTCACCTTGCAAACACACGTCTCTTTACATTAAACTGGCTTTAGTGAGCCGTGGTTTATTTTATAATCCAGAAAATGAACACAAAAGACCAAATCAGTGAATTTAATAAACCAACTGTTGATTCTTTACTTTTCTGGTCCGCCGACTCTGCTGTGGTTTAATGTGAGAGCCGCTCAGCAGTTTGTCTCTCCTCTCTGCAGCCTATGACGAGTGGACCGTGCTGCCTCGGCCGGACCTCTTCCACGACGTCAACCGCTTCGGACACTCGGCGGTCTTCAGCGACAGGTAACTCCGCCCCCTTAAACCTCCAGAAACCTGATGGCTGAACAGCTGTGAAAACTAATTTCATTCATATTTCTGAAACACTTTGTGACCCAGTGTTTCTTACTTCTGTGGACAAAATCCTGAATCATGATAAAAATATTGAGGTCAAAACATTTCTTTCATTTAAAAAACACCAATCCCAAAATGACTAAAATGTAAAATGAGTGTAAGAGTTGCAGACTGTATATCAGGAGTATTTTAATCGCTTGTGTATTGATTTATTAAGGCTCAAAGTTTAGATTGTGATCACATCTGAAAGTGAGGATGAGGAAGAAAAGCAATGAACCTCAGGGCGTCAGTCTGACGGGAAAAAGACGAACACAAAGCAGACGAGTGACGGAAGAAAAGGCATTTTCATGATAACAGTGCGACGTGAATGGATTATGACGGGGAAGCTGAAAGCGCTGAGTCATGGTTCGGAATATCCTGCAGCGCCAGCAAAGCGAGACGCGGCGATCAGATTAAGCTCTACCTGTTGTAGCATCAAATATTAACACGGATCCGTTCGATTCGATCCTCCGTTTCAGTTAACGGCTGATCAGAGTTCAGTCACTTCGACGCCGTTTGAGACGGCGAAAGAACGACGCCGCAGCTTTAACTTCTCAAAAGGATTCGATTATATCTTCCATTTCATGTTTTTGATTACTGTCTCACGGAATATCAATACTATGAAACATGAACGTTTGTCACTTTATCATTTTTTAATTTGATGCTAAACATTTTTCAAACTACTGAAATGAAGTACTTGGTTGAACTTAATAGTTTTCACTTAAATAAGTACAGAAGTTACTTGACAAGTTCTTTTTTTTTTTGTGATTCAAGTTTTTATTAAATTCTTTATGCTTGGTACACGACAATCATTCAGTGCTTTTTACCTCAGTAATCAGAGCTTTTATACATAAAAAGTGTCTCTTATTACATTACAAGCTGTGAAAGTTCTTGAAGAACAAGGAAAGCAAATAAAAAACAAATAAGATAAGTGAACGAAATAAAATACCAAAGGGAAGAAAATCAACTGTCATCCTGCTGACTGGAAGTAATAGTAATATAAGAAGTAGTAGTAATATAAGAGCAGAATGTTTCCCAGTCTGGTGCTGTGGTACTTTCTCTACTGGTTGACTTATTTACCCATCCTTTAAACTGTGAGGGTTTGGGAGGTTTCCACTGTTTAACAATAACTAACTGCCTCTGAGACGCCAAACCTTACAAGTTCTTTAAGTAGTATCTCTAAGTAAGTATCTCCTGTATTAATTCTCTCATTAAATAAGTGTGACCTGTTTTTCACCTTGTGGATAGAAATAGGGCCCTGAGCTCTTTGGGATTGTTTTAGAAGACTAACTCGGTAAAGTATCAAGATATTAGTTTTGGTTAAGTAAAATAACTGCAAACACAATGAAACAACTACAGCAATCGATTGACTCTGATGAATGTTTTTTGACCTTTAACCCAGATAGAAATCCATTTTCATCAAACAATATGTCACACGGAAATCATATTATGAACAAATAATGTCTTACTTTATTAAAACAATAATTATTTTCACCAATAAACAAAGAATCCGAGGGTGCAGGAGGCGGCTGAGGTGCAGCTGGTGTCCCACTAGCCAGAGGAACGCTGAGCCAGAGCGCCATCTGGTGGCGACAAGCTGTTTTCTGGTGGGAAACAGTCCAGTGGAGTGGACAGTCCAGTGGAGTGGACAGTCCAGTGGAGTAGACAGTCCAGTGGAGTGGACAGTCCAGAGACCATCTCCTCAATAACTGGGCCTTGGTCAGAGGAGCAGTTCAGCTGTGAAGCTTGAGTTGAGGAGTCGTTCACAGGTTGTTGGTCAATAGGAGCTATTCATGCACTTTGCAGAACTCCTTGAAACTTGGTCTGACACACCACCTTCCTGCTGCCGCTCTCTCAGGTCATGTTTACATGTACCTGGGTATCTGAAAAAACATTTATCTCGCTGCGATTGGACCGCGCATTTACACATAAACGCAGCTACGACTCCCCATAAACGATGATTCCTGAAAACTCCGGCCGCACTGGAGAGCTGGATAAAATCCTTGTCTCTGTTTGCATCCAAAGGGGTAGGCGGAGATTCACGTCACAATTCGTGACGTCCTGTTTTATTTCAGGATTCTGATTGGCTATCATGGCTTCATGCTTCTTGCTACACTGCCCCCTACAGGTTTGTCATGCTCATAGCAGCTCTAAACCGTCTGTATATGTGGGTCGGTGTAATTTAAGATTTTTTTTTGAACGTAGAGAGGGAAATGTCCATATTTTTTTATTTTTAAACTGTAGGATGCATCAGTGGTTCCTATGCTGAAGGAGGCTCTAAAGCAGGGGTTCTCAATCTTGGTCCCCGAGGGCCGGTTCCTGCATGTTTTAGGTTTCTCCCAGTTGCAACACACCTGAATGCAATAAGGCCTCGTTACTTGGCTTTTTTTACAAGCTTGATGATGACTCATCAGATTGAGGTGTGCTGAAGCTGGGAGAGCTAAAACATGCAGGCCACCGGTCCTCCAGGACCAGGATTGAGAACCCCTGGTGTAAAGGAAGCAACAAGCCTCCTTTCCTTTGCTTATTGAGAATTCAGACAGTCCTTATCATGGCCGCCACACTAAACACTTCCTGGGGTGAAGGAGAAGGAGATAGGAGGGACTTTTTGGACATACCCCTGATGTGCTCCTCCCTCCTGATGTGCTCCTCCCTCTTAGGGTAGTGGGCAGGTCCTTTGGACCTGTGACAGGGGTTAGACATCCTTACCACCACGAGTCTCTACTGTCTAAGTTGCATGCCACTTAGACAGTTGGTAGTTTAGGGCTTGCCTACCTAAGGCATTCGGAGACTGGACGCCGGCGGAATCAGCGGAGGAAACCAAAATGGTTCAACGGAGAGAAAGGCGGCTACAGCAACGCATAGAGGAAGTTGAGGCACATAGGACAAATTGGTCTTCCACTGCAGCCGTTTCCACCACCAGTTGTCTTGACCTGGTCTTGCCACTGGACATTGCTGATCTCGGACAAGAGAGTGAGGTTTACAGCACGCAACTCTTCTGCACTTTAAACAAAGTCACCGCGCAAGTCATCTATCATCCATCATCCTTCATCCTCCATACCATCTTGATGCAGACCAACTACGTTGGGCAGGCCATGGAGTTTGCATGCCAGACCATTGGCTCCCCAAGAAACTCCTGTTCGGCGAACTTCAGCATGGCAAGCGCTTCCTTGGAGGCCAGAAGAAGTGCTTCAAAGACACTCAGAGCTTCACTGAAAGCCTTCAGCATCAACCACAATTCGCGGGAGCAAGCAGCTATGGAAAGACCAAAGAGGCGGGCAGCTGTTCACAGTGGAGCAAAGTCTCATGCAGCCAACAGGATTGCTGCAGCTGAACAACGCAGGCAAGACGGGGAAAGCAGCTGCCATTCCCTGTCCATACGGCACCAGAACCTTTAGAGCGCCGATTGGCCTGATCAGTCAGTCCACAGGGACAGACTCTCCCAGCCCCAACGGACGAACAACCCTCCTGATGTGCTCCTCCCTCCTGGTGTGCTCCTCCCTCCTGATGTGCTCCTCCCTCCTGGTGTGCTCCTCCCTCCTGGTGTGCTCCTCCCTCCTGATGTGCTCCTCCCTCCTGATGAGCTCCTCCCTCCTGGTGTGCTCCTCCCTCCTGATGAGCTCCTCCCTCCTGATGAGCTCCTCCCTCCTGGTGTGCTTTGCTCCGCCCTCCTGGTGTGCTTTGCTCCTCCCTCCTGGTGTGCTCCGCCCTCCTGGTGTGCTTTGCTCCGCCCTCCTGGTGTGCTTTGCTCCTCCCTCCTGGTGTGCTTTGCTCCTCCCTCCTGGTGTGCTTTGCTCCTCCCTCCTGGTGTGCTCCGCCCTCCTGGTGTGCTTTGCTCCTCCCTCCTGATGAGCTCCTCCCTCCTGGTGTGCTCCGCCCTCCTGGTGTGCTTTGCTCCGCCCTCCTGGTGTGCTTTGCTCCTCCCTCCTGGTGTGCTCCTCCCTCCTGATGAGCTCCTCCCTCTGGTGTGCTCCTCCCTCCTGGTGTGCTCCTCCCTCCTGATGAGCTCCTCCCTCCTGGTGTGCTCCTCCCTCCTGATGAGCTCCTCCCTCCTGGTGTGCTCCTCCCTCCTGATGAGCTCCTCCCTCCTGATGTGCTCCTCCCTCCTGGTGTGCTCCGCCCTCCTGGTGTGCTTTGCTCCGCCCTCCTGGTGTGCTTTGCTCCTCCCTCCTGGTGTGCTCCTCCCTCCTGATGAGCTCCTCCCTCCTGGTGTGCTCCTCCCTCCTGGTGTGCTCCTCCCTCCTGATGAGCTCCTCCCTCCTGATGTGCTCCTCCCTCCTGGTGTGCTCCGCCCTCCTGGTGTGCTCCTCCCTCCTGGTGTGCTTTGCTCCTCCCTCCTGGTGTGCTCCTCCCTCCTGATGAGCTCCTCCCTCTGGTGTGCTCCTCCCTCTGGTGTGCTCGTTCGTCCAGCAGGAGCTCTGATGAAGAGACAGTCTTTGTTTCACTTCAGCCGTCTGTCTGGACAAAAATTACATTTCAGTTTCAAGAAAA
The DNA here is from genome assembly GCF_963383615.2 of Lipophrys pholis. NCBI lineage: Eukaryota > Metazoa > Chordata > Actinopteri > Blenniiformes > Blenniidae > Lipophrys > Lipophrys pholis. Next base: position 27,546,599 of record NC_137633.1, on the reverse strand, counting down.
TGAAACAAACATGTCCGGAAAAGAAAAGTCAAACTGTTACAATAAAGATTTCTGCTTGGAGCAAACAATTATTAAAGAAAACAAACAATTCCTGGACAAAACAACAAGGCAGCCGAGATGCTAACTCCCAACACACTCTCTCACTCCTCTATGCTCATCTCCGTCTCTCTCGCTCCTCTGCTCTCTCCTGCTCTCTCCTCCTCTCTGCTCTCTGCTCTCTCGCTCCTCTCTGCTCTCTCCTCCTCTCTGCTCTCTCGCTCCTTTCTGCTCTCTCCTCCTCTTTGCTTCTCTCTGCTCTCTCGCTCCTCTCTGCTCTCTCCTCCTCTCTGCTCTCTCGCTCCTTTCTGCTCTCTCCTCCTCTTTGCTTCTCTGCTCTCTCGCTCCTCTCTGTGCTCTCACTCCTCTTTGCTTCTCTGCGCTCTCACTCCTCTTTGCTTCTCTCTGCTCGCTCGCTCCTCTTTGCTTCTCTCTGCTCTCTCCTGCTCTCTCCTCCTCTCTGTTCTCTCACGATAGTATCTTATTAGAATAACTACAATTAAAACACATTTTTCAAACAATGAAGAATATAAGAAGACTACTATGGTAAAGAAATTAAAAACAACAATTTTTCCTGGAACTTATTTACAACAAAATCACAGATTAAAAGATTATTTTGTGTCATGAAATGAGTTTAATGATGCAACTTGTGCTTGAATATGAATGAAATCCCATCAAAGTTGGAGTCCAGTGAGTGTTTGTCCCTGAAGTTTCCCTCTAACGTGGCGTTTTCTTCCTGGCAGCGTCATGTACGTGTTCGGAGGTTTCAACAGTCTGCTGCTCAGCGACGTCCTGCTCTACACGTCTCCCAGCTGCTCCGCCTTCTCCAGCGCCACGTCCTGCGGCCAGACCTGGCCGGGCATCCACTGCGTGTGGAACGCCACCGCCGCCGCCTGCCTGCCCTGGGAGGGGGATGGCGCCGCTCCAGAGCTGCCGCCGTCCTGCACCGCCAGATCATGTAGGTCCCTCTGCCGCCGCCATCACAGCCCAATGCTACGCTCATACACAGCCGCCACATCGCTCTCATCCAGAGTGTTGATCAGTTCAGTTATCTGAGAAAAATCATCATCATATGTATATGATAAAGTTGTATAATAACTGATTGTTCCTCACTCTACTGGTAATAACTAATAATATCAACCTTTTGTTTCCTGTTTTGGGGTTAATAAATTGATCCAATTTCCTTTCTGATTTTGGTCAGAAAACTGAAGTTATTTACTTTTATTTAAGTGAACTTCACCAAACAAAATGCTGAATAAATGTTACATTTAACAAAAGGATTACGTTTATTTTTAAAGTTTTATTTTTAACAAATTGGTGGTTTTGATTCTGCAAATATTCAGATTTTCATCAATTCCCTTGAGTAGCATTTTGTCTGTTCTTTATTATGGCCCATTGATTTATGCAGATATAAAGATCAATGCCTGAACAGCCATTTACCCAAGAACATTAAGACGCACTTAAAGCTTCATTTCATCAACTAATATCAGACTTATTATTTTTACGATATTATCTGCTACTGATCGTGTGCAGATGCAAAACATTATAGTTTTATAGCAACATTATAACTGGTTAATATCATAAAATCCTTATTTATTCAGTTGATAGTCTCTTAAATGAAAACCGTTGGCGAGCTGCTGTCTGACTGTTTGCATGAAGCGATTACTGTTTCACTAAACTCCTGTTTCTGCTGACGCCAGCATAGGTAACATCAGCATTGGTCTAGAGCCACAGTACCTCTGATGCATTCGCATCGGTGAATAAATGTTAACTTGTAAGAGCTGCTGTTTGCTTCAAGAAGCATTCACATCCAGATTATAGAGCATCTTCCTCCTTCCTTCATTTTTGCCTCTTGGTACTGAAGGTAAATCTTATCTGAATCAGATGTTTGCAGTCCTTTTCACCCCCAGAGTGTCTGTTCCTCCAGACGTGGGGATTCCAGCCCTCAGTGTGTGTTGTACCCGTGTCACGTCTGACATGTTGAGGGACAGTTCAGCCCGGTTCCTCCTCAGATTACCTCAGTCTCATTTCACGGTGTCGGCATCCACAGAAGAGCCGGCAGATGAGAAATGCCACCTGGAATATCTTTCAGGCTCACAAGATACCAAAAGGCTGCAAACTGGCAGTCGTCCTCAGGAGCAATGTTCAGAAAACATGAGGAATACACAAGTTTCTAAGTCCAAACTCTCTGATCTGTTGTCTGGAGGTCAAAGCGGCATTTGTTGAAACCCATGAAAACATCTCCAGTGTCACATTGAAATGAAAGAAAAATGATCCTGTTGAATGTAATTTGTGTCCTACATTGTGTATATTAGTAGTTTTGATCTACTGAAACTAAACAGCTCATTTCTCGGTTGCTGCTTTTTACTTGTCTAAACTTGGATGGAAACAAAAAGCAGGAAAACAGGAGGTTATGACACAACCTAGTGGAAACTCTTTCTCAGATATCAGATTGCATGTTCTTTCTGAGATTTTCTTTCAGGAGTAAAGTTGGTGTAACGGACGGACGGCTGTGTTCTGTGTTATTGTCCTCCAGATGCGGATAACGAGCGCTGTGACCAGTACACGGACTGCTACAGCTGCACGTCCAACACCAACGGCTGCCAGTGGTGTTCGGTCCAGTGTGTGTCTCTGGGGAGCAACTGCACCTCTGCAGCAGTAAGAAGAGCCGCTCTGCTGGGCGGATTCTAACGCTTCACGTCTCCCTCCACCTTCAGAACCGCCTCAAATCCCTTAAGTCTGTCTTCCTGTTGGCTCCGGCTGTAAGAGCAGGAAGCCTCAGGTTATCTTGTAGAGAACCAGGGCCCGGCTGTTCGAAACTGGGTTATCATTTAACCAGCCGTTAAATACATTCAACCGACTCAACTTAACTTTAACCGGGTGTTATCTAACCCACCTCCGGACCTCCGCTAACTGTTTAACAGCGTGGTTAACTCTCACCGTGGCGTTCACTGGTAACGCTGCGTTCATGATAAGGTGGACCGTGGACTGAACTTTGATATAAATCAATACTGGAATGAAGAGTTACACCTTTATGGAGCCCCGGAGTGGCCATAGAATGTTTTTTATAAATAATAGTATATATATATAAATATATATAAAACGTGTGGAAATTAGATAATAATTAGTAATCTTAAATGACTAACTGGAGACAGCGAGTTACTATCTGTTTCCCTCGTATTATATCCCGTCATATTTGCTGCTCTGCAGCTTTAAGAGCCTCGTTTCCACGGAGCACATTAGATCTTGGTGTTTTCTAACTAAAGCATGTGAAGTCCAGACGTCTTAAACTCACCTTGGTCCAGAAAGAGAAGATCTAATTCTCATGTCTCTCCTCTTTATCAGTAATAAATGAGTTTGGCTCTTATTTTTCACCATTCCAACATTCCATAGTGACTTTCTGCTCCTTTCACTTTATTTCTGGACGTTTCTGAATCAAAAGCTTCAACATGGAGGAATGGAGGTGTAGAATGATAGAACGCTGCTCTACAGCCGTTTCCATGGTAACCTAGGTAAACACACGCTGATCAACAATAAAAGTTCTCTTTCACTTGATTCCATTAAAAGGCTCATTTTAGGTCTAAAAACTCCAAGCTTTCATTTACAGTAGTTAGTAGTTTGTTTAGTAGTTCCTGATGAACCAACCAGTTGGCTTCATTATAAAGAAGTTCTGTGGAGCGTCTCATAGCGGAGCGCCCCCTGCTGCCTCATACAGACCTCTCCCTTCGTCAATCTCACGGCCACAGATTAAATGATCTGGTTCCCTCGCTTTATTGATTTGAGGTAACGACTTATTATCTAGTTCCCTCGTGTTATTATTATTTCTGTCTCTGGCCACTCTCCACTCTCTAGATGGTTCTCTCTATATGGTTCTCTCTAGATGGTTCTCTCTAGATGGTTCTCTCTGGTCAAATTAAAAGAAGAAGAGGCACCATGAAGCCTCTGATCATCCAGCTCAGTTTTCATCTTCCTCTTTAACATCCTGGTAGTTTGTCATGTTTTATAGTTTAATAGAGCAGATAAAAAAAACACTGCGCTGCCTCCACCACAACGTTGAAGACTAAACACGAAAGCACGGAGACGTGAAAGTGGGTGGAGCCTTGGAAGTGGGTGGAGCCTTGGGCGGAGCGTCATAACGGACCCTAAACAATGACGTTAACCCACAGTTAACTTTGAAGGCCACGTTAACTAACGGGATGACTAACCATGTTTTAAACAACAAATATTTAACGGTCGGTTAGCAAACGGCAGGTTAAGGATTTAACCAGTGGTTAGGGCTTAACCAGTGGTTAAATTAACCCAGTTTTGAACAACTGGGCCCTGGTGGTTATCGCCTGATTATTTTAACTATTAATCCAACATTTTCTGTTAGTTTGGGCTTTTCATTATGCTGACAGTAAGAAAAGACAGTGAATCAGGTTTTTGAGAATGCAGTTGATTCCACTGCAGGTTTTTACAGTTTTACAGACGTGTTGCCTCATTGAGCCTCACTTTCATTCCACACGTGTGTCTTTGTTCAGGGGGCCATAGCGGAGTTTGACGGCTGCCCCAAAGATAACCCTTCCTACGTGTGCAACAAGAAAACCAGCTGCAAGAGCTGCGCCGTGGACCAGAACTGTCAGTGGGAACCTCGGAACCAGGAGTGCATCTCACTGCCAGGTGACGGAACGTTAGACAATGTTTAATAACATGAGGCAGTTAGAGTGTCTTCAGTTTATTCATTCATTAGAACAGGTTGTCTGTAGAAAAGTAGTTTTTTATGCTACGGATGTAGAGATATGATTGATTAGTTGATGTTGAATTGATTCCCTAAAACACACTGATTCATAACGCCCCCGGCTCAGCTGGTAGAGCATGGGACTCTCAATCTCAAGGTAGAGGGTTCATGTCCCACGCCGTGCGCCACCTTCCTGTGGGCTCTCCACCTTCCTGTGGGCTCTCCACCTTCCTGTGGGCTCTCCACCTGCAGGAAGGTTCTTAATGGGTCAATATGATCTGGGTGACGGTGCTCAGACTGACACCCCCACCACCCGGGAACGGATAAGAGGGAGAAGATGGAGGGATGGACACTGATTCATTGTTAATCTTCATCTGTGGTAGAAATAGCTGTCGGTCGATTACATTCTGCCCCCTTGTGGTGAAAAAGTGAAGCACATTAGTTTTCGAGTTGAGTTGAGAGAAAAAATGTTTCCTTTCAAATAAAACAAAACAAAATATTTTACATTAAAATGAGAAACAACTTCATTTTGCAAATCAGTTAAAGCCACTGCCCAGTGTCTTATCGCACTTTAACCAACACAACATTTTACTTTATTCGATTTTATTGATCCTCTGGATCTGAAATGTATAGATACTAAAAAGAAACAGGCAGAAGAGAGAGTATGTGACACGATTGTATATAAATAAAACTGAATTGAAAAGAGAATATGTATGTATAAATGCAGAAACGGCAAAGAGACACAAAGATAATATATTGTGTGTCATTCATGATTGTTTTCACCACCTCAGATTTCTAAACCAGGGGTGACAATCTGAAGGCCTGTGGGCCAAAACCGGACTGCAAGAGGCTCCAATCTGGCCAAAACACCAAGATATTGGAAAAAATATCCTGGAAAACACATTTTGGAGTTTGAATAGTTTCTTCTGGACATTTCACTGTATTTTGCACCAGAAGGTTTGTTTAAAATGTCTTGACATTTAAGTAGTATTGAGTATTAATTTTCATTTAAATTTTTTAAATAACATTTTCATCGCATATACCCTGCACCACAACAAAAAAAGTTTAAATTTGAAGGTTATTATGACACTATTTTACTGGTCCGCCCCTCTTGAGATGAAATGGCTCCTGAACTAAAATGCTGTTCCTGTGAATCAAAATGTAGAAACAGGGAAATAGTAAAACTGTACCATAGATTTGAGCAGATTGAAGAAAATGCAGCAACTCGATTCTGTAATAAGATCTCAAGCCAGAAACGTGAACGCCGTCTGTAGCACTTCTGTCGGCCAAGCCTGGTTTGTAAATAAAATCTTATTGTCAATCAAACATGGAGTAAAACCCACGTTGGAATAGATAAATAAAACCCCGTGTTTGGATGTATTTAGCCTCTTTGGCAGCTCTCGTATTGAACCGCCTCGTGCTCTCTGCGTTCCAGAAAACGTGTGTGGAGAAAGTTGGCATCTGGTGGGAAACTCCTGCCTGAAGTTCATCACGGCCAAAGACTCGTACGACAACGCCAAGCTGGCCTGCCGGAGCCACAACGCCGTTCTCGCCTCGCTCACCACGCAGAAGAAGGTGGACTTCGTCCTGAAGGAGCTGCAGATCATGAGTGTGGTGGTAAGAGGAGCAGGAGGAAGGAGCATATTATGACTAATTATCAGATTCGATAAATTTTAATATTCTCCTTGGGGGAAATTGGGTCATCTGACTGGCAGCGAATGTGAGGCTGATAAGACTTAAAATTCTCAGTGCTGGAGATTATAAAAGATAATTACAGAGAGCAGATCACATCGGAACAAGACTGAAGATAACTGAATTAGTCAAATATGTGAGGACGGGCGGTACAGACGGTCTCATTGGGCAGATCGTCGTGTAGAACAGAGGATAATTGAGACGAGAAAAATACACAGAAAATGACGAATCCCCAGAGAAATCACTTTTCATTTCTCTTGTTATCACTGACTTATGAGCATGAAGTGACTCACTGCCGTGCACCTTCTTCTGTTTGAGCTCCGTGGTGTCTTTAATCTGGACGGGTTCTGGTCGGAGCTTCTGAGTTTTGGATCCGTGAGCGTGAAACAAAACTCCCATCAACAGATTCCCCAATTGAACCTGCACACAGTCCCCGCCGCACCACTTCCTTCACATATTTTACACTGGACCACACAACAGGCTGGAGCTCAAGAGGCTGAGATGACCTTTAACCTTGTTTTTAACCAATGAACTGAGGGGCTTGAAGTAAAAGATGCTCGAATAAAGTTGATTGAAGCTGTTGAGACAAACATTAATGTTTTGGTTTGAGTCCAAAGTAAAAAGTGTGACTGCAGCGTGCCGTTTAATGTGCTGTTTAGATTCTAATCACACTAACTGATCAGCCTTTAAATCAGGCTGCAGCCGTCACTTCTGATCCTGAAGCTGAACGGGACATAGATATGAAAGCAAAGCCACATTCTCAGTTTTGCTGGATTGAATGAGCTCCTGTATATTTAGGTGGTTAATCTTTGTGCATATCGATGGCGAGTGTGTCGTCTGGTTTCATACAGAGGCTGTAAAACACACCTCACAGGGCTTCTCCTCATGCTGGATCGACTATTTCCAGACAGGAAAGAAGTCGATCCTGGAGATGGACTTAAATTCGGACGGTACAGTAATTCGTCTCATGGCCCAGAGCGACGGCGCTCTTTTTGTTTACAGCACTCATTGATTACAGATTACAGATTACAGATTACTCCTCCAGTCCAGTGAAGGAGAGCTGCTGCTCTGTTCGTTCAGGGGATGAAAAATCACTGTGACGTTTCCCGTCTTTGTTTCATAAAAACACACCAATGTTGCGTTTTCTGAAGGAAAATCAAAAGGTTTATGGAATAGATTCTCATCAGACGTTGCGTTACCTTTCAAACGGTGAGTTGGGACTTTTTTCAAAAGATGACAACACATCCTGCAATAGGAACCCATTTTCATATTTCATTGCTATCCAGACTTTTCTGCAGAGAATATAAAGGAACGTGGCATCAGAGAAGCTCCAATTTAGCTGAGATACATTTTTTCGGGTGTACCTGATAAGAGTAATATGAATTCTGTCCACTAGGTGGGGGTGGCAAGCCACTTCCTCCTCTTTTACAAACTGTACAATCTGCTGGTCCAAAGTGGAATTACAGAACGGATCCAGTGGTACTTAGCTTGTTAGCTGGTCATTGTTAGTATATTTCTCTTAAATTTTCTGATTATTGACTAAACTACACGCAGTAATCTAAATGTACCCGTAAAGAAGAAATGTGCTAGTTTTACCTCGAGGAATATGACGTATGTGTGTATGATGTAATTAACAAATGGAATCTTTTAAAATAAGGTTAATTAAATCAACATGTGTATGTTTAACAGTATTAAAATAAAGTAATCCAGGGTTTACAGTGAATTTATGGTTCGAAATGTCTACAGAAACCAATGTTTTATAGAATGTTAGGCACGTTTGTGAGCTGCTAGTTGAACATGTGTATTTGAGAATTAAGTTAATCAAACTAGTTTTTGTTTGTCTCTCAACAAATAAATTGGTTTTAATCTTTTTTTTTACTGATAATGATGTGAAGTTAGAAGAGAAGATGTTAACATTTTACCGAAACGTCGGCCATTTTTATGCTGAAAATAGCAATTTCCAGCACTTAAAGGCAATTTTCACAAAAACAGTCTAATGACTCTTTTCCTAATTTGGTAAGAGAATAATATGAGTCATGGCTATTGTTCCCGTCCAACAAATCTACGAATATATTTGTTGGTTTGTTAATGTTGGTGAGTTCCAGGGACATTGGTCCTCTTTTTAAACAGTTTAACAGTGTCTGAATGACGGTCGGCTCATTGTCGTACTTCTCCTGCCAGTTGAAGTGACTCGTGTTCAGCGTGTGACGTTGTGACTGTGTTGACAGTACAAGGCCATGGTGACGCCCTGGGTGGGCCTGAGGAAGATCAACGTGTCGTACTGGTGCTGGGAGGACATGTCTCCCTTCACCAACACCACGCTGCAGTGGCTGCCCGGCGAGCCCAGCGACGCCGGCTTCTGTGGCTACCTGGCGGAGCCGGCGTCCAGCGGCCTGAAGGCTCAGACCTGCATCAACCCAGTGAACGGCAGCCTGTGTGAGCGGCCAGGTGAGCGTCGCAACCTAGGGAGGCTCTTCACCCCTCCTCGGCTCAGTAGTGAGTGACGTGTCTCTCTCTCTCTGTTCCAGCGAACCACAGCGCCAAGCAGTGCCGCACGCCCTGCGCCATGCGCACCACCTGCAGCGAGTGCACCAGCAGCAGCTCCGAGTGCATGTGGTGCAGCAACATGAAGCAGTGCGTTGACTCCAACGCATACGTGGCGTCCTTCCCCTTCGGACAGTGCATGGAGTGGTACACCATGAACACGTGTCCACGTGAGATCACTGCTCTTCTTCTGTTCTCCTGATAGTCGGCACATTTTACTGCACTCTGAATTAAATCCAGTGATAAATCATATCCTGATACAGGACAGAGGAAAGTAGATCAAAATTACAAAACATGAATAAAGAAATTCTTAAAGACAAATATATAGAATCAAACAAGTCATTTTTATTGACTGAAACTTTTTACAGATAAGAATAACAAAGTGGTTCACATTGTAAAACACTGAAAGTAAAACTGGTGGTAAAAAACTGGAGAATTAAAAAAAAAGTGGAACACTAAAATCTGTTAAAATCTGAAAAACAAAGTTTTTGCCGCTGTGAGGGACTGAGTGGTCGCCTCAACTCGGGGTGTGGTAAGCCTGGACGTTGTGTGTGAGCACCAGTATATTAATATTAAGTACATTTCCGGGTGTGACTGTGTGTCTTTAACCCTGATAAAAACAAACGCCTTACACAGTTTTAGGAGCAGAAGACAAATAAACACATCGAACCATAAATATAAAAAATGCAATTTGCAACAAATGTTAGAAGCTGGATAAATGTGATAAGATCAAATCAAATACTTAACAAAAGAATAAGTTTACTATGCAGTAAAACCTCTTATGTAGGGACGCCCTAAAATCCAAAGGCAAGTGTCCCCTGAAGACGGGTGTCCTCTCTTCAGAGGGACGGGTCACCAGGACAAATTGTAGGACCAGTTGATATTGAACGAACCAAACAAATATGTTATGATTATTTAAAAGCACATAACTGAACCAATACAAAGATGTATACTATATGAATACATATACACATGTATATAAGATGTATACAAGATAAATATTACATAAGATTTAATGTACTTCAGGGACCACATACAGTCCAGTTTCATCCTGAGTAGACCAGACCGGTAAAATATTACTATAATAACCTTTAGATTTACACTTCGAAGTTTTTCTTTGTTGTGGTCACAGTGTACATGATGAGATTATCTATATTCTTACAAGATCAAACAGTTCGTACTGAAAATGATTATAATCTCAACATAAAGTCAATTTTAGTGAAACATTCTGGTACAAAATACAATGAAATGTCAAAATAAAACTTGTGTTAAAATAAGAATTTAAATTAAAATAATAAAAAATAAATGGTGGCAATTTCAACTGAGTGAGATGGTTGGCGCTCTCGCCTCACAGCAAGAAGGTTGTGGGTTCAAATCCAGTCAGGACCTTTCTGTGTGGACTTCTTAACGTTATGGAGCGTTAAGGAAGTGTATCACCAGCAGCCTGCGCACAGTCGGCGGAAATCATGGAGGGGCTGACAGAGAGGCGGCGATTATTCAGATCTCGTCTGTCTCCTGACACAACAGCGTCTGAATATTCCAATAAGAGTACTAATAATAGCCCAGGTATTTTGGCCGTGTCGCTCAGCTTGAAATTTACCAGGAGAACCAGTCTGTTGTCCTCGTCAGGCAGGTTGTCCTCATTAAGGCGAGTTAACAGTTAAATGTGTGTCGGTGCACAGTGACGTGTCCAGTACAGGGTGGAGCTCTGACCCGCTCAGCTCCTCACTGGTTCTACTGTAAATCATTTTCAGCAAAAAAAAAAAGCTGAACATACAAAGAGAAATAAGACAAGTGATAAAATATTGATACGTCAAAGGCAAGATAGAACTAGATGAAACAGAATTTAAAACACCTGTATAAAATAAAAACTTTGCAAAGAAGATGAAATTCAATAAAATACACAAGAAAGATAACTAGAAGCTGAACTTACAGTATTAGAATTTGTCTGGTCCTGTGTTTTCTCATATTGATGTTACATAGAAACTCCTCTGGGTTCTGGATCTGTACTAACGTTTCCCGTGTCGTGGTTCCTGTGCAGCGGAGAACTGCTCCGGGTATCGAACCTGTGGTCAGTGTCTGGACCAGCCGGGCTGTGGCTGGTGCACCGACCCCAGCAACACGGGCAGAGGCCAGTGCATCGAGGGCTCGTACCGGGGACCCTTCCAGACCTCGGTCCCGGCCCCGTCCACCCTCCCTGGCCTGCCGGCCAGCCCGCTGCCTGCCCTGAACGCCAGCATGTGTCCCAACGAGGCCAAGTACAACTGGTCCTTCATCCACTGCCCTGGTAACTGCCTCGTCTTCATCACATTCACACACCTTCCTCCAGGCTTCACCACGTCCACACACCTTCCTCCAGGCTTCACCACCTTCACACACCTTCCTCCAGGCTTCACCACCTTCACACACCTTCCTCCAGGCTTCACCACCTTCACACACCTTCCTCCAGGCTTCACCACATTCACACGCCTTCCTCCAGGCTTCACACACCTTCACACACCTTCCTCCAGGCTTCACCACATTCACACGCCTTCCTCCAGGCTTCACACACCTTCACACACCTTCCTCCAGGCTTCACCACCTTCACACACCTTCCTCCAGGCTTCACCACATTCACACGCCTTCCTCCAGGCTTCACACACCTTCACACACCTTCCTCCAGGCTTCACCACATTCACACGCCTTCCTCCAGGCTTCACACACCTTCACACACCTTCCTCCAGGCTTCACCACGTCCACACACCTTCCTCCAGGCTTCACCACCTTCACACACCTTCCTCCAGGCTTCACCACCTTCACACACCTTCCTCCAGGCTTCACCACATTCACACACCTTCCTCCAGGCTTCACCACATTCACACACCTTCCTCCAGGCTTCATCACATTCACACACCTTCTGCCTTTTGTGTGCCGATGACGAACAGAGAGTTTAACCAGCTCATCACATTTAATGGAAATAAAGGATTTCTTGGTCGAGTCTTTAGAGGCTGGACTTTACGCCGACCTCACACCAATAATCAGATTCTAACAGATTAAGTGAAGAATCCTTTGATTCAATATTTGTATCCACTGATTAATGCTGGTAATGACCCTTTTGAGTTCACTGAATGTTGTGGCTTCATGTTCTGATGTGAGAACTATAACTGTTGCAGCTCTGAAAGGGTTAACAGACCTTTCTCAGTGATTTGGTGTCAGACTCCCCTCACTCATGTGAAAGAAATCACAGATCAATACAGCAGCAGTGGAGGAGGTGATATCTGTGATCTGGACTGAGCTGCAGATAAACAGGAAGATGAACACGGCTGCTATCAATAGAAATACAATCTCCATCCTGTATGAACCCTTTCAGGTTTAGAACACGTCTTGTCTTCACTATTCAGAGCGAGCAGGAGTCAGAACCTCACAGGGAAGCCAAGCTTTTCTTTTACTGGCCACAGTGGCGACGTCAGCATAAAATCCTCCCGCTGAGATCTTTACTGCAACTTGTTGGTGTCAGGCTGAAAAAAGTAATGTTATTTATGAGTAATAAAAATTGCCTGCATGGTTTGAAATGCCGCAAAATTTAAAATTTGTAGTTAAAAAGTAAAAAAAAACAAAAAAACTCTCATTAAATATCTTTTAAAAAGCTTTAAGTGAAGGAAATGATGGCATTTTTCTCTATAAATGATTATTATAGAAGGTTTTTAATCCTCTAACACTAAAATATTTGCCTTTTTTTGTTAACAGAATTGCTGCAGCGCCTGTAAATTTATGTCATAAATAAATAAATCTGTGTCATAAATTCTCCAAACGAACCAAATGAACATGTTTATTTAGTGAATTAGAGGAAAGTCAGAGTCCAGGATGTTTAACGAAAAACACCTTCAGGTTTGAAGAGTTTTTGTTCTGAAGTGTGTGTGTGTGTGTGTGTGTGTGTGTGTGTGTGTGTGTGTGTGTGTGTGTGTGTGTGTGTGTGTGTGTGTGTGTGTGTGTGTGTGTGTGTGTGTGTGTGTGTGTGTGTGTGTGTGTGTGTGTGTGTGTGTGTGTGTGTGTGTGTGTGTGTGTGTGTGTGTGTGTGTGTGTGTGTGTGTGTGTGTGTGTGTGTGTGTGTGTGTGTTCTCTCTCCTGCAGCCTGTCAGTGTAACGGTCACAGTCAGTGTGTCAACGACAGTGTGTGTGAGAAGTGTGAGGACCTGACCACCGGCCGGCACTGCGAGAGCTGCATATCCGGTTTCTACGGTGACCCCACCAACGGGGGCAGCTGCCAGCGTGAGTATCCTTCATCGTCCTCCTCTTCCTCACATAAAGCCTGTGTTCTCCGGAGAACCTCCGCCGCTCTGTGTCACAGGCGTGTTTGGATCTCGGCGGTATCCTTCTGGATTATTCTGATATTTGTGAGTTTGGATCGATGCGGTCACGCCCTTGTTTCCCCCCTCCTCCTGGCTACACCAGCTAAATGCCCCCGGGGGGCGCTGGCGTCACCTTCACCTCCACATCTCATCAGTTTGAGTCCGGACGCGTTGCGTGAGCGCCATCGATCCGTCCGCGGTCGGATAATTAACCGCTCGTGTTGCTAAACGGCCGTAAACTTGAGGGAACCGTGAGCGGATCTTTAAACGCTCCGCAGATGTTTGAGTCATTTAGAAATGATGGATGAGATTAAAGCAGAGGAGGGCAAACATTAACCTTTGTGCGGGCAGATTAAACTCACAGACGCTCAGCATATGGTGGAATCTACCCAAGCTTCCTTCAGGGATCGAAGAAAAGTCACCTCACACTCAAACCGAGCTCCTGAGGGGGCGCTGTGGGACGGCCGCTCCACTTCACACCCCGGCACTTCTCCACATGTCAGAGAGCCAAACTGGGACAAAACTGTGGAAATTGAAGACATTTTAACTCAGACTTTAAGATAAGATATAAGATATCCCTTTATTTATCTCGCATGTGGAGAAATGTGCAGTGGTACAGCAGGATAGTACAGAGAAGGAAGTACACGTAGCAGGAACTAAAAAAAAAAAAGCAGATAGAAATACAATATAATAGAAACAATATGCACACGGTGCCTATAAGTGTGGACATGTACAGAGTATGGGGGTGGATGTATTGCACAAAAAGCAGATAAAAATACAATATAATCAAAAAAAAGTGTTTATGCTTTTTACTTTAACTTCTCAAACTTCAATCACGTTTTCTGAGTCTCTTGATGTTTGTCACTCTTTCAACTTCAGCTTAGAGTGAAATGTAAAAAGAGATCGAAGTTGGAAAGAACAGAAAAGTTAATACTTAAAGTATATTTAAATGTATTTTTCTTGTGGCGTTCTTCAAATATTGTGATTCAGACTTTCAGAAGAAAGTCCAGAAAATGTTAAATGCAGAGTAGAGCTGATATTTGAATTTATTTTAATGTTGTAGAACTGAGTGTTTTGAGTTAAAAGCTATAAAATGTAAATAATCCTGAACGTGTCGAGGTTCACAGTTGATGCTTGAACTGAATTGTGTGTGAATTGAAACTTTGAATCCTGAAATGTTAAACGATGATCCGATGAAACCAATTTTTCAAATATGCTTGAAATTGATTAAATCTAGAATTGTCACTTTTTGGAGGTGGAAGAGATTTAAAACTTCCTTATCGATGAAATCTGTTACTCTCCTACAATATAATGTGATATTTAGAGAAAATACACAGAAAGAGTTTTTAGCAATAGTTCTGGTGACTTGCTGCAGTTTAGAAATGCTGTTGTGAGCAGATCCGCTCCAGCTGAGAGGACCAGATGTTTTGTTTTCCTAAGAAATGATGAAAAACAACACACATTTTAAACGTTTTTTTTAAACCAACCTTACAGATCAGGAATCATCTTAACTCATCTTAACTTCAGGGGCTGCAAACATTTCATCTCCAGTTGGTTTTCTTTTCTTTTTCTTCTACTTGTTCTTTTATAAGAGGTGGTCTCTGGGCTATAGTGTATTTAAATGTATGTCTTCATTAGAATTTTATGAACTGATTAAAAATCACATGGATTGTAATTGTTTGTTTTTCTCTGCAGCATGTAAGTGTAACGGCCACGCCAGCGTCTGCAACCCCAGCAATGGGAAGTGCTTCTGCACCACCAAGGGCATTAAAGGGGATCGATGCCACCTGTGAGTGTCACCTTCACTGTTTTACCCCCATAATACCCTGGTTTCCCCTTTCTATTACCTGGTTTACCTTGTTCTACCTTCTGTTTTACCCTCAGTTTGACCCTCTTCTACCCTGTTTCCTCTTTTTATTACCTTGTTTCCCCTCTGTTTTACCCAGTTTTAATACATTACCATTTTACCCTCAGTTTGACCCTCTTCTACCCTGGTTTTTAACCTCAGTTTTACCCTGTTCTACCCTGTTCTACCCTGGTTTTACCCTCAGTTTGACCCTGTTCCACCCTGGTTTTACCCTCAGTTTGACCCTGTTCCACCCTGGTTTTACCCTCAGTTTGACCCTGTTCTACCCTGGTTTTACCCTCAGTTTGACCCTGTTCCACCCTGGTTTTACCCTCAGTTTGACCCTGTTCCACCCTGGTTTTACCCTCAGTTTGACCCTGTTCTACCCTGGTTTTACCCTCAGTTTGACCCTGTTCTACCCTGGTTCGACCCTCAGTTTTACCCTCAGTTTGACCCTGTTCTACCCTGGTTTTACCCTGTTCTACCCTGGTTTGACCCTGTTCTACCCTGGTTCGACCCTCAGTTTTACCCTGGTTTGACCCTGTTCTACCCTGGTTCTATCCTCAGTTTTTACTGTTTCCCCTCGGCTCGTCTCCACACATCCTTCACCCTGAGTGCCTCTTCTTCATACAGTTATTTCCTTTATCTCCGTCCAGTCAAAGCATTATTTCCCTGTACTGGTCCATGTAGTGTTTTTCTGTGGCTGGGTGGCTGTGAGCCCCGGCAGGCTGATCAGAGGGAGGATCTCTGCTCTCCGTGGGGGGTTTGGAGCCGCTCTGATAACCCAGCTTTATCGGACAGTTTGAGGATCGATGTGGCTGCTGCGGACTTATCTCCTGTGTAAACACCGGGCAGCGTTTCTACTGCGAATCTACATTCACTGGAGTATTTACTGTAGTTTAAAAGTAGAATCATGCATCCAAAGTGTCTGACGAGTGAATAATGATGATCTTTGGTGGATTGAAACCTTAAAATCAGTTTATTGGAGAAAAGTTCCCACACATGGAGAAAACCTGCACAGTCGATGAAGCGCTTCATGTTTTTACTCTTTAAAAGTGTAGTTTCTCAAAGATCTGCGAGGCCACACGTTAAAATGATTTCCATAACGGCTTCTCGGTGTTTTCTCTCTTTTTCCTGCTCGGTGTGGCTGCAGCTGTTCATTAGTGCTCGCAGACACATTTTAGTACTTATCTTAACCCCGTCCTTCATTATCATCCGACTCCCCAAAACCCATTAAAAAGTTCACACAAAGTTTCACCAATGAATGAAAATAAGCTTATTTTAGTCAACTTTTTACACACATTCACATCTTTTCTCTGTTTTATCATCACTTTATCGATGTGAAAAAGGAAGATTGACTATTTTCAGTCTAGTTTTCTCCAGTTTTTCCTCCATAATTTTCATTATTTGGGTGAAAACCTTTTTTTAATGATTGAAGCTTCAGACTTTATATCAATATAATTTGAAATATAACAAAAATCAGGCTGTGAATTGTCACAGATTAAGTCTGATAATGAACTTTTCCTGATTTGTTCCACTTTTTCTTTAAATTCAAATCATAAATATTTGTCAAACTTACCAGAGTGTTTGTGTTGTTCTCAAAGAAATCGATTGATTTGATTCCTGCTTCCTAATCGATACCATTGTGTGCTTTATGATCTCTATGGTATTTAAATTAATGGATTCATTTAGTTTTGTATTTATGCTTTAGAAACATAACATATTCTGATCTTAAATAGAAGTTCAAGTCATTACAAACCTTGAATAAGTAAAAATTGCTGACTTCTTACTCCTTTTAAAAAGTAAACAAATAGTTGCTTGTTTGTTCATCTGAAGTTTGTTTACATAGAAAATAAAACATTAACTTTTATTTCTTAGTGTAATAAATGATCCGCCTGCATGTCAGAAAATAAACTTCTGAACTTCTCACACTTTAAAATATGTTCAGGCTTTTCAATAAATAACAGATTTAACTTTTTCATTTTGGTTTTATTCATGTTTGTGTTTTTATCTGAATGTTTATTCATGAGTGAACTTGTTTGTTTGTTGTTTGTCTTTTTTCTCCATTTCAGGTGTGAAGTGGAAAATCGATATCAGGGCAACCCGCTGAAAGGGACCTGCTACTGTAAGTGTGTGTGTGTGTGTGTGTGTGTGTGTGTGTGTGTGTGTGTGTGTGTGTGTGTGTGTGTGTGTGTGTGTGTGTGTGTGTGTGTGTGTGTGTGTGTGTGTGTGTGTGTGTGTGTGTGTGTGTGTGTGTGTGTGTGTGTGTGTGTGTGTGTGTGTGTGTGTGTGTGTGTGTGTGTGTGTGTGTGTGTGTGTGTGTGTGTGTCGTCTCTTTCCTCATTATGACTGCTCATGGAGATTAAATCAGGAGATCTTGATAAATCCAGAGTTGAAGCGTGTTTCTCCTTCGTGCTTCAGAAGCTTCCTTCCTTCCAGTCGTTGGTTAATAATCTGTTGGATTATTTCTGATTCCCTCTCACACAGTAAACGCTCATTTTGTTGGTTTCTATTGATTTTCTGACTGAATGTTTAGTCGATCAGCTCGTTATGATTCATGACTTTTCTTCGTGTCATTCCATTATTGATTTATTACTGAATAGTTTTGATCCCGATCTGTTACGCTTGTCGGATTAATTTGAGCGCAACAAAATGAAAGTGAAAGTTAAGATTTCCTTCTTTATGATTCTGTGATGTGATTTTCTTCAGATGGAAGGTCTCTCATGGTTGCTCACTTCACTGTGAGATTGGTGGTTTGATAAACAGAACCTGCAGATCAATAAGTGTTTAAGATCCACCTGCAAACAAACAATTCTTTTTACAGCCGATTGAAGCGGAACTTCCTCTAATCTTAATCTGGACAATCTGAAAACTGCAGCTCAGAAAAAAGACCCGAGAATTAGAAAAGCGCTAAAGAAGAAGTTAAAAAGGGAAACAAACTAAAGAAGACTGACATTCAGACTCCCCCCCCCCCCCCCCCCCCCCCCCCCCCCTGTGTAGACACGCTCCTCATCGACTACCAGTTCACCTTCAGCCTCTCTCAGGAGGACGACCGCCACTACACTGCCATCAACTTCGTGGCGACTCCGGAGGAGGTAAAGTGACGCCGTAGATAAAAACACCTCAGCAGATGATTAACTACTTTTTAATGTGTCTCCTGAAATGTGAAGTTAAGTAAAAATCAATTCTGATTATTGATCGCTCATAATTTCAGTAAGAATCTTGAGAAGGGACATCCAGTGTCGTAAAGCTGTTCAGTCTAATATAGATTTATAATCTAGTAAGACTAATGTGTGTGTGTGTGTAGACTTTATACAACAGTTTTTACTGAAGTTGTACTAAAATGTTTATTTTGCTGATTTCATTAGCGTGCAGCCTTTCAGTCATTAATATTAATTTAAATGATTTGAGCGTCTCTTACAGTAAATGTTTTCATCGTTAGTTCTTCAAACATTTAAAGCGTTGGCTTGTCTTCTATTACCCCGGAAGATTTACTCTCTTCTGCACGATGCCGGCTGTTTGTTCAGCTCAGAAACCTTCAACGGAGTCTGACGACGTGAACAAACACGCCAGATTCTCTAAAGAAAGTCTGAAGTCTTCATGGTTTTCCTCTGATTTCATCACGATAACACTGATGTTTGTGGTTCCAGCCCAACAGAGATCTGGACATGTTCATCAACGCCTCCAAGAACTTCAACCTGAACATCACGTGGGCCACCAGCTTCACCGGTGAGTCTCACTTCAGCTCCCCTCCCACTAACACACGTCTCTCATGACTCGGGCTCCATGGAGAAGGAAGTCAAGCTGGTGTAAGGCGGGGGGGGGGGGGGGGTCAAACAGAAGCTCTGTGGATCAGAACCGACTCGCAAGAGGCTCCAAACCGCCAAACAAATGTAAACATTTGAAAGATTTTTTTTACAACTTTCTTCAAAGTTGTGCACTGAGCCCCGAGCTGAGCTCTCCTGATGCTGACATGGACGCTCCCTGGCTGTTATCAGCCTCAAAGCCCGGCTGGCAGGGGGAGGCTGGACATTTCACTGCATTTTACACCAGAAGGGTTCAATAGAATTGGTTTTATGTTGAGATTAGATTAATTTTATATAGTAACTGTTTGTTTTTTGTGAAATATTGACATTTTCATCACTTACACTGAAGGAAAACTTTAGATCTAAAGGTTATTATGGCTCCATTTTACCAAGATGACACTGGGCTGTTTGTGGCCTCTGAACGAGTTGGACACCACCGATGTAACATTTATTGTTAACCAGCAACAGAGAAATGTTTTTTCCACCTGATTGTTGATGAGTTCAAACTAGGGATGTGGCCGATCCGATCCAGTATCGGGATCGGGTTCCGATACCAACGTAATTCACGGATCGGAAATTTCCGATCCAACCTGCGGTGATTTCTGATCCATGATCCTGGTCTGCTTCATGATCCTGGTCTGCTTCATGATCCTGGTCTGCTTCATGATCCTGGTCTGATTCATGTTACTGAAATGACTCCCCAGTGTTTCCCTGCTGCTGCTCTGCTCGCTGGCTGCAAACTGTGGACTGGATTCCCTGAAGGGAGGCGGGTCTCAATGAGACCAGGAGGAATGAGTCAGTAATGACTGACTTTTCATGACAGCATGTCGCTGTTTGGACGTATTTTATGTTCAAAACGTCGCTAAGCTACCCGTCAATGTGGAGGTTTTAAAAGCTGTAGTCCAGCAGGGCGGCGCTCTGCAGCCAGACGTCACCATTTTAAAACTCCAGCTCTCCGAGGAGAACGGCGCTGACATCAAAACAGTGAAAAACATTGTGTTGGTGCTGCCTTGCTAAAGAATTTCCCCAGGGATTAATAAAGTGATTCTGAGTTTTAAAGATAGAACTAGTTTATTATGAGATGATGACGTCACGCAGACCCCCACATTGTCCAAATTAAAGAATAATAGTTTGTACTGCTTCATTTCTGACCTGATACTAACTTCAAGTTGTGTTTTGAGAGAATACATACAAATATTCCTACATTTCATATTTGCCTGTTGAGAGGAGTTTATTACATTCTCATATGAAATCAACAATCATGATAATGTTCTGATTAAAGCAAACAGCTCTGGTATCGGAATAGTATCGGTGTCGGCAGATATCCAAATTCAGGTGTCGGGATCCAATCGGAAGTGAAGAAACATGGATCAGTACTTCACGAGTTCAGACATGTGCGGATGCTAACCAGACAAGCTAATGCTACGTCCGCTAGCCTCCTACATGCGGCTTCGTAAATGAAACACTGCTACTCACGAAACATTTCCTAAACTGGACCCAGTTTAAAGGATAATTGAGGAATCTTGAGTTGTTTCATCTGTATATGCATCAGTTCTTCACAAAATGGGTCGCAAGACCGTTTTCGTTGTGTTGCCAGATCATGAAACACTGGCTCAGTTTACGCCACGTTTTCAAATGGAAACGGAAAACTCTCGTAGTGTTTTGGTTGTTTGTTTACACGACAGCTGTGATGGGAATCGGCTTCACCTCCAATAATCTGACTCCTTTAATCATTCATTTACATCTTGAAGTCAGTTTTTGTTTTATTTGTAAGCATTTTATAAATCTTCTGTTTGGACACTGGATGTTTTTAATTGGACCTCAAGCTCAGAAGGTTTGGGAATGTTTGGTATACCATCAACGCACACACACACACACGCACACACACACGCACGCGTGTCAAGTGGCATTTAACTGGTCGATTTAACCGAGAAGTGCGGGACGGGGCAGAATGATCCATTATTTGGTTTTGGCCTTTGTAACAAAACTAATTAAGTGGAAGTAAAAAAGGATAAAAGCCGCTCGCTGGCTGGAGCCGCTCATGTGTGAAAATATGCAGCTTCTCTCAGAAACATCAAACCGACACTCGCGACTCATTTCACAACTCGTCAGTCAGAAAGTCGCTGACAGGTTCAGCAGGTGATTCTCGTCACGTCACTGAGCTGCAGGGCGGAGGATCGACGGCGCGGTGGAGCAGCGGGAAAACAATCACTTAGCCAGTTTGCAAGTTCTTCCTGAGCCTGCTGCTTCTGTCCAATAACATCCACCCCTCCAAACGGCTGATGGCTGCGACTTCAACACAATGTCGTTGTTCAGGAGCCTCTTCGTGCAAAGTTTCACTTTGAACCTTGTTTCAAGTAAAAATGCCTCAACTCTCTTTCTTTTCTTTTTTTGGGGGCTATCCAAGTCTGCAGCATTATTTCTCTTCAGGTTCTCCAAACTTCAGATTCCTGTGGCCGTAAGCATGCAGGTTGTGGATTCATTCAGCCTTACAGTGTGTTAATGCTGATGCTGAGTCGGAGGCGCTCACACTGAATGAACACAGACTGCTTCCAGCAACTGTCAATTAGTCTACATTTGAATGAACTCATTTGACCTTTTTTGGTGCTGCTTCTCTCTCCACCCTCCTCTCTCTATCTTCTCCACCCCTACCTCCCTCCATCCTCTCGTCCCTCCCTCCGTCCTCTCGTCCCTCTCTCTGTCCTCTCCTCCCTCTCTCCATCCTCTCCTCCCTCTCTCCATCCTCTCCTCCCTCTCTCCATCCTCTCCTCCCTCTCTCCGTCCTCTCCTCCCTCCATTCTCTCCTCTTGCTCTCCTCCCTCTCTCCATCCTCTCCTCCCTCTCTCCATCCTCTCTTCCCTCTCGCTGTCATCTTCTCCCTCTCTCCGTCATCTTCTCCCTCTCTCCGTCCTCTCCTCTCTCTCTCCATTCTCTCCTCCCTCTCTCCATCCTCTCTTCCCTCTCTCCGTCCTCTCCTCCCTCTCTGTCCTCTCTTCCCTCTCTCCATCCTCTCTTCCCTCTCTCCTCCCTCTCTGTCCTCTCCTCCCTCTCTCCATCCTCTCCTCCCTCTCTCTGTCCTCTCCTCCCTCTCTCTATCCTCTCCTCCCTCTCTTCTTGCTGTCCATTCAGCAGGCACACAGACGGGGGAGGAGATCCCCATCGTCTCTCGCAGCAACATCAAAGAGTTCAAGGACAGTTTCTCCAACGAGAACTTCGACTTCCGAAACAGCCCGAACATCACCTTCTTCGTCTACGTCAGCAACTTCACCTGGCCCATCAAAATCCAGGTAAACACCGTCAGGGAATCGAACAGGGGATCCAGGACAGAGGCACTCTTTAAACACCAGAAAGTTGGAACCAGACGGACTAAAAACTAGAACCAGAACGATATGAAACAGGAACACATGAGGGAGAACGAGACGAGTGCAGAGCAGCACCGTGACGAACACATCAAATTAATCCAACCTCGCAGTCGTGCTGTCAATTCCAGATTCATGAAGTCTAAATCTTCTCTAAGGTCCCATTTCCACAACGATGTTTCAAGTGAAATAACATCGTTTTGGCGTTTTCATTTCAGGAAATGTTCGCGTTTACAAAGGAACATGATTAAAACGTCTGTTTCCACGGAAACAGCAGAAATGCTAAAATCTCTCTCTCAGCTTACTTGCACTACTTGAAGTAGGGATGCACCGATACCAATTTTCTTCCAAAATGAGTAGTGTATGAGTACTTGCATTTGAGTACTCACCGATACTGAGTACTCAGGCCAATGCACACTTTAAATCGGGTCTGAGCACTGATAGTGCTCAGGACCCTATTGAAATTGTAAAGATTATTATTATTATTAACGCTTATACTTTTTTCGTAATGGGAAAACACGTTTTTGAGGGACGAAACATACATAACGTTTTGCAACACTTTGCACAGTCATCAGGCCCGGCAAAAAATGTCATAATTTGGAGAAATCACACACGTGACTGGAAAAATGGCTCAACTGTGCCACCTGGAATTTGAAAAATTCAGCCCCCGGATCCCGTTTCACCTGGAGCTACGAACGCCGGCTTACACTTATGTAACACCCCAAAACGCACAAAAAAGTCTCTGCACATATACTGAAAACTCAACAGGAAGTCCGCTATTTTGAAATATATATTGGATTTTGGACCAAATTGAATTTTCTGGAGGGAACTAGTCCAGGAGGGTAATTCCAAATGACCTGAAAATTGTCGTGGTGATAGAATAGAAATTGGTGAGCAAAGCATATCAAAATGGCTCCATAATATCTGAGGGCGTGGCCCAAAAATGGACGCTTCACCAGGAAACAGTGAGTGTAGTGTAAAAACAGGAAGTGACAGGTAAAAGGGCTTAACATCGCTTGATCAGCATCAGACTTGACAAATTGCATCAGAGACCGACCCTCATCACAACTATATGATTACTTTCACTCGTACCGCCATTTGGGGGCGTGACAATGGCCATGCTCGCCATGGAAGAGGAAGTGCAATGTAAATATCCTGAACATGGTCTGAGTAGCATCAAAGTTCACACATTGCATCAGAGACTAGCCCTCATCACAGCTACGTCACAATGATGACCATCAGTCATAGTGCCACCAGCTGGAAAGAGGAAGTGGGGTGTACATGCTTGGATCTGGCTCAAACGTCTGATCATTGATTAGACAGTTAGTCATCGGGCATAGCGCCACCTGCAGTTTTTCATATATTCAATCCATCAGAATGCAATAACCAAGTTGAGTGTTGGCATTGTATGGTAGTAAGCACATTTACTAATTAGCATAGGTGTTAATTAGCATACACACTAACATTAGCATATGCGCATATGAACATATGCGCAGGCGTTAGCATACGCGCGATATTTGCCAGTTCTCACTGGGGGCTTTTCCACCGCAAAGAACCATGTTGTAGTTCGGAGCCCGGGCCAGACTTGGCACCAGTTCTTTGTCTTTCCACTGCCAAAGCCCCGGCCAAACGGGCTAAACTGGGACCACTTTAGGTGCGGTTCCACCGCACTTACTGTCGCAGAGCGGGGCGGGTTTTCGCGTGGTCCGACTGAAAAGTTGTGGATACTACAGAAAGAACCCGCAACCACCAGCTACGATTTTCCGCTGCCCCTCCGTTGAGGTACCGAGGAACGGGTCTGTGAGGAGGAGCTACAACGCAGCCGTCTGCTGATTGGTAGTGACGATCGTCACTCTCGACTTCCCCGCAATTTTTAATTATTTCATCGGCCGTAACCCTCCTGTTGTTTATATTACGCTGCTTTGTGCTCACTGGTTGATTTGTTAACTGGTTTATTGAAACGTCGGCGCGCACCACAACATCGCGGTGTTTTAAGGAGATACAGACGTTCCTCTCAGGAACAGGAGGTTCTACAGCAGCTGGACGCTGCAATGAGAAAGTTTAACCTGAGTCACAGAGAACGGCCGCCGGCTGCTTCCATGTTCTTCGCTGGACGCGTCTCCGAGTCGTTCACAACCCCGCCTACATATTTACCGTACTTTCTGTGGTGGGACCGTGAGACAGAGTTGGTCCTGGGGGCGCTTTGCCGTACCGTAACCTCCCGCTCCGCCACGTACTGCAGTGGAACAGAGTACTTTTGTTGCATTCACACGTTTTTTGTTTTGTTTTTTCCTCTGGCCACTCTGGGGCTCCGGACTAAAACAAGACGGACGTGAAAAAACACCAATAGAGATACGAAGAGACTCAATGTTTTCTGCCTCTTTGGTCCTTGTATGAGCGCTGTCAGCGCTAAATTGGTGAAATCAGTGACGTGTGTAACAGAGATTTTGTGTCTTCTCTTTTTTTAGTTTCACTCTACTGGACTGTCAGTGACTTAGCTGCAAGAAGTCATTACAGGAGCAAGGCTGCTCCCTTTCCTGGCTCTCAAAAGAGTTTGGCTGACTGTTTAATCTACATTAACACTGGCAGTACAACACATAGAGAGAGCAGTACTCATATGCCGACTGACGGTCACAGTTCAAGCTTGCAGCTTTAATGTTTGGAATTTTTGCCACAGATGTTATTTGAACAACATTCCTCGATATGTTTTTCTGGTACATGGGTAACTGTCACAGGTTTCACTGCAGTGCAAACACAAATTCTAACACAATTGTGATTTACCGTCGTTTGAATTTAGTGCTTTTATGGTACTGCCACATGTACTGCAAGAAAACATTTCAATAAAACTTTATCATAAACTGAGTAGTTTAGAGTTCTAACATTTAGCGAAAGTGCTTTAAACATGGCAATGCCACATACTGCAAAATCAGATTTGAGTAACTGCCATATATTGAGTACCAACATTTAACAATAGTGCTGATAATGCCACAGATCACCAAAAAACCTGAGTGCACAATTATCACTTTCTGTGTTTTTATAAGCTTGGCCACATACCTAACTTCAAAACTTACTCAACACATTCAGTCAACACCCAACATAAAACTGTGGCTGAGTATCTCAATTGATCAGCATGTCATAACAACTTCTGTACGTGAGGATTGAACTTATTTTGCGAACGTGAGGGGCAGGTTCTGTTAACGAAAAGAAGCTTTTCTGCATTTTCATCTGTGAGCCTGTTGCGTTTTTCATCGACAGTGTAGGACACTGAGCTGAAAAGTTGTTCACTGTCTGTGCTGCTGCTTGGGGCTGACCGGTAGCTCTTTGACATTTGAGCCAGAATAGGAAATCTCCCTCTGTGAGCCCCCCAGTACTGTACAGGGTTTTCCTCTGGAGCAGTTGTGGTCTCTCCAAGATATGTCTGGAACTGAACGTCAGCTCCCAGTGGTGCAAGACCTGGTGATGTTGACTCCCGCTCACCCACCATCCCGTCAAACGAGCTGTCCGGACTGCTGCTGGCTTGTACCGTACAAAGCTTTCTGACAGGTGGCGCCCAAGATCCTCCTGCTGGTCTGCCTCTCCTGTGGATGTCCTCCAGCAGCTCCAGCAGCTCCAGCAGCTCCAGCAGCTCCAGCAGCTCCAGCAGCTCCAGCAGCTCCAGCAGCTCCAGCAGCTCCAGCAGCTCCAGCAGCAGCATCTCCTTGGCCTCTGTTGCAGTGTTTGAGAAAAAGACATCGTTGTACCGAAAAAAGCAGTAATAATAGTTTAGCGGGTTGAGAAGAGACACACACACACACACACACACACACACACACACACACACACACACACACTTTACCTCGGGTCGAGAAGAGTCGTGATGCAGTACAGTGGGTTTTTCCCCCCGTCACTGAGGCGTCAGCCAAAGTCCCCTTGATAGTTTTAATGCCGTCGTTCTCATCCGTTTCCTTGGTCAGAAGTCTCATCAGCACCTGAGCTCACTTTGCGGGTTAGTTAACTCAAACAGAACAAGCACAGACAGTTTTTTCAAAAAGTGATTTATCTTGATTTTTGAGTTTAATTTGCAAGTTTCTGAACAGTGCAACCAAACCATTTCCTGGTGTAAAACAGCCGTAACAAGAAAAAAATAAAAGACAACTTAGGCCAAAGGAACTTTCTGAACACAATTTAATTAAAACAATTTGGGCAATTTTGCTAACATGTGCAAATAACACAAACATAAACAACAACACCGATAAAGTGACTCTTGCAGCATAAAAATTAAACTGCGTCTGGCTTTTGAGGTAGCTTTCACATGAACAGTATTACATGAAATGTAAAATAAAAATTACAAAGTAAAATATCAAATAATTGAAATAATACTTGAGACTTATTTCAAATGTCAAAATAAATAAATCAAATCTTATAAACAATTCTGCAAAATATTATTTAAATCATTTTAACAGGATTTAAGAACCAAAACATTAAGTAGCTTATAGAAAAGAGTCAAATAGAAATGCAAACTTAAGTAACTGAGGTTATTTCATTAATTATTATTTTTTCATTTTGAACATGCTCAAATTGAAATATCAAAATCAGCAGTGCACACCGATAAACCAAAGATGGTTAACCAATCAAACAGTGACTATCCAATCCAACTTTTATTTATATAGCACGTTTAACACAACAGCCCAGGTTGACCAAAGTGCTTCACAGTTCAAAGTAATGATAAAACAATTGGTGGGACAAAAACAGAGTGACTAAGTAACGGTCGTAAAATAAAATCAGTCCGCCCGTTGGTGTCTATCAATGTGTCTCATTTTGTAGTTTGTCCATGTGGAGTTGCCGTAGATCCCATTGTACCATTGGCAGGCGTAAGCCCCGCCCAGACAGATCTGGTAGCAACAGTGGCGCCTTGCAGTGAAGTGCTCTAAACCACGCGCTGCCGTAAAGTGGTATCGGTGTTGGGATATCGGTGGCAATTTTATGTGTACTCAATATTCATGCCTGGTATTGGACTAATCCCGCTATCGGTGCATCCCGAATTTGAAGCTCCAGTGGAACTGTGACTAGTTTTGTAAACTCCTGTTTACTAGGAGCGGTGGCTTATTGAGTTAAGTTAAAAATAGCATGAATGAAAAGAAGAGCCCTGTTGTTTGGAAGCACGAAGAGATTCACATCATCTAGTGTTTGTACTGATCGCAAATGATATCGTAATTACAATTCAAGATTATGACATCCCGATCTCTAAATGACCTTCACTCCAGGCAGTAAGCCTCCTTCTGATTGGCCATGATGACATGTGCCGTGCATGGACAGATAATTCATTACCTTTCCATCTGTCTTTTTATGATACTGGACACATTGATGATGTGACAACGATAAATTAGAGATATATTGTGTCGTGTCTACTGGTGAAATGGTCTTATTCTCCAGTCTCCTCCCACCGCATGTCAGTGCATCCACTTCATGATAAAGACTCATACACATGTACAGTTACACCTTTATGTTAACAAACTGAATAAAGTAAGTTTTTGTTCATGAGTTGAGCAAAACTGAGAGCAACTATAACGACTTCTTGACAAGTAACATGTTGTCATGATGGGCACGTGCTGAGTTGCTTAAAGCGGAGCGCACGCCGGTTCAAACACAGAATCACACTTCGGTAATGAGTTGGCGGTGAACTCGTATCGGGACACCTCCATGTGTTTGATTGTCTGAAAAATAGGCGCGATAAGTAGCTGCACGTTGTTTCCTGTTCCCTTTTTCGATTAGCAGCTCGCACTGCGACAATGAAACCTCACAAGACGACTTTGATTAACTCCAACGCATCAGGAGGAGGTGTTGACTTCTGCATCCACACCAACTATACCACTGGCTTTCTCGTGGTCCAACAAAACGTCTTGTACATGAGAGGTTTTTACAGTCACGTATCAGCTGTTCTCACTCCGGATCCACTCCAGTAAATGAGACTTTTCAGGTGAAAATGCAAAACTTCCCATGCATTTGGGGTGTCTGTTTACATGACAACGATGCTTGGACTCACTAAAAACGCAGCTGTTCTGAAACGCTGCTCCTGGTCCTGGTCACTCCGTAGTAACTGCTTCTTCTGCACATGCTCAGTAGAGACAATCAAAACAAGGTTTCCTTTGTGGTGTCATAACTCCCAGTCCTTATACTCCTGGGACGGTCACCGTAATAACAATCCAACTTGTGGTTTTATTTTGACAGTCTCCGTAATAACAATAAAACATGGTACTTTTATTTTGACAGTCACTATAATAACAATCCAACTTGGTTTTATTTTGACAGTCACTGTAATAACAATCCAACTTGGTTTTATTTTGACAGTCACCGTAATAACAATCCAACTTGTCCACTAGAATGTCCGTGTTCTCCCATTGTTCATGTTTAGAGCTCCTTTGTGTGGTTTCATTATAAAACAAACAGCACCAACTAGTGGCCCAGCGTACTAACTACATCATATCCAGTGTTTCTGCCATCACCATGCAAACGGACGTTGTTTTCAAAACGTTGTCATGTAAACATCAAACGTTCTCCTCCTCCTCTTCCTCCTCCTCCTCCTCTTCCTCCTCCTCCTCCTCCCCCGTCCTGCTGTGTGGGATTATGTCAGATCAGCTCCGTCCTTAAATCTAAAGCAGTTTTATTTTTTTGTTTAGTTTTTTTTTACTGTCATGGATTTTTTTCATCTTGGTCATCGAGGTAACATTTTCCACTTTGTTTCCGTGCCTGCTCCTGTAGTTTGAGGTTCTTCTTCTTTACTTCCTTCTCTCGCCTTCGGTGCTGCAGCAGCGTGGCTCTGGCATGGCGGTGTGTGTGAGAGCGATCGTAGGCGGCGGGTCCTCCAGTGTTGGCAGCCGCAGAACGGACTGTTGGAAAACGGGTCATAAACACAAACTGAGAAGGAGCGAGGGCAAAGTGGAATGTTAAGTTGAAACACATGCTGCATTCAGAGTGGGCCGAGCAGCACACAGAGCCCGCTCTCTTCCTCGCTCCTCCACCTCCAGGTGGCTTCTGTTTGCCTTCACGAGGTCGCAGCGACTCGCCTGGTTCACTGCCGCATGCTCTTATTTATGGATCTGCTTCCCACGAAACATTTAAAAAGCTCTGATTGGCGCCGCGGGAGACGGTCTCTTTGATGTAATTATGGTGACACGCACAAAAATAAGATCTCGTTCAGAGACCAGGATGAAATCAGAGATGACTCCATCAAAGCACAATCAGCTGCGGAGAGATGAGTCAGCACAGACTTCTCACACTGCCCGTTCTCTTTTTTCATCCTCTCTAGATGAAGAATAGATCTGAATTTAATGATGTTTGTAATGAAACGCAGATCCCAGACTAATTACATTAAAGAGCTGTGATCTCCTGCTCCGTGCTTTAGTGAACATGTCATGATGTGGTGCAGATTAGAAGAGCCTCCAGTTTAATCCCTCGCTGTGCCGCAGCAGTAGCTGGAGCTGCCACCAGCGTTCATCCTGCAACTTTCCCTCACAGAAGGCTTCAGCGAGAGCAGCAAGAGTTTCAGGTTTAAAGGCACAAACATTCACATAGAAAGATCCACCCCGCTGTGCTTCACCATTCATTTTTTAACACTTTCTTCTCACAGCAGTAACATCCAGCCTCAGGTCCAAGCTTCTCCGTCCAGTTTGCATGTTCTTCACCGGTTCTCTCTGACGCTTTTCTGTCACCGTCTGAAAACACGTCACAGGTTCATCAGATTCCTTTTGAATTCTTCTCCAGTCTTAAAGCTCTCGATGCTGTCATTCACATTCACTTATTCACTCACACGCTGCGAAGTGATGGTCCACCACTGGAAAAACGTTTGGAGATCACATTCCAAACAGTCTATTAACTGGGTGTAAATCTTTCACTCGTTGATCCACGCCCCGTGAACAGATCAGTTTATGCATCATTTTAAGTGAAAACGCATAATTTTTACGATTTCTAGTGGAGAGACCACCAAGTTGGATTGTTATTACGCTGACTGTCAAAATAAAACCACCAAGTTGGATTGTTATTACGGTGACTGTCAAAATAAAACCACCAAGTTGGATTGTTATTACGGTGACCGTCAAAATAAAACCACCAAGTTGGATTGTTATTACGATGAACGTCAAAATAAAGGTACCAAGTCCCAGAAGAACATGGACCGGGAGTCATATACCACGGAGGGAATATTGTTCTGATCACCTCTACTGAGCATGTGCAGGATTACTAGTTACTAATAGCCGTGGTGAGCAGGAGCAGTGGCAGCGTTTCCAGAAAGTTCTGTTTTCAGTGGCTCTGAGCACCGTTGTTGTGTAAATAGACCACAAAATGCTTGAACACGCAGTGTAAATGGGGCCTAAGAAAACAGCCTAATGTGCACCCTGGGATAGTGGTTCGCACAGTCGCTCACAGTAAAAAGACCTTGGTTCAATATCGTGGCTTTCGATGATGTTTGCATGTTGTTTGATCCCAACAATCCTCAGTCCTGAATTAATGATGAGACTCCAGCTGTGTGAAGGGAAGGGCTGGAAAGTGTGTGCATTGGATTTAAACAGCTGCTCGTTGTGAAATCTGCTCAGTAGTTTCAGGTCCTAACACTCCGCTGTGACATATTAAATATTCTGTTTCTTCTTCTACCTGTTGAGCAGCCTCCTTTGCTCTGATAACAACACTTTTCGTCAAATTTGCCGTTCAGTTGAAGCGACTGTCAGAAGCCATTAGAGGCAGAATATCTGCAGTCTTAATGCCCGGCGGCGGGCTGACAGGCCCTGCTGCGAGATCCTCGGCGGCCCCTAAAGTTCCCCTCCGCTGGGCACATAACGAGAGCGTCGCCCGGCCTCCCGCCGCCGCCGTCAGCCTGCCTGCCTCACGGCTGACACTCCAGATTAGCCGCTACAATAACTGTTATCACACATCGTCTCTGTGTGACAGCCTGCTTGTACTTTCAAATCAGAGTTTGGCAGCGGAGACACGGAGCTGAAGGACCGTTTATTGGCTTTTTTTGTGTTGGAGGAGTTCGAGCGGTGGAGGGGGGCTTTGTGTCATTAGAGGGAATTATGTTTCTCTAATCAGCTAACGAAAGCGACGGCTTCATCAGGCCACTGTCAGTGTTGGGGGCTGTTTGGGGTGCCAGTGCCACCGCTGACACGACTTCTCTGATAACACTTAAAACAATCCCGACACTCAGGTTTCACACAAACTGACACTTTCTCTATAATCCTCTTTTTGCCCCCATTTACATTCATGAGCACTAAATATTCCCTCCAAACCAGTTTCCACACCCACTTAATTGCAAATAGCTGATTGGCCTCTCAGAAAATGAACAATTTTCTCAGATTGCTCAGCAGAGCTTCTCCGGAGGGACATTTTAAAAATCCTGCTCACACTGGAGAAAGACTGAAGAAACGTTTAGTCGTATTTTGAACTTTCAGCTCTGAGACATAAGAATCGTTGTATTTCAGTATTTTCAGGGTTGATTTGACTTTGATTCAACCTCGAAAGCTGATACGACATGAATTGCACCTTTAAGGCCCCGTTTACACGACAATGTTTCAAGTGGAAACGCATCAACAACATTGTGAAGACTAGAGCTACACTCGGTAGAGTGCTTACAATTGCCAATGCCACATTTGTTTGTGGAACCGAATTAGCATCACAAGCATGACAGCTGTTAGCTCATATAAATGCTAAGTAGTTAGGTCAGCTATCTATATCATTGTGTGAAACACTGAGCAGGGAGCGTCTCCACGGCAACAGACGCTGATCTTAGATCTCCTTCATGAAGCGCCGCTCCCATCTGCTTTGTATGGGACATTTTTTCACAGTTTTCTGGGATATATTCAGAAACTAAACAATTGGTCCTTGGATGATGACAAATCATCCCTGAAAATGTCGCGCAGTAGTTTCCTCGGTAGAGCGCAGACCTTCGCACACATATGGATGCTATCCAGCCTGTCAGGTAGCAACATCGCTGTTGTAGGCCACTAGTGGGTGCAATTGTTGCTTTTTGCAAAAAGATTACACAACCCGTGCACAAAACTACATGTCTCCTAGGATCTGCGTGAAACCATAAAAATGCTGAAAAGAGAAGATAAATTCTACGATCGGGTTCATGACGACACGTCATGTGAAGCTTTAAGTCACAAACCTCTTTTATTCTTTAGCCTTTTCAAACCAGGTTCTAGAGTTGTGTGTGTTGCCTGTTTACATTTTCACGTGAAAATGCTAAACTTTCGTTGTGCTTTGGGTCTCTTCACACTACAATGGAGCTCGAAGCCTCGGACACGGCAACATTTGGAAAACACTCCGTCTCCGTGGGAACAGAGTAAAACAGAACTTTCTGGAAGCTCTCGGACTCAGTCTTGTAAACGTAAAAGCTGTATATTCTGTGTGTGCGTGCGTGCGTGCGTGCACACAGATATTTTCAAAATGTTGCTGTGTAAACGCGAAACTTTTCTAAAATGAAAACACCAAATCTATTCGTTTTCAACCCTGTCGTGGAAACAGGGCCTCCATTCAGCCATCCATCCAGTCACCAGAAAGTTCTTGATTACCCTAACCTGCTGGCTGACAGGCCTTTCTGTTTGCATGTTCTTCCTGAGCCACTTTAGGCTTCCTCTGCCTCTGTGTTATGTTCTAGTTGGCTTTATTGATGACTCCACCTTGGCTAAATGTTTGATTTCTTGAGTGTGAGCTCTGCGACCGGACGGCTCATGTGACTATCGGTGCCGGCTGGTGAAGTCACTTTACAGCAGGAGTCCTCAATTCTGGGCCTGGAGGGCCGGTGTCCCGCTTGATTTAGCTCTCCCAGCTTCAGCAGACCTCGATCTATTGGTGATGACGTCATCAAGCTTGTGAAAAAGCTCAATAACGAGGCCTTACTGCATTCAGGTGTGTTGCAACTGGGAGAAACCTAAAACATGCTGGACACTGGAACTGAAGACCCCTGCCTCACAGCAAAGATACCCACCTCCACTCACTGTGTCAGTCCAGGATTCAAACCCTCAACTCACTCCAGTGTGAGTCTACCAAGCCAGCTCTGTGCCTGTGACATGTTTTTGGAGGTTTGTTTTGGCTCCGAACTCGTCTTCAGTGCTCAACAGTCTGGAGCAAAATGATCACGCTGAGGTTTGGAGCTCAACAGTAATCAACAGCAACACATTAGCAATCCAGATGGCGCAGACTACACAAGCAAATGAGACCCTTGGTCACACACACACACACACACACACACACACACACACACACACACACACACACACACACACACACACACACACACACACACACACACTGAGGCCACTGCTCTCCGTCTGCTGTTGTTCTTGCATGAAGTCAATGTGGATTTATTCAGCCTTTCACAGTTTGTCCTGATTCTTGATCACATATTAAGAATTCACGAGCTGATCTGACCTGAACACAGCTGGGTTTTCCTGCTTTTTTCTTCTTTTTTTTCACCCCTTATTTTGATCAGTTTATCAAAGGAATCGTATGCAGATCCCAGCTTGAGCAGAAGAATAATAATCAGGGGTGATGAGCTCTGGTCTGAGCAGTCAAAGTGCTTGGAGTCACTTCCTCTGTGTTGCCAGAGAGGGGCAGTGTTGTGTCACTGCAGGGCCACGAGTTTCAGAGGCATTTTGGGTGGAGGTGGCGTTTGAGGGCTTCCTGTAGGCATAAGATGTGGGGGTGGGGGGTGGGGGGCACTGGCAGTGTTTCCCCTGGCAACCTTGATTAACACAGGACATTGTTAACACAATTGCTCTTGTGATGATTACATAGTGAGTGTTTCTGCCCACATGTGAAGGAATCATGAGGGGTTTTTTCAGCGGGCAAGCTGTGGGCAGCAGCGGCGAGGGAGAAATCATGCAAAACTCACCGACGATGTCTGTGTTTTCAAAACTTGTCTGAAGTGCTGCTGGTTCCGACTGATGCACATAAAGGCAAAGCCTTAAAATGCATATTGCACGTTTTGATATTGTGACGATCCATCCACGGTATATCGATCAGCCGGTATATCGAAAACTGACCTGTTCCGGTCAGTTTTCTGAGGAAACTTGTGGGTTCGAACCCCGATCTCGCCCTGAAGACACTGAACCAGATAAGCAATATGGCGGCTGTCCTCACGCTGGACTTTAAGCAGTGTCGGATGAAAAAGTCCATCACAGGTAAAAGGACAGCCAGGAGAGAAAGCGTGATGCTTTGGACCGCGATCAGTCGGGAACCTTTGGTTCTGCCATCCATGGTGTTACTTTGACACGTTGTTGTCAAGGACATTGTGGGTAACACCCTGCTGGTATCAATGCTCCCTGACAGAGCAAAGACGGTTCAGGTCTAGTTTGTGTTTTGGAACCAAATCATGGAGCGTTTGTGTGATTTTCTGGAGAAACTAGTCGGATCCACAGAGGCCGACTTCCAGGACTTTAACGATCTGCTGCTGAAATCTCTGTGCCAGTGGCCGAAAACATAAACATACAAATCCTGCAGCGTTGTTTTGTTTTGTTTGTGTTGGACCTGCAATGTTTCTAAAGCCTGCATGTTTACCAGCGTGTAATTCTGACCTCTTGTGTAAAACTCTGGCTGATTGCAGCATTTTCCTGACTCTCTCTCTGGTTTCTCGCTCGCAGATCGCCTTCTCGCAGCACAGTAACTTCATGGACCTGGTGCAGTTCTTCGTCACGTTCTTCAGGTAAGCCGGCCTCCTTCCCTGCTCGCCGTGTAAAGTGGCTGCGGTGGATTTCCAACGCCTGTGTGTGGGACGCGGCGTGATGGATGACCTGATGCCGCTCTGCAGCTCACCGGTTTATAGGAGCTGGTTAGCTGTGGGCATGAACACAATCCCCGCCTGCATTATTTCATTCACTCAGTCACACAGGCACAGACCCTGCCCTGGTTTTATTTACTCACAGCGTCACAATCGGGAGGAAAACAAATCCACACGGAGTCGGACGGCTCTGAAACCAGGTCAGAAAAACCTGGAAGTCTCTGCTGCAGCTGATTTATGAAGCAAATTATCCAAATTCACACAGCGGCAGATAAATGATCAGGTTAAGGACGTGAAGATGTGATAATTCACTGTGGGACTGTGGACCTCCTGCTGTGACTGACCTCTAACAGCTCTCAAGGGCACCCAGCTTCAAACCGGCACTTCAGTCCTCTTTAGAAACCTTCTCTTACACACAAGTCAAATCCAGTCGCTTCTTAACAGACGGGAAACTTAAACATGTAATTGTGTGCGTGCGTGCGTGCGTGTGTGTGTGTGTGTGTTTTTGTTGGGGTTAATGGAGACATTTAGAAGAGGTAACGCTCAAGTAAAGCAATAAAAATTAAACGTATTCCAGTAAAATAATTAAATGTTAATGAAATAAATGTGAGAAAATGAATAATCCTAAAAATGTTACCGTAATTTCCGGACTATAAGCTGCTACTATTTTCACACATTTCTAACCCTTCAGTTTAGATAATGACGCATCTAATTTATGGATTTATGTAGTTAACAAGCTTCATGCCACCGATACTTTTAACTTTGTCACATCAGACTAATGAAATTGCTGAACAGGTCACAGTGAACCAATGAAACTGTTTTCATTGGTCCGGTTGAATTACTGGTAAATCAAACACACTCACACTGAAGTCTTCAGATCAGACGTTCTGCGCTTTCTGTGTAAATATCACCCTGGTGGTGCGTTTAGGTGCATCACGTAACTCTATTCTGAAACGCTGCTCCTGCTCCTGGTCACTTCGGTCGTAGTAACTAGTAGTTCTGCACATGCTCAGTAGAGACAATCAAAACAAGGTTTCCTTCGTGGTGTCATGACTCCCAGTCCTTATTCTCCTGGGACTTGGCAGTTTTATTTTGACAGTCACCGTAATAACAATCCAACTTGGTAGTTTTATTTTGACAGTCACCGTAATGACAATCCAACTTGGTAGTTTTATTTTGACAGTCACCATAATAACAATCCAACTTGCTGGTCTGTCCACTAGAATGTCTGTGTTCTCCCAGTGTTCATGTTTTGTGGTTTCAGGACTCAAACAAAAGCACCAACTCGTGTCCCAACTTGAAAACGACATTGTCAGTGTTTCTGCCATTTCCATGGACGTCGTTTTCAAAGCGTTGTCGTATAACTTCCCTGCATATCCTCTTGAAACGTTGTTGTGTTCGGGGCCTATGTTTTCTGACTTTCACAGTAAAATGCAGCAGAAGAGGCCAGTTGATGGTCACACTGCCGTCAGACCAGTATTACACGAGCGACTCCGGACTGTTAGCGATCTGGCTGTAGTTATTTCTGCTGTTTGGTCCTCTCATCGGGACTGACTGTGTGTACAGTCGGACTGCGGCTGTGTTGCCACTCAGCCGTCACACAGCCATTGTTTTCCGGGGGAAAGCTGAAGGAAAGCGCTGAAGTCGTGCGCCTCGCTGTAGCGCTGAGGGCAAATCAGGTCTCTCACTTCACCATTGCAGATGACAGCTTTAAAATTGCATGCGGTTGTTTTTATTCCTCCGCCTGAGTTGACAGCCGTGGGCCGGAGGCATTATGTTTTCAAGTTGTTTGTCCGTCCGTCAGTCTGTCCCACTCATTCTCATTAACCCGACTCTCTGCACGCGGAGGAAGCGTTTCCGTGAACTGCAGCTCAGTGGGACCTGGTTCAGGTCGACACCGAGGGTCAAAATGTTCTCTGATGTTTCCTGATACTTTTCTACCATTTCAACATCAAAACACAAAACTGTTCATGTTGTTTACCATCAGGTTAAGAGACGATTCAACAACACTCATGTAGCAGGAGTTCCATCCTAATGTCTTTACATCTGTCCTCGCCTCCACATCTGGATCAGCAGGGACTTGATTGTCTTCACTGGAAGTTCTTCAAATAATCCTTCTTCAATAATCCACATTTAGTTGGTCTGTTTACACAACGGTGCTTGGAGTCACTGAAAACAACTTTTTGAAAATCCTCCGTCTCCATGGAAACGGGGGAAAACACAACTTCTCTGGTCCTGGTCACCACAGCTATCGTAACTAGTAGTTCTGCACATGCTCAGTAGAGATAATAAGAAAAGTTTCCTCTATGGTACTTTTATTTTGACAGTCACTGTAATAAAAATCCAACTTGCTGGTGTGTCCACTAGAATGTCCATGTTCTCCCAGTGTTCATGTTTAGAGATCATTGATCTGCTGCGTGTGTGTGTGGGCTTTCATTTCAAAAACAAGCAGTGCCAACTAGTGGCCCAGCATGAAAACTACATTGTTTTCAGTGTTTCTGCTGTTGCCGTGGAAACTGACATTGTTTTAAAAACGTTGTCATGAAAATGAAATCTAAACGTTTGGCTGACTTTATTACTGATCACACGCTGTATCTGGATCAGTGATGCACATGTGATGACCTATCAATCAATCAGCCCTCAACCAATCGATCAGGAAAGGGGCGGGGCCTCAGCGGCGGCCAATACAGAACATACTGATTAGGATTTTGATGAGATTTAAAACGTATTTTGTGATCTCCATGTTGTGGTTTCTGTTCATGTCTCTGATGTTTTCACTGGAAATCGTTCAGTATTTAGAATGAAATATACTTCAGTGTCTCAGAAGCTTTCATGTACTTCACCTGTTAGTGGAAATATGCATATGAGGTATAAAGGTAATTAGAGCAGCTGGAATCCAGTTTTACTGATATTTTTCATCTAAAAACTGTAAGCTCCGTCCAAAACAAGTGAGATTACACTGAAATTTAAAGCAATGGGATTATATGAGAATGTACAATGATATCAGATTGGTATTATCATAATGATGTTGTTTTACAAGATTAGATCTCCTGAAGTGCTGCTTGTCTTTCATAAGATGTTTTCTCACCTTTAAACTTGGAGAAGAAATCTTAAGAAGGTCATAATGAGTGGAGGTGGCCGTGTTGAATCACAGTGAGGACGGGATCTGGTCCTCCAGACCAGGGAGTCATCCATCAGAAAGGAGGATTCATACCAGCTGAATTTCAGGTTTAACTGCAGCTTCATCGATTCAAACGTTTAGATTCACGATGTTGTCTGATAGCGGGAGACGGAGGAGTTTCTGCAGGCGGGTACATCACATTTCCCTGCGACACATCCGATATGTCAGAGGAGAATCATCTCTGCATCTCCTCTGGAATTCAAAATGAATTTGCGGAGCTGCTTCGCAATGATGTTGCTGTTTTTTTGTCCTGTCGGTCTGAACGTGCTGGAATGGAGTCTGATGGATCCTCCAGTGTTCTGCTCGCCTCACTGTGATGCTTTATCGATCTCGAAATGAGCAGCAGGAAAAACTGAGTGCATGTGGATGTATCGGCGTATGTCCTCACCCCTCCTCCCCCCTCATCACCCCTCCTCCCCCCTACATGTCACCCATCCTTCTCCCTCCTCACCCCTCCTGTGTCCCTCCTCCTCCAGCCGCACCCCTCCCCTTCTTGGCTCTTCTGTGTCCCCCCTCCTCCCCTCTCCTCACCCCTCGATGCCACCCATCCTTCTCCCTCATAATCCTTCCTTTGTCCCCCGTCGACCTCCCCCCTCCTCCTCCCTCCACACCTCTCCTCACCCATCCTGTCACCCATCCTTCCTCATCCTCACCCCTCCATGTCACCTATCCTTCTCCCTCATCACCCTTCCTTTGTCCCCCATCACCCTTCCTTTGTCCCCCATTGTCCTCCTCACCCCTCCTGTGTCAACCCACCTCACCCCTCCTGTGTCAACCCACCTCACCCCTCTTGTGTCAACCCACCTCACCCCTCCTCCTTCCTCCTCACCCCTCCTGTGTCAACCCACCTCACCCCTCTTGTGTCAACCCACCTCACCCCTCCTCCTTCCTCCTCACCCCTCCCGTGTCAACCCACCTCACCCCTCCTCCTTCCTCCTCACCCCTCCCGTGTCAACCCACCTCACCCCTCCTCCTTCCTCCTCACCCCTCCTGTGTCAACCCACCTCACCCCTCCTCCTTCCTCCTCACCCCTCCCGTGTCAACCCACCTCACCCCTCCTCCTTCCTCCTCACCCCTCCTGTGTCAACCCACCTCACCCCTCCTCCTTCCTCCTCACCCCTCTTGTGTCCCCTGTTACTCTTCACTTACCTCTTCTTTCTCTCTGCTATCTTTCTCCTTTCATCTCTGCCTCTCCATCCCCCCCCCCCCTTGTTTTCCTTCCTCCCAGGCTGCCTCCCCCCTCCTCCCCCTCTTAATCCCCCATGCCGTGCTGTTTGATGTGCACTGCCTGCCTGATTCAGCACAGATGAGTAGAAACTGAAGTTATCCGGCTTGCAGCCTCGTCCCCGTTTGCTTCTGCTGCCGCATTGTTTGTGTTGCGGGGGAGGAGGGGGATGCTAATTAACGTGGAAATTGTTTGCTCTCCTCCACTCATCGTTTTCCCGGCGCCCTAATCTCACTTTTCTGCCCCCTCTTCTGGGTTGCCCCCCCCGTGCCACGCTCCCCGTGGGGACGATGAAGGTGGTGCCATCCTGTTATCTGCAGCGCCAGCACAGATCCCCCCACGAGCAGCTCCAGCCTCAAAGCAGCTGCATTAAACATCAGCAGCAACAGCAAACACATTCACATATTCACGTCCAGCTGTCCAGCCACTCCTCACCACAGGCTCGCGCCGCTTTCCTCCAGTCAGCAAACACTTTCTCTCCATCTCCGAGTCCGTGTGAGGACTGACGTTCACACTGAACTTTTTCATCAATGTTTAACAAATTGAATGTTGTGTCTTGTTGTGCAAATTCAATATTTTCTTCCAGGCTTGCAAACTGC
This sequence comes from Lipophrys pholis, assembly GCF_963383615.2. Classification (NCBI taxonomy): domain Eukaryota; kingdom Metazoa; phylum Chordata; class Actinopteri; order Blenniiformes; family Blenniidae; genus Lipophrys; species Lipophrys pholis. The sequence goes on along the minus strand of NC_137633.1, from coordinate 27,506,518 downwards.
CTGGAGAATGCAACATTTTCACCACTTTTTTGGGGGAAATAAGGTAGAAATGTATTCTGGTTTTTTTTTTTTCCTCTCAAGCTGTCATGAGTTTAATTTTAAACTTGGCTGCTGCTAAAGCAGCACCCTTTGAAGTAATAGTGACCTGAATGACAAATTTCTTGGCTGTGTGAGTCCGAAGCTAAAAGAACGATCACCAAATGCAGCATTTTAACTTTGCACACTGGGACATATTTGTCACGGAAGTATCACAGCAGCTTTTTGAAGTCTCACTTTATATAATATATAGCTCACATTCATCCCTCCGTAAAGAGAAAATAGAGTTTGTATTTGAAGTAAATAGCTAGCAGTACTGTGATATAGGTGAAAGTAATATTGAACCTGCAGAGAGTTTCTATCTGCGTCTCTGGGAGAATTAATGGTACTTGAATATATAATTAATAGAACTGCATAAGCACACTTTCATGTCCCGCTGAGCCAGATATTTCAGCTTTGGCTGGGACTTGCGCAGACTCGCCCGGTTTACAGGCTCAGGAAGAGAGAGACTGTGTCTGGATGTAACTGTAATCCTGCAGGATAAACAAGGTCATGACAGTCGGGATTTACAGACAACGTTCAACTTCTGCAACCTGCAGTCAGAATGCACTTCCTCTGCTTTTGGACTAGATTCATTTCCTGATTGAGACGTCAGAATAACGGAGCAAAGCTGCGTCTTAGCTGTTGTGGATCAATAGCTCACAGTGGTGTTTACTTTCTATTAAACCAGACTTAACCTTCTAATAGTCGATACTCTTCTGAGTCCTGACGTCCGGGAAAACTCTGCGCCCCCCGTTGAGCATGCCGACCCCCCCCACACTGCGGCGAGAGGAAATAGTCAGGTAACTTGCACTTCCTGTTGGCTCCTCCATCACTGGACCCGTTCAGACCTGGAAAGACTATAACTCACACCGGGGCATTGCAGCGCCACTGTCCCATAACACATTTGCTAGGGGAACTGTTCACACTACAAAAGCCATGGTTCCACCGCACAGTATGTGCCGGACCGGGACAGGAGACTACGGTACGGCAAAGCACACCCAGGCCCAACCCACGTGGTCCCACCACAGAAAGTACAGTTAAAATGTAAAAATAAATAATGTAGGCGGCGTGATGAACGACGCAGGGACGCGTCGAGCGAAGAACACAAGTTGTTCTCTGTGACACAGCACAAACGTTCTCCTTGTGAACAGCAGCGTCCAGCTCCTGCTGAAGCTCCGCCCCTCCTGTTACTGAGAGGAGCTCCTGCTGAAGCTCCGCCCCTCCTGTTACTGAGAGGAGTTCCTGCTGAAGCTCCGCCCCTCCTGTTACTGAGAGGCGCTCCTGCTGAAGCTCCGCCCCTCCTGCTGAAGCTCCACCCCTCCTGTTACTGAGAGGCGCTCCTGCTGAAGCTCCGCCCCTCCTGCTGAAGCTCCACCCCTCCTGTTACTGAAGGGAGCTCCTGCTGAAGCTCCGCCCCTCCTGTTACTGAAGGGAGCTCCTGCTGAAGCTCCGCCCCTCCTGTTACTGAGAGGCGCTCCTGCTGAAGCTCCGCCCCTCCTGTTACTGAGAGGCGCTCCTGCTGAAGCTCCGCCCCTCCTGTTACTGAAGGGAGCTCCTGCTGAAGCTCCGCCCCTCTCTTTTACTAATAGGAGCGTCTGAACCTTGTTAAAACGTCGCAATGTGATGTCACGCGCCGATGTTTCAATAAACCCAATTAACCAAACCAGTGAGCGCAAAGCGGCGTATGTGAACAACAACGGGAGGGTTTACTGCCGATGAAATATTGTGGGCAAGTCAAGAGTGATGATCGTCACTGACCAATCAGCAGACGGCTGCGTTGTCGCTCCTCCTCGCAGACCCTTCCTCAGTGCTAGGTACCTCAACGGAGGAGTGGTCATGGTTTTTTCCGTACCATCCACAGTCTTTTTTTGTGGGATTGCACAAAAACCTGCCCCGTCTCACCGCACCTTTTGTGCCAGGGCGGGGTGAGACGGGGCAGGCTAAAGCCTCTGTGGTCAGATGGTCCCAGACCACCTCGGGTTGGTGGCTGGTCACTCTTCTCTTCAGGGCTCGTGGCTTGTAATCTGATCACCTGAGACGCATGTTAATGTATCCTAGAGACCCCATCCTCCACCAACCTCACCTCTCCTCCTCCACTCCATTCATTCCTTCATTCATCCCAGCTCCTCTGATCATCAGCACGCCACAGCCGGCTGTTCTGGTCCAGTTAGCGGGCTAAAGTCTTCAGGTGATGGGTCGTATGTCGACGTGTGTTGTTCAGGTTTCACTGTTTCACCCTCTTCTGCCGTTCATCCTCCAATCCACGGTGGACAAACGTACATTCCAGTCGTCTCTCTGCACAGCGTGTCCCGACTCCCCTCTTTTCTAACTCTTGTCTTAACTGTGTCTAATTTATTGGCTTTTCTTGGAAGCTAAAGTCTGAAAGTGAAACAAAAACATACTTTAAACTCCTGAGATCATTTCATAACCAACGTCTTTGCATCCGCAGAGGAATAAATTAGCACATTAATACAGAGTGAATTAAAAACTTGGCCTGACTGAAATGATTTGTGTCAAAATGGCCACGGGCAGGTTGGCTAATTAGCTGGGTAGCTTGTGACATTTGGGCAGCGGGCGCTCGGAAAGTGGATATTTGAATACTTGAGTTGGCAGCAAAGGTATTTTTGATTTTAAAGGAGTTTTTCCTTCATGCAGCTTCAGTTTTATTTTGCTGAGTTTGTGAGATATCGGAGTCTTGTGCTACATGCAGGTTATTTGATTTATTATCTGTGTGTGTGTGTGTGTGTGTGTGTGTGTGTGTGTGTGTGTGTGTGTGTGTGTGTGTGTGTGTGTGTGTGTGTGTGTGTGTGTGTGTGTGTGTGTGTGTGTGTGTGTGTGTGTGTGTGTGTGTGTGTGTGTGTGTGTGTGTGTGTGTGTGTGTGTGTGTGTGTGTGTGTGTGTGTGTGTGTGTGTGTGTGTGTGTGTGTGTGTGTGTGTGTGTGTGTGTGGACCATTTCTACAAGGACAGCAACTCTCTGGTCTGAGATCATGATGAGGACTGCACTACAGTGAATTAATCCTTTATTCATGCATAACTTGGCTATAAAAGGTTGATATTTTATTTTTTTCTTCATGCTTTTGTTGTCAGCTCTGTATCTCCTCAAGATTGTACGCCAGTGAAAGAAATTACCGAAACGGTGAGATTTATATTATTGTTGACACAAAAATAATCCCAGTGTGTAAGAAAAGACCAGACAGTCCAGGCTGTCAGTGTTTTAACCCTTTATAGATGCACCTCACTGAGAATATCACCTGGATATCACCTGATTGTAAACTAGATTCTAAACTATTTAGAATTCAAGAAAAAAAAAAAACCAATTAGTTCAGTTTGTTCAAAAGAATATAAAAAAATATAAAGACGTCCCACTAATTTATGGGGAAAATGAACTTTTCCATTTTTTGAAGTGCAACTACTGTTTTTGTGGAACTCATTCAAATATTTTGATTTTAAATATTCTAGGATCGTTATATACTGATTATTCCATCCATTCTTTTATTGGAAAAATAATTCATACCTTGCATCTTAGAAATAGTTCTCGGCAGATTTGATCTTAAGGTATTACAAAAAGAATTCCCACGTTTGAATAATTACTGAGTCCTGGTGCATTAAACTATAGAATAGAAGAGGTTGAGCATCATTTTGTGTTTCATGCGGTGAAGTTACAGGTGCTGCTCCCTTTGTGCATCAATATAAAAACACTTGACAAACTGTCCACATAAATATTTACAAATAAAGTATACTATAATATATCAATTGCATAAAAGTAAATGTGGCTTTTTGCATAAAAAAATGGAGACACCCTAACATGTCCTAGTTTTATGTGCATGTGATCAAAGTTCATGACTATATTTTTGAGGTTTTGGTCTTTTCTGACAAACTCGTGTTTAACGTTTACTTGTTTCAGTGTCCAGCACCACTTTCATCCAAGTGTTTTTTCTTTTTTTTTTTTTATGAGAGCAGAAGTTATAAAATATGATTTCTTGCCCAAATTATTGTTTCAAATGTTTTCGTTTCAAAAAGCTTCTCGTCAACGTTTTCAAAAGCATGTCTGTTGACAGAAACAACAGAAATGCTGAAACGATGTCGCACGCACACACACACACACACACACACACACACACACACACACACACACACACACACACACACACACACACACACACACACACACACGTAGCAGAGAACAATGAGCTTCAAACATTAACACTGGGAGAACACAGACATTCTAGTGGACAAGTTGGATTGTTATTATGGTGACTGTCAAAATAAAACTACCAAGTTGGATCGTTATTACGGTGACTGTCAAAATAAAACTACCTAGTTGGATTGTTATTATGGTGACTGTCAAAATAAAACTACCTAGTCCCAGGGGAATATGAACTGGGAGTCTTTAAACCTTGTTCTGATTAGCCATCTACTGAGCATGTGCAGAACTAGTTACTGTGGCCATGGCGACCAGGAGCAGCATTCCCCCCGTCCAGAAAGTCCCTCGGGGCCTGAGCAATTTCAAAAAGTTTCACTTTCAGTGGCTCTGAGCACCGTTGTGTCGTGTAAACCCAAAATGTAAGGAGAGATTAGTGTTTTCACTTGAAACTGTTGCCATGTGAACGGCCGAGACGTCTCACATACATAAATGCATGTGTGCTCAGAGTGTGGTTACTGATACATGGGAGGCAGCAGGCCGCTCAGCGGGCCGGCGTCCTCTGAGCTGGAGGATTGTCCTTCACAGTCTCACAGCTTCTCTATTCTCTCCTCTGCGTCTCTAAAGCCTCGTCGTGCCCGACTGCACGTGTCTGCGTTTCTACACAAGATGAATTCCAAACGTCATTTCAAGCTGCAACCCGTTGGCCAACGGCTGATCATTCTCAATTATTTCCCGGTGGCGTCGGCTCTCACCGGCTCATCACGGAGAAGCAAAAAACCTTTTTCTATCTTGGAACTGGAGGAGGGATCAATCATTAAAATGTTGGAAAGAGAGAGTGACATTGGCCCGGCTGGTGCGTGATGTGGAGAGCATGGGCTCACTTCCTCCAACACATGTTTGTGTTTGTACACAAGTGTCAGCCTGGATGAGAGTCACTGGCGGCTGGGGGGGCGGGGGGAGGGGGGGGGGGGGTGATTGACAGCAGGACAGCGTGTGAAAGACTCTGCAGAAACCATAGCTGTGATTTAACTGTCAGGCAAACGAAACTCAAAGTTTTGGAGGTGTCGCGCTGTACTTTGCTCACACTGAAGAGTTGATCTGCGTGAGAGGATCCCTGGGTCACTGTGGCCTGTTCACTCGTTTTCAACTGGAAACGCTAAACTGTCGTTGGGTAGCGGGTGTTTGTTGCTGCTCCACCTCACTGCTCTACGTCACTACTCCACCTCTCTGCTCCACCTCACTACTCCACCTCTCTACTCCACCTCTCTGCTCAACCTCACTGCTCTACCTCACTACTCCACCTCACTGCTCCACCTCACTGCTCTACCACTCTGCTCTACCTCTCTGCTTTACCTCTCTGCTTTACCTCACTGCTCCACCTCAGCCGTGTGTGTGTGTGTGTGTGTGTGTGTGTGTGTGTGTGTGTGTGTGTGTGTGTGTGTGTGTGTGTGTGTGTGTGTGTGTGTGTGTGTGTGTGTGTGTGTGTGTGTGTGTGTGTGTGTGTGTGTGTGTGTGTGTGTGTGTGTGTGTGTGTGTGTGTGTGTGTGTGTGTGTGTGTGTGTGTGTGTGTGTGTGTCACCTTGACATTTCCTGGAAAACTTACATTTATTACTTTTTCACAAAACTGGGGGTACTACAACAGTTCCCAAAAAGTATCTTAAAAAATAGATCCAACAGTTAAAGTATAGTGGAGATTATTTACATTGAACTTCACAATAAAGGAAATTTAAAAATGAACTAATTATCTTATTTTTGTGCAAAAAATTCCTCAAAAGTTTGAACAACTTGAACATCCAGACGGCAGAATCACCCAGAGACACCGGAGGAACACCTGATTCACCGTAGTCTCTTCTTCTTCTTCTTTGTCTTTACCTTCGTTGTTCTCTTCTTCTTCTTTGTCTTTACCTTCTTTGTCTTTACCTTCGTTGTTCTCTATCTTCTTCTTTATCTTCTTTTCTGTGTTTTCCATCTTCTTCTTTGTGGTCTTTGTCTTCTCTTTCGTCCTCTTGATCCTCTTTGTCTTTCTTATTCTTCTTTGTCTTTATGTTCCTCATCTTATATTTCATCGACTTCATCTTTTTCTTTTCCTTTTCTCCTCCTCTCCCCCTTCTTTATTCTCTCTATCTGTCTCCTTTTGTTTTCTTTTTTCTTTTTCCTTATTTTTTTTCTGAAATTTCTCTCTCTTCTCCCCTCCAACCCTTCATCTTCCTCTCCTGTTTTTTTTGCTTCATTTTCTTAACTCCTCTTCTCTCCTCCCCATCGCCCCTCTCCTTTCTTCTTTCACCCCGGTCTTCTATTTCACTCTCCAGCTCTTCTTTGTGTCTGACCTCCTTGTCAGGTGATCAGTGGAGATCGGAGCTGATAGAAAGACGACGAAGCTCTTGGTGGTCGAAGCTTCTTCCTCATGCTTCTGAAAGCCGCTCTGCTTCGTCCAGCTAATACTGAACGAGTGGGATTGCAGCCTCCTCTTCCTCCTCCTCCTCCTCTTCCTCCTCCTCCTCCTCCTCTTCCTCCTCACCTGTAATGAGCTTGTAGCACTTTTCCGTGGAGTGAAAGTCTTTCGTTCCAGTCCCTTCAGACTCGTGTCCACTTTCATTTTCCCTGGTTCAGGCCCAACACGTGTTAGAGTATCTATAGCAATGAGTGTCTTCAGCCAAAAGCCAGAGAGGCAACAGTGCCGGTCCAGAACGTTCTGTGGAAAAGCCTCTTGTTCCCTCAATTTATTGGGTTTGATCAGATCAGTTTTCCCGCTCAGGATAGAAGCTGCACAGGCTTCACTTGCAAAGGTTTTTAAAGAGAATCCGCTAATCAGTTTCTGACCCTGGTATTCCCTCAGCAGCTTTTGGCCCTTTTTCACTGCAGGTTTTGTTTTCATCCTTGAGTTTTACTCGGCGCTGCCCTGCTCCTCCTAAAAATGCCATCTCACGCGGGAACCAAACTTCAGCAGGCTGAAAATCTGAGCCGACGTCCTGCATGTTGAACGACTCCAACCACAATGATCCAATGAAAAGCTGCAGCTTTAACGGACATTAGACTTTAAATATCAGCTTAACAATGGTCCATTATCAAAAAATGGATCACAATATAGTGTTAAAAGCCTAAATAGTATTTCTTTTAATGAACTTTAGCCCTTTTGAGAGACTTTTTCACTACTGATGTAGATTTAAAGGTTTTCCTGTTTCCATCATTAAAAATTTCTGTACCAAAACATAAAATATGAAGTCTGGTGGATAACGTTATTGAGAGATAATCATGAAAGCTCAGCAGGATCAGACCCTAATTGAAAAGAAGTCATGAGGCTGGTGCCAAATTACATCCAATAAAGGCCAGCGAGTGAGCATGTGCGTAACATCTAATCACCTGTTTCCACGGAGACGGCACCTTTTCAAAAAGTAGTGTTTTCAGTGCAGCTGAGCATTTTCATTTGAACATGTTGTGTAAACATGGCCTTTGTCTGTGCAAAGAAAACAGTTACAAGTTTCTATAATCTAAAGCAGAGGTACGTGTTTGGCTTCACTGTAATGTCCGAGCATATCGACATCAGAGAAAAGTTCTTAGCAATTCTGGTTGAGAACAAACGTTTTGGAAACACTGCTTCTCCTGATATATCTGAGACAATTTAGGCTTTTTGTCCGGCTCCTATTGTAAGAAGTTACAAAACCAGTGCGAAGCTTGACAGATTAAACACGAATTAGTATTCTGCTGCTGGTCGAGCCCGGCTTTGTTTCCGGTGGGGTTGAGGTGCTTTAGCGCAGCGCTGCAGGGTTTAGTGTGGTGACGAGTGCAGGGCTGAGGAGGACCGAGCAGCTCCTGGGTGGTGTGTGCTCCAGGAGACTAAACTTATCAGCCACAGAGAAAATGAAATGCTGTTTGGCTGGCGAGCAGTCCCCCCCCCCCCCCCCCCCCCCCCCGGAGTCCGAGCCAGCGGCAGCCTGCAGGATTAGTATTCAGCTGGCCGGAGACAACAGAGCCGCTGTGTTGGTGTTTGCCCTGTGGCTGTTGTCGTGCTGTCAGGTTAGCCAACAACACGTGAGAGCTCACCTCTCTGGCCTCAGCAGCTCGTGGCTATAATACACTTCCTCTGGCTGTGTTTCCACGCTGCAGCCCGACTATGAAAGGGACAGCACCCATCATTTCAGTCCAGATCCACCGGAGACGAGTCTGCACGAGGCCTTTCTGCCTCTGGTTAGGTAATCACGTGTCTCCAGCAGGTGAACCAGGTTTAAAGTCCAGACCAGGAGTCGCTGCACTCTTTCACTTTAGAGTTTAGCATCCTTAGACACTGGATTGGTAATAAATAGAAATTATTGGAGTGAAGCTTTAGTAAAGAGCTACAAGAAATCTGGGCGACGGAAATTATGCAATTCTTTTTTTTCACTGTATGCTCACAGATACCCAACACTGGCTCACATTTAGAACAAGAGCAATCAGAGAGTTCTGACGTCCGTCAAAGGTGACCTTGACTCAGAATTAATTTTTTTTCCTGGATAACCTCCACAATTTATTGGACTCTTCCATGGCCAAATATGTATCTGTTGTGGAAATTTCAACAAAATCTGTGCAATAGTTTTGACATAATCCTGCTAGCAGACATACAGATAAATATTCAATTCTAGGACAACTCGTCCACGGACAGCGCCCTCAGAGGACAACTCGTCCACGGACAGCGCCCTCAGAGGACGACTCGTCCACGGAGGAGATTTCAGAATTCTTTGGGAGAAAATAAATCCAGTACAATATAGCTTTACATATTATTCTAATTGATATTTTATATATGTTTCATAAATCTAGTATATGTCCATATATATGTAGTGTGGTATCATATGGCTTTTTATTCTCGCGAAGAATGGTCTTCTTTATGCACATGACCCCCCGAAACTTTGGCACTGCCGTGTGCTGCATGTTCCAGCTCGCTAATGATTATCAGTCATATTTTAATCATGTTTATCAAGTAATGTCCTACTGAATGAGCCCCGCAGCTCATTAATATGTCGGAAGTTGCTCTTACGTGATGCACCTGAACGCATCACTCAAAGCTGTCAGCTATGAAGCGGCGTTATCCCGTTCTGACATGGGGACACTACATGTCTTTACACCGTTACAAAGATATATTAGTCCTGAGCTTCATGTCAAAACTTCTCCATTTGTAATCCCGCAGTTTTTTTTTTAAAACCAGCGTTTAAAGTCGGCACTATCTTTACTAGCGTTATGATATTGTTGTCACGCGTGCTGCATTTGAGTCACATGTAAGCTGCTTGTCCAAAAGGAGAGCACAAAACATCCAAGATGGCGGTGACCGCAATAGATCTTACAGCAGTTCAGAGGAAAACATGACAAAAACCTTTAATAAGCCATCAAAGATATGCTATATGGCAGCGATATCAATAATGCTGAAAAGGCATGTAACGTTGCTGCTGTATGAGCTTCTGACACGTTAACGAGCACCTGAACGCATCACTCAAAGCCGTCATCTATGGAGCGGCGTTTTACAGCTTATTATTGTGTCAAATATACTAATATAGCTTATGTGTCAAATACACTTAATAATCCTTCCAAATGTGTCAAATATACTTTGAAATCTAATCCTTCAATCTATAATGCTAAAAAAAATGGTTGTGGACGCGTTGTGTGGAATCGCCTGGACGAGTTTTCCAGGTTTGCAGTTTTGTGGACGAGTTGTCTGAGCACCATGCAGAACTACTTGTTGTTATGGCCGTGGTGACCAGGAGCAGCTTTTCAGAAAAGTTGCATTTCCCCTCGTTTCTACGGAGACGACTTGTTTTCAGAAATGTTCACCCTGAGAAACATTTTCAAAAATTGCATTTTCAGTGACCCTGATCATCGTCATGTAAATGAGTTTAGGTTTACAACTGGATTGTTGTAGAGTCCCACGTTGAGGTTGGGTTTAGTTCTTCAGGTTATTCTCGGGGCGCCTCCACAGAGATGGCAGTAAATCTCTGTACGACCTCTCTGAGCCGGTCGGCCTTCTCGAGGTTCTCCAGCCTTCAGAGTTTCAGCTGCTGCTCAGAGAAGCATCAACGCCTGAACAGGAGTGATCCGAACATCAGCTCCACTTCCCCCAGGAAAAAGATCCAATATGAGGAAAAAACTAATTGTATTATTTTGAGGGAAAATCTTTTCCTAAACTAGAAGCTTATTTACAAGGACTCTTTTGTTTGTTTCCATGATTACGAGCTTCATTTGGTTAATGTTCTGAGTGTTACAGTTTATTAACTGAAACAACAAGAACAACACATTTTGGTGTATTGTCATCGCTAGAAGTGTTTTAAATTTATTTATTTTTTAATCAACAGAGAAACACTGCTGGCAAACTGCAAGACACTATGTGTTACTTTTAATTAAAACTTTAATGCTTGAAGTTTTCTCTGCCCTAATTCTTCTAAGATTTAAAATGAAGTCACCTGAATTGATCAGCGTTTATTTGACTTTAAGTTTCGATTTAATCCCATCGTGGCAGAATCGACCTCGTCTGAACTTCATAAACATATTCTTGCTTTATTGTTTGAAGGCTGCTGCTGGAGGAGATCACAGGGATAATATGTTCAAGGACTCATTCAGGGGTTTGAAGAGGATTTAATTAGAAACTCCACATTGAGGCATAACTTCATCCAACCTGCAGACCTTACAGCGAGACCCCTTCTCGCATTCCTCCCCCTCCAAAGTTCTATCACCTTTTCAATCTAAACGTCTTTGCCCATTTTAATACTGGCTGTGATGTGTTCAGATCTTTATTCATCGCTCCCGCACCCCCTCCTAATGCCCACCCTGTGACTCTTTAAAGCGCCATCCATTCAAAAAATTCCCTTATCTCTGCAGGCTGAAGAAGACTCTTAAGAGATCCGTCCGTTCACCATCTTATTGATCGGCTTTAAGAGCAACACGGTGCTGATGAATGGCTGCCGTGAATAGATATCAGGCTGGCATGAAAGGCCTGCCGCTCAGCGGTGTGGGGGGGTGGACAAAGGAGGGAGGTAGGAGAAGGAGAGGGGAAGACAAAGGTGGAAGAAAATGGACAATAACGGTGAAAGACTGAGAGATAAGAGACATAAGAGATTAGAAAGTGTGAGCTGTGGCCAGAGCGACGGATGAAGACTGAAGGAGCAACATATAGAAAGCAGCACTGCAGAGATGGACGCAGATGGAAACAGACAGAGCAGCGCGCTTCACTTGATCTCCACCAGGGAAACTGGCCAAGTTAGTCGGGCTCCAGCTCTCACCTCCACCCGCTCCGTCACACCTGAAGCTCCGGCTTTCACAGCCAATAGAAATGAGCGAGCACCAGCCGAGGCCACCGCATGTGACAATCACGCTCCGCCACCTCCCTCAAAGCGCCATCGTCTCATGAATCCAAACACTTTGCTCTGCATACGAGGTGATATTTAGGTGAAAACCTCATCTTGATTTAAACAGGCAGGAACTGTTCCTGCACTGTAACTCATTTGCGTCTCATGTTAACTTGTTGAAACCAAAGTGCTAAACACCCGATGGCTCACAGCCAATGGAGTCAGGAACCGAACCTGCCAGGGTGTCAGCTGCTAAATACACATGGCTGCAGCTCCGTCCTCCCAGAATCTCAATCCTCCTGTTGTCGTAATGCAGACACTTCCATACACACAACCCAAACTCAGACACATTTAAAAGACACATATAATACACAAATACAATAGACAAATAAAGTGCATCAATCTGCTTTACAAATACTCAAATACTGGAGGAACTTCAGAACTTTGGAGTTCCTAAAACTTTCTGGAAGTACTGACTTGCAAACTGGTTTTACGGTTTCTTGTTTTTTTTGCCAAATTACTTAAAACTGTAACGTGTCTGAGGCCCAATTTACACAAAAACGTTTAATGTGAAAATGCTGCATTTTCCTTTCAGAAAAGTTTTACGTTTAAACTCCAAAGTTCTGAAGACGAGGTCTGTTGACACTGAAACAGCAGAAACACTGAAAGCAATGTAGTTTTCATGTTGGGCCACTGGTTGGCGCAGTTGTTGTTACACACACACACACACACACACACACACACACACACACACACACACACACACACACACACACACACAGTAGAGAACAACCAGCTCTAAACATTAACAACGGGAGAACACGTTCTATTGGACAGACCACCAAATTGGATTGTTATTACGGTGACTGTCAAAATAAATCCACCAAGTCCAGGAGAATATGGACTGAGAGTCATGACACCACAGAGGAAACTTTGTTCAGATTGTCTCTATTGAGCATGTGCAGAACTACTCGTTACTATAGAGAGGGTAACCAGGACCAGGACCAGCATTTCCTCCATGTACACGGAGACGGAGCCCCAGTATTTACAAGAAGTTCTACTGTACTACCTTGAGAGCCAATTTCAGTGACTCCAAGCTCCATGGTTTTGTAAACAGAACCCAAAATGTCACAAAAGTTTTGTGACATTTCCTCTTGAAAATGAGCCACAGTGTTGATTTTACGTCCGCCAAGGACAGAACAAAATCATCGACGAATATTTAGGTGCTGGGACAACTCGTCCACGGGCATCTCGTCTACAGATAACGCGTCCACAAAATTAAGAACCCAGAAAACTTGTTTTTTAGCATTATAGATTGAAGGATTAGATTTCAAAGTATATTTGACACATTTGGAAGGATTATTAAGTGTATTTGACACATAAGCTATATTAGTATATTTGACACAATAATAAGCTGTAAAACGCCGCTCCATAGATGACGGCTTTGAGTGATGCGTTCAGGTGCTCGTTAACGTGTCAGAAGCTCATACAGCAGCAACGTTACATGCCTTTTCAGCATTATTGATATCGCTGCCATATAGCATATCTTTGATGGCTTATTAAAGGTTTTTGTCATGTTTTCCTCTGAACTGCTGTAAGATCTATTGGGGTCGCCGCCATCTTGGATGTTTTGCGCTCTCCTATTGGACAAGCAGCTTACATGTGACTCAAATGCAGCACGCGTGACAACAATATCATAACGCTAGTAAAGATAGTGCCGACTTTAAACGCTGGTTTTAAAAAAAACTGCGGGATTACAAATGGAGAAGTTTTGACATGGAGCTCAGGACTAATATATCTTTGTAACGGTGTAAAGACATGTAGTGTCCCCATGTCAGAACGGGATAACGCCGCTTCATAGCTGACAGCTTTGAGTGATGCGTTCAGGTGCATCACGTAAGAGCAGCTTCCGACATATTAATGAGCTGCGGGGCTCATTCAGTAGGACATTACTTGATAAACATGATTAAAATATGACAGATAATCATTAGCGAGCTGGAACATGCAGCACACGGCAGTGGCTCATGTGCACAAAGAAGACCATTCTTCGCGAGAATAAAAAGCCATATGATACCATACTACATATATATGGACATATACTAGATATATGAAACATATATAAAATATCAATTAGAATAATATGTAAAGCTATATTGTACTGGATTTATTTTCTCCCCAAAAAATTCTGAAATCTCCTCCGTGGACGAGTCGTCCTCTGAGGGCGCTGTCCGGGGACGAGTTGTCCTCGAAACGTTCTGCACATCAGTAGAACCAATCAGAACAAAGTTTCTTCCGTGGTGTCATGACCCCCAGTCCATGTTCTGGACTTGGTAGTTTTATTTTGACAGTCACCGGAATATCAATCCAACTTGGCGGTCTGTCCACGAGAATGTCCATGTTGTCCCAGTGTTCATGTGTAGAGGTCATTGTGTGTGTGTAGGTGTGGGTGTGTGGGTGGGTGGGTGGGTGCGCGTGTGTATGGTTTCATTATCCCAAAAAACAGCACCAACTAGTGGCCTAACAACCTAACTACCTCGCCATGTAAAAACATAACTATTTGTGAAACGATACGTTTTCACTTGCAGCCTTGATGTGTCAGCAGGACCTGAGTGGTGAAACTACATTTTAACTCTTGTCTCGTGTAAATCAGCTCCTCAAATAGAGAAAAATCCCAGACCACACTCAGACTTTCAGCCTGTTTTTGTGAGACTTTCTCCTGAACGTAAAGCACGTCTTCGCACCGTAGCCTCCACCATCATAACAGCGTCTCAGACTGCACATCAGCCAAACTTCAACCCGGTTGGGACTTTGGCCCTTAAAACACACGTGAACCCTGAAATACATGTAAACTCATACAGAGCTCCAGATTTGTGACTGCACAACGTAGGTTACAATCTATAAAATCAGTTTGGAGACCTTTCAAAAAGAAAACCACAAGAGCAGACCTATTTAGATCCTTTAACCCTCCGATCAGATCCTTAAATCAGTCCCTCAAATTCATTTCCCACAAAATCTATCGGGCTGTACAAATATACATATGTTGTGTGCTCTCAGTGCACACACACACACACACACACACACACACACACACACACACACACACACACACACACACACACACACACACACACACACGCGCAGTGACACTGTCTCTCTGACATGTCGCCTCCGTCACCTCAATGCGTTTGTATTGCAGAATGAGTTTTTCTTCTTTATATCATATTACAGCAGATGTGGAAAACAGTGGAAATGGAGCACAGAGAGAAAAAACATTAAGTGCTCCAGTGAAAATGGAAAAATCTCACAGTGAGAATATCATCCAGTCATGAGAAAAGGAATCAGAAAAAAACGTTGAAGTGACAGAAATGCAGCTTAATGTCTAAACTCAGAAAGAGAACGAGCCATGAATGAGTTTTAAATGATCTCCAAGTGAAAATAGGATCCTGAGTGGACGTACATGTTGGAGCTGAAGGAAATGAAACACGATTCAAAGCTTCCTAATGAGTGAAGGTGTTGCAGCAGCTTGGCGTTGTGAGGCCGAGACATCGTTCTCCGTTCTTTCTTATACTGTAACTGTGAAGATAATTTAACTTTACATCCGTTCTTAAAAACATGCAGAGACACTGAGTGTGATCTTCAATCCACTGCTGCTGTTCTTTGTAGTTTTAGAGAACAGACAGACGAGTTCAACCTTGAATCACAGAAACAAGAAACTTACTTTGTCATTTCAAAGTCACACTAGGAGAAGGAAGTGAACTTTAACAGCTTTGAGCTTTCATCTGCAACAACAACGTGAACAAAGCTCCCGGGTCTGTAAAGAACTGCGTCACTCTTCTTCGTGTGTCTGTTGTGAAAAGCTCATTCATCAGCATTTCTGTTGGAGTCCAGTCCGAAACTACAAAAAGCTGATTGGTTCCTCTTGCAGCCATTCTGTCGTAGAATCACTTGAAGCTGACGTTCACCGTTGTCTTGCATCGCTGAGGATTTATTCAGTGTCATCCAGCAATCAGCTCACATGACGATATGAGCCTTAAGTCATGATGCTCCCTCCACCATGCTCGCCTGTTGTTCCCATGATTCTGCTGTTATTTTTGCTGATTCAGCCTCGGTTCCCTCAGTCCCTCGGTTCCCTCAGTCCCTCGGTTCCCTCAGTCCCTCGTTTCATTCGTCTCTTTCATAAAGTCCTGCCAGGGACACGATGTCTGCCTTCATTGCAAGGGTGTAAAAAAAGAAAGAAAATGTAGAAGAATGTGAAATTCATCACAGAACATGAAAGAAACTGTCAGAATGTTGGCGTGCATCTTCTGAAAGTTTATCTTACGTTGTAACAAAAAACGGTAATCAGCTAAAGGCAGAAATATTCTACTACCTCTACAGTATTTCTGGCAGTGAAGAGCCTTAATTCAAACCCGTGTTTTTAAAATTTCTGTGTTGAATAAAGCAGAAATGTAAAGTTATTAAATTAAACTCAATCTGCAGGTTATTTTTCAATAACATTCAGATCTAGTTGTATTTTCTGACCACTTCAGCCTGTGAAAGTTCCAGTTATCTGCATGAACATCTGTTCTGTTCTCTTGTCAATGTATATAATCCAAACAGCCGTAATGTGTCAGAGTGACTTCAAAGGTCGTTCTTTCTCAGCGAAGCCGCGGCTTATGACTTTTTCATCGGGGGAAAAAAAAAGAGCATCTCAGTCAATGAGCCCCTGCAGCTCATTAAATCGTAATCCAGAATCAATGAAGGCTGAATCATCAGATCAGACACGTGAAGATGCACATGTGAAAAGAACCTCACTTGTTCATTTATACACAGGAAGTGGCAGAAATCTGGGTGTGAGACGACCCTCGTTACGTTTCAGGGTCATTTCCATCCGAAGGATCATTCTCGTATTCGGACCTGCGATCCCGGCTCTGGTGCCAAATGAGATTCTTTGTCTTCAGCTTTTGGACTGATAGTTTGCTCCTGTGTGTCCACAGCTGCTTCCTGTCCCTGCTGCTGGTGGCCGCCGTGGTTTGGAAGATCAAGCAGAGCTGCTGGGCGTCACGGCGACGAGAGGTGAGACCGAGGCTCCTGTTGACCACTAATATTGATTCACCCGGCCGCTTACAGCCACATAAACATAGTTTGATTTATTTCTGATACTGTGTCCATGCTGGACAGTTCTGCTCGGCGGAGTATAAAAAGATTAGACTTTGTAGAAAACTGCTCTGTAAACGGTGGTGGAGGTGAATAGTGACACTGTGGAGATCCTGATTGTTTGGATCTGCTTCTGATGAAATATCTGAGTTTGAACTGATCCCATTCATGAGCCGGAAAAATGAAGATCAGGAGAATTTATTTGAATCTGGAGAGGTTTTTAACGTGTTGGAGATGTGGTATTATCCCCTCCTCTAACTCCATTAGCTGCTTAAAGAGATTACTGTAATTGTGCCAGTTGTAGTGAAGAATCCTCACACTGTGGATGCTCCTGCACGCCTTCACTTCCACTCGGTAAACCGGGTTTCCTCCTTTTTTAGGAACGAGCATTAGAACTGAGAACTCTCTTCAGTTGACTCGAACCGGCAGTTCTCAGTCTGGAGGCCTTTTAATCTAAATGTGTTTGCTGACGCGCTGATACACTTTGATGTTGGAATGGGCAGACGAAGCGTCATTCATATTTTTCCTCCAAACTTCACTCATGTTTCCCAAGTGGGAAACGACAGAGAAAGCAGAGTTCAGGCTCAGATTTTATACATCAGTTAGTTTATCTTCTTTTCACAGTGCCAACGTTTTAACATTGTCTTTAGGTATATAAATCCACTCTCAATGTCTGATGAGTCTCTGAAAACAAGACGTTTTGGAAGCTACATCATTTTCACTGTTTCTGTGGCGAAAACGTAAAATCTGTCTTGAATTAAAACGCAAAAACAATTAT
The DNA here is from genome assembly GCF_963383615.2 of Lipophrys pholis. Classification (NCBI taxonomy): domain Eukaryota; kingdom Metazoa; phylum Chordata; class Actinopteri; order Blenniiformes; family Blenniidae; genus Lipophrys; species Lipophrys pholis. The sequence continues at coordinate 27,489,077 of NC_137633.1, read as the reverse complement.
TTTCACTTGAAACTTTGTCGTGTAAACGGAGATTGAGCCTCATCATTGGCAAAGCCGCCTATTGTTGTTATGTGACTCTTTACCTTGTGACATTTTTTAACACCAAAATGAGCAATAATGCCTGAATTAGCTGAAAACATTTGAATGAGGAGCTCAAGCTTCAGTCTGCCATCTTTTGTCTTTTCTCTCCGTCTCCCAAAAATTCCCCCTTGAGCCCGACGGGCTGGAATTAACGGGCCTATAGATGCTTTTATCTTCAGCAGATTTAATTGCTGTTATGTTTTTTTTTCTTTTTCTTCTTTAAAACTGCTAATCTGAGATTTACCAGAAACCTTGTCGGTGGTGTTTCCAGTCAGACCGTTGAGTGACGCACCTCATCACATATGTGTTAGACATGCTTTCACATTCCCCTCCCGCATGCAGCGGCGATGGCAACATGGAGTCACGTTGGAAATAGCAGCCGTTCTGGGAGGCAGGAAAGAGGTGCACAATCAGGCAGTGCTGCGATGTCCCGATGCTCCAGAGCTGGTGGAGATGGGCAGAAAGCACCGAGCTCCTGACTGTCGGCCTTTCCAACATTTCATTTCATCTGAAGCCGTCAGCCATTGAAAGCACATTACTGAAGTGCAGTGAGCATGATTAATTGTTCTTATGGCAGAGTGCGTGGTGTCTTTCAAGCTGCACTGAGCCAACCGCCAAATCTCAGAAGTCAATAATTTTGTGAAAGGACTGAAGAGAAGCTGCCAGAGCAATCTGCCAACCTGTGGGAAGCTGTGCAGCCTCCGCCGGGATCCAGAGAGACGGGACGTTTTCAGGTCTTTAAAACAGAATGTGTTTGGGTTTTTTCTGTCAGGCTTTAGAATCGCTTCGGTGCAGGACGCTGACAACAGATATCCTCATTAGGAAGAAGCGATAATTAATCCTTTGACTCATCGTATACATTCAGTTCCTTCACGTGGAACAAGATGCAGTGCTGTGAAATTCGTAGTGATTTTGCAGCATGGACGACATTATCAGGCTTCTTCTGAAACACACATGTATTCTCAGAGAGCAGAAATCCTCACAAAGCTCCTGTGGGATTGCTTTACGCCTCCTACGAAGACAGCAGCTGCAGAAAATCTGCACAATTTGACTTTATTTCTTCCTGTCGTTGAAGTTCCTCTGAGAGATTCAGTAAATTGAGACTGAGCAGCAAACAAAGATGTATTAATGTAGTTTGTGACTAAATCAAGCAGAAAGAGTCATAAAATGTTCTTTTGGTGGAAGTGAACGGGTGGAATCACACTTTATACGATTAAAAACCTTTTAAATCAAGGGTGTCAAACTCATTTTAGTTCAGCCCAGTTTCATCCTGAGTGGGCTGGACTGTTACAATAGAGTCAGAATAACCTGTAAATTTAAACTTTAAAGTTTTTCTTTGTTGTGGTGCAGATTATAGGTGATGGAAATGTCTATATTTTTATTTTAAAAAAAGATATTACAACAGAAAATGACTCCAATATACACAAAGTCAATTTAATGAAACTTTATGGACCAAAATCCAGTGAAATGTCCAGAAACTTGTGTAGCTGTTGCATTCTGGGAGTTTTTACTGACAGCGTGGCTTTGAGGCTGTTTGATAACCACCAGGGCCCAGTTGTTCAAAACTGGGGTAATTTAACCACTGGTTAAGCCCTAACCGCCGGTTAAATCCTTAACCTGCCGTTTGCTCACCGACCGTTAAATATTTGTTGTTTAAAACATGGTTAGTTATCCCGTTAGTTAACGTCATTGTTTAGGGTCCGTTATGCCGCTCCACCCACTTTCAAGGCTCCACCCACTTTCAAGGCTCCACCCACTTCCAAGGCTCCACCCACTTTCACGTCTCCGTGCTTTCGTGTTTAGTCATAAACGTTGTGGTGGAGGCAGCGCAGTGTTTTTATCTGCTCTATTAAACTATAAAACATGACAAACTACCAGGATGTTAAAGAGGAAGATGAAAACTGAGCTGGATGATCAGAGGCTTCATGGTGCCTCTTCTTCTTTTAATTTGACCAGAGAGAACCATCCAGAGAGAACCATCCAGAGAGAACCATCTAGAGAGAACCATCTAGAGAGAACCATCTAGAGAGTGGAGAGTGGCCAGAGACAGAAATAATAACAACACGAGGGAACTAGATAATAAGTCGTTACCTCAAATCAATAAAGCGAGGGAACCAGATCATTTAATCTGTGGCCGTGAGATTGACGAAGGGAGAGGTCTGTATGAGGCAGCAGGGGGCGCTCCGCTATGAGACGCTCCACAGAACTTCTTTATAATGAAGCAAACTGCTTGGTTCATCAGGAACTACTAAACAAACTACTAACTACTGTAAATGAAAGCTTGGAGTTTTTAGACATAAAATGAGCCTTTTAATGGAATCAAGTGAAAGAGAACTTTTATTGTTGATCAGCGTGTGTTTACCTAGGTTACCATGGAAACGGCTGTAGAGCAGCGTTCTATCATTCTACACCTCCATTCCTCCATGTTGAAGCTTTTGATTCAGAAACGTCCAGAAATAAAGTGAAAGGAGCAGAAAGTCACTATGGAATGTTGGAATGGTGAAAAATAATCCCAAAGCTCATTTATTACTGCTAAAGAGGAGAGACATGAGAATTAGATCTTCTCTTTCTGGACCAAGGTGAGTTTAACACGTCTGGACTTCACATGCTTTAGTTAGAAAACACCAAGATCTAATGTGCTCCGTGGAAACGAGGCTCTTAAAGCTGCAGAGCAGCAAATATGACGGGATGGAGGCGACATTGGTGAAAAATATAATACGAGGGAAGGAGAGAGTAACTCGCTGTCTCCAGTTAGTCATTTAAGATTACTAATTATTATCTCATTTCCACGCGTTATATATAGTTATATATATATATATATATATATATATATATATATTTACTATTGCAAATGATTACCAAACAGTTTTCTGGTACATTTAACCCAAACTGTGTCTATTTTGATCTATTTTAAGCCTTTGAGTACTTTTGAAAAAAACCAGCACAGCTTCACCTTTGCAATAATTTCACATTTAAAACTACTTTTTAAAACCATCTGGACTTAAAAATACTGCAGAAGGAAATAAGAATTTGTTCCAATAAAACAAACAAACACGCTCAATGAACTGTCGAGTGAGAAGTTGTTTGTAAATGGTAAAATATAAATGTGACATTAAAATGCAGTAAACCGTAAAAGATTACTAATAGGACATTCAAAAAGTTCAGACATTTATTTTTCCTGGATACTGGAAACGATGAAGTATGTTTTAACAGAGGATAGTAAATATAGAAAGAAATGCAGACGTGTATGAAGCTCATGAATCAGCGGTGGATAGCGTTCATTTAGTTCCTTTCCTCGGCTGATTGTGGGTGTAAAGATGTCAGCTTGTGTTTTCCCCGCTGAGTGTTTTCACCTCCCCGTGTCTCTGGGAGTTGCTGCTGCTGCTGCTGCTGCTGCTGCTGCTGCTGCTGCTGCTGCTGCTGCTGCTGCCGCTGCCGCTACTGCTGCTGCTTCTGCTGCTGCCGCTTCTGCTTCTGCTTCTGCTGCTGCTGCTGCTGCTGCTTCTGCTGCTGCTGCTGCTGCTGCTGCTTCTGCTGCTGCTGCTGCTGCTGCTGCCGCTGCTCTCCGCTTCACAGGAACTTTTGCTTTGTGCTTTTCACGGTCGGAGCTGAAGTGATTTCCGTGCCGTGTACCGTCAGCCTGGACGCCTCTTAACATCCTGCCCCCTCTCCACCCTCTCGGCCTTTCTCCATCGCCGCTCGGCCGCCTCCACCTGAGCGCTCCGCGGTCTAACCTTTATGCCAAATTAGTGCCGGAGCTTTCCGGTAAGAGGACTCTCTGCCCCGGGAAACCGGCTGGACGCACTGAAAACCTCCCGAAAGCTTCAGGAGGGTCTGATAAAAGGCATTTTCTACAATTAGCGTGTGCTCATCCTCATCTCCTCTCGCCTCTTCACTTATAAATTGAATCACATCAGGCCGTCGGACTCAAAATCATCACTTTTTATAGTTTTAGATCAGTTTTATCAATTAGTTGCATTTATTTCTGTGACTTTAAGAAGTCAATGTTCGCTTTGGAGAAATTAGATTCCTTTTCACTAAACTCCTGTTTCCTGGAGGCAAAGCTGCAAAAATCCCAAACGTCTGACGTGAGAAACATCTGAAAGACGCAACATTAGCATTAGCCTGCATCCACAGCCGCTGCGGTTAGCATTAGCAGCCTTGAACAGTGTTTAGCGTCGTTTGCTGCTTCCTGCATTTCAACTGCAGTCGTTTTGTTTCTGCCTCGTCTTGTCGAGTGAAAAGACTAAAACATTTTAGTGTTTTCATTTCAGAAAAGTTTCACGATCAAACGCAATGTTTTAAAAACAATGTAGTTTTTATGTTGGTCCACTAGTTTACACTGTTGGTTGTTCTTGTGCTGAAACCACACACGCACACACACACACACACACACACACACACACACACACACACACACACACACACACACACACACACACACACACACACACACACACACACACACACACACACACACACACACACAGCAGAGAACAATGAGCTCTAAACATTAACAACAGGAGAACACGGACATTGTAGTGGACAGACCACCAAGTTGGATTGTTATTATGGTGACTGTCAAAATAAAACCACCAAGTTGGATTGTTATTATGGTGACTGTCAAAATAAAACCACCAAGTTGGATTGTTATTATGGTGACTGTCAAAATAAAACTACCAAGTTGGATTGTTATTATGGTGACTGTCAAAGTAAAACCACCAAGTTGGTTTGTTAGTACTGTGACTGTCAAAATAAAACTACCAAGGGGTTTGTAAGTTTTAATCATCTTATACTAACGGCAGGATTTTGGAAACACATCTAATCATTCAATGTTCATCTTGTGAAAGAGTCAGAAGAATTACAAAATCATGTCTGAGATCAAATATATCCATTATTCCTTCAGCTGATTCACATTTCATGACTTGGTGGATGTGTGAGGATCTTTTAGTTTCCTTTAAAGCTCATACAATCTTTTATTTAACCATCAAACAACCAGAAAAGATTCATGAAAAGAGACGGTCATCATCATCTAAATTAGATTCAGAACAAAGTCAAAGAAATGCTGCATTTCTCTCAGCGTATTACAAAGACGGAAAAATCTGAGCACCGACATTAAATGAATCATTGCACTTAAAAGGAAGATAAAATATAAAAAATTACAAGAACAAAACTGTAAAAAGTGAAATGATGGGAATGAAAAGTGTCCAGAAAGAAATAGTAGTTCTGATAATAACAGAAGAAATCTGAGTGATTGTGAATCTTAACGCTGATTTCACTTCATGCTGCTTAAAGCTGATGTTAGACATTTAAATAAGGCAGATAGATAAAATATTCTTCTTGTCCTGTTCATTCAAATATTGATGCGTTTTCAAGTGTAATAATTGTTTCCTGAAGAATTGAATAAGATTGAATTCATAATTAGTCATATTGGCGTGAATAAATAATCCAACCAACTAACAGCAAACATGATCAAGTTACACTCACTGCTTTGTTTTGAGTTAAAATATAAAACTTAGAGTTAAAGTAGTCACTCCCTGTGTGTCCGCCATCTTTATTAGCTTTTTCCATCATCGGGTTAGAATCTGTTGTTTCTGAAAAAGTTTGAACTGAAAGACAAACCAATTAATAGAAAAAGTCATTTCTGCCAATCCATAGCGCAAATATCTCTGTGTGAGATCCCAGCAGGCTCTGTGGACCGTTTTTACACAACGGCTGGGTTTCATGGCGCACAGGTACGCACCATGAAACGCCTTGAATATTGAATAAAGGCTTTAAGTTGGCGGGAAACGCTCGGCGGTAGATTTTGGCGTCCTGGTTCGGCTCCTCCACTCTGAACGGAGAGGAAAATCTGGATTTCTGTTTGCAGAAGACCAATGTTTGCATTGTGCAGTCTGTTCAGCCCGTATCTACCGGCATTAAAAAACTATTATTCCTCTACTCAGAACTGCATCCCAATGCAGAATGTCACACACACTCGCTGCGGACTTCACGGCGCGACGTGGTTTGGAATATTATGAGCAGAAGCATGAAAAGCTCATTTTCTCCCACGTCAAAAAGTCGAGTGAAAAGTTGGAGAGACTCTGTGGAAGCTGAATAGGAACTTCAGACCTGCCGACAGAATGTACACAAACATGAAGCTACTCCTGTTTTTCCAGGTCCAATCTCATCTTTGCAGCCATTTGCGTCCCTGAATTTAGGACGGTGATGCTGCTTTACCTCCAGGCTTTCTTCTCACGCTTGTTCTCCGGTCCCGTGTTACTCGCTGCTTGCATCAGCTGAACGTTGACGCACATTTTCATGCAGTTATGCAGACGATCACCTCACAGAGGCCGAGTGCATCAGGACAGTTTTGCACATTTTGTTTAGTGCGGTCGCCACAGAGAGACACTTTAAAGGTAAACCGTCGTATTTTAGTTCAATATAAATTAATATAACCTCTCCTGAAAAACTAGCACACCAACCAAAGTCACTGTTTCTCCATTTTGTCCGGCAGTACCCGCTCACGCCACAAGGTGTTGTATTGAGTCACTCAGAAAGTGATACTGTAATGACAACAATTCATGAGCTGTTGGTCCAGCTCAATTACTAAAGCTTATGGCATTGAGAAACCTGATGAGAAACTACGAAGTGATTAAAATATGTAAAGACAGATGTTTGACGCGTCATTCTGCTTCAGGAGTTTACACAGATAAATCAGCTTTCTTCTGAAAATGATTACAACACCACAAGTGCTGTTATTTAAGTTTTTATTGTAAAACATTAAATTAATGATGCAGGTCTAACCACTCACTTCACTAAAAACACAGCATTAACTTGCAGTTTCCGCATTAATCAGCATTTCATGTTTACTCTATCAATCAGAATCTCTGGAAGCGTCTCTTTTATGAGTAAATATGTTCATTGGAGGTTTATTATTTTCTAAGCTCCATTTTTTTGTTGTAAATCTCGTCTGTCCAGCAGTGGAGAAAAGTGCATGGCTTTAACATAAATACTATCGGATCAGTTAGAGGAGGAAGATGCTCTATAATCTGGCTCTTATGAGCAAGAGATTCATGAGCGAATGACAAGAAGAAGAAACGGCTGAAATAAACTACCAACATCCAGTCAGCTCCGACAACGTGAAGCTTTATAAGGCTGCTAATGCCAGTCACAATTGGAAATGCAGGTTATTGCCAACGTTACTTAAACTGTGACCACCAAGTATTAAACAGCTGTCAATCTTTTTAATGTTTGTATGTACTTCATGCTACATTATTATATACTTTCTTTCATTGTTATAGAATTGCCAACGCTGAATGAGGGCATGAAAACATGATTCATATCACGTCCGTTGATGCAGTTGTAGTTTTGTCACCAAGCTGTTGGATTGAATAAACTCCACATGCAGCATAATGGAGAAGTGTTTCTGCTTGTTGGACGTTCGTTGTTTGTCCATCGTGCTCCAGCGCTCCCGATCAGACTCACATTGGCTCAGACTGTAAATAAGTTGTGGTTTGAGCTTCGTCAGGATGAGCCTGTGCAGGCGAACACCTGCTGATCCTGGATCAGCCCGGAGCCCACCTGTTGGGCCTGCGCCGCGTGTTTCTGTGGATTTCACACTGTTCAGGTGTGCGTGCGTGCGTGCGTGCGTGCGTGCGTGCGTGCGTGCGTGCGTGCGTGCGTGCGTGCGTGCGTGCGTGCGTGCGTGCGTGCGTGCGTGCGTGCGGTACATCTGTTTGCATATATGTGGATGCGTGCGTGTCTCCTGCCTTTCCTTTGAGGTTTGACGGTTCCTTTGAAGAAAGCCGAAGCTGCCAGATGGCATTAGACGGACAGAACCACAGCAGCCATTGCTCGCCATGGAGGGCGCCGGCCTTTTAGTGGAAATGAGCCTCTTCTGCAGCTCCAGCAGCCGGCTGTCAATTAGCCTTCATTACTTCTCCGCTGACGTTTTCAGCACTGCGCCTCTTAAAGTGAAACTTCTGACTTCTATGTCATCTCTTGGTGTTGCGTCTATATTTACTCTGGCATAATTAATCCTTAAAAAGTCATAAACTGAGAAGAACAACTTTCTCTTATCAGCAGCACACAATTAGCGCAGCGCAGACAGGTTTGAGGCGCAGCTTACAGAGGCCTGCGACACACACCAGTGATAACGGCTCGCTCTCCAGCGGAGACGAGGCGAACACGGCGCTTAATTAGAACAAAGATCCAGCAGAAGCATCTCGACAAGCCGTAATATATCATGATGCAAAATACTGTAATATTGGCTCCAATTTAGCATTTTCCTTCGCCTCAGGACACAAAGTCTGCTTTTACTTGATTTTAGAGGAGATTTTAAACTCTGTGTGTGTGTGTGTGTGTGTGTGTGTGTGTGTGTGTGTGTGTGTGTGTGTGTGTGTGTGTGTGTGTGTGTGTGTGTGTGTGTGTGTGTGTGTGTGTGTGTGTGTGTGTGTGTGTGTGTGTGTGTGTGTGTGTGGCTTGTCATGGAATAGTTGAATACAGATTTATTTCTAGACTGATGTTGTCAGTTTTTTTTATTCTTGCGTTTTACTCCGATGACCGTCCTTCTTATTGTACCTTCACATAAATATGAGTTATCTAACATCGCTCACATCGGTATAAATCACAGAGAACGGGACGTATATGAGACGAATTATTGGCAGAAATGTAAAATCTGATGGTGTGTCTGATCATTGTTGCTCATGATTAACTGGGATGTAGATTTATATATATATATATATATATATATTACACGGGAGGGACAGGAAATGTCTCCAGACACCCTCACATATTTATTACCCCATTAAACTGCCCCCGCTCCATCTCATCACCTCCACCCTCCTTCAGCTGTAAATATGAGTTTCTGCCAGCATGTCAAGGTTCAGGACCCGTTTAGAAACATCGGCTCTTATGTCATTAAATGCGTGGAAAGCCGCTCAATGGGCTGCGATCTGTGAGCTCAACACTTTCAGCCCCCACCCCCACGCCCACGCCCACACCCCGATTAAATGTCATATCGTTTAATAAAGTGATGCACGGAGGAACGTCTCCCCTGAAATATCCTCTGTCTCCTGCGGGGGAAGGAGCCGGCGTCGGTTCTCCCTTTGATGATCCCGCGAGGAGAAAGCCTGCAGTCCACTCATGGAGGAAAGAAAATCTCTGTGAAAAATGGAAACAGATCAGAGAGAGGATCTGAGACCTTAACAAGACAGGCTGCCGTGAAATAGCAAGGCTGTGTGACGTAAGACTTCTCACTCACCTTTTAACCTCAGACTTGATCTGTGAAAAGACACCAAATGTGGCATTAATGTCGCCACGTCACGATGTGCAGCGAAGGTACAACCCTTCCTGCGAGCTTCTGTTCTTATCTGGAGTTTGAGAAGAAGATTCAGGCGGAGCTGTTTTTCACCTCTAATTATTTCCTTCTACATTTCTGAATACTGACGTGCAAAACAATATTCCTACTCTAACATCCAGGTTCTGTCACTAATGAGTACTTTTTAAACCAGAAATTATTTTGGCTACTAGTTGTTCTGTTCACTTGATGGAAATATTAAGACTCACATAAAAACAGGAAAATGCTCAGTGAGAGGAAATCTGGTGTGTTCAGGTTCAATGCACTGCAATCGTTTCACCTTCAGCCAGTGGAAGCAGGTTGTGTCACGATGAGCCGAGTATCTCAGGTCTCGTTTACACGACAAGGGTGCTGGGAGGCACTGAAAACAACTTTTTGAAAACAGACTCCCGCCTCCACGGTGGCGGAGTCGGGAGACTTTCTGCGAAGCTCGGGCTGCGTCTCTGTGTTAACAACGGAAACGTTGCGTCTGTCTACGCCTACCTAACAGTCGGAACAATGTTTCCTCCGTGGGGTCATGACTCCCAGTCCATATTCTCCGGGGACATTGTACTTTTATTTTGACAGTCACCATAATAACAATCCAACTGTGTGTGGTTTTAGTACAAGAACAAACAGCTAACTATATTGTTTTCCGTGTTTCAGAAGAAAATTAACATCGTGTTAAAAATGCGAAACCTTTCTGAAACAAAAATGCAGCGTTGTCACCTGATTCAATATATTTATTTTTATATGTGCAGTTAAATAGTTGAATAGACATTTACACTGTCCAATGAAAAGCTTACTTTGCTGGACCCCCAACCTATAATTAAACTAAGATTAAAAAAGCGTTATTGTGTAAACGGGGCCTAAATGAACTTGATCTTTCAAGGTTTCATGCGCTGATGGCCTCAGTTTTCTCTGTGGCGGCCCTCGGGACTCTGGCTGTGGCTCTCTGATCATCTCTTGTGTATGAACTGCACTGTGGTTTGAGTCACATCAAGTCATGCTGGGCTGAAAAAATCCAGGGGTCTTTAATCTCTCTCTGCCCACAACATGGAATCCATAAAGTTTGAAGCATTTCAATCATTGTTAATTGAATAAATCTGGTCTGAATCTTGAAATCGGCTGCAGGAGTGGAGGAAGAGTCCGGTGAAGCTGCTGGAGGTTTTCACGGTCGTGTCCTTGTGTCGCTGCCCTGAACGGCAGCAAACCGCTGACCTGCAGGGTTTTCAGTGGTGGGGTGGGGGGTGGGGGGGTCGTCTGTCTCATCTCGTCCTTTGCTCGCCTGTCCGTCCTCTTCTGTTCCCACCTCCGCTGATGGAGAGAGCCGCGTGGCCTCTGACCCTCCGTCACCGACCCCGTCTGCACCTTTCAGCTCCCTGACCTTCCAACATGGACGTGTGCTCGCTGGTTTTCTGTCATCCTCCTCCTCCTCCTCCTCACTCTATTATTGGACCCGTTGGCAGTTCGCAGGTCCAAGATGCTGATATCCTCTGACTGCTGTGGCTGTTTGCTGATGCCGACGTCGCCATCTGTCCATTTTTTTTTCTCCTCCTAATTGCAGAAGAGATAAAGTTTCTCGTCTTGTGGATTTAAACTACTTTTCAGACCTGAAATCTAAAGATGTTTCACATGGCGCACGTGACTGACTTTGACCTGTTTAATATAGATAAGCATTAAGGATTTAGGCCTCCTAAAAGCTTCGGTGTGTCATCTTGTCACATGTACAGAACTGTTCATCTCAGATATAAATTTCTAAGGCGATATTAATGAATCTATTCATCAAGAATCTGCCACTTTTTCTGTGTCATCCAGTACAAACTGCCTTTAAAATATCTTGATTTTAACCACAATGACTCTTTGTTGAGATTTAAGACAGGCGTGCTGCCCATAGATTACCTTAGATAGAAAATAATTGATGCCTTTGGGACAAAATCGATAACATTAATATTCCAGCAGCAATACAATAGAAAACATACAGTAAAGCAAACAGAGCTATAAAATATTAAACTGTATGTATAATTGTGCAGTGACTAGTTGCAGATCGTACCAAACACATGGATTAGAAGATATCAGCTCTCAAGAAACACATATATTATTGAAAATCCTTTTAATATGTGAAATGGAAGTAAGGGCAGTGAAAAAGCTGAAGGTCGCATTACAGAAGTCAAGACAGATAATCTTTAAGGGATTTCATTGACCAAAAGTTCAGTTTCACCATATTAAAACAAGATCAGGCGCCTTGAACCTGCAAGTGAAAGTGTGTGATGAACCTCACCAGCAAATCTCCATCATCAGTCATAAAGTCTGCGTGCGTGCGTGCGTGCGTGCGTGCGTGCGTGCGTGCGTGCGTGCCGCTCGCTCTGCAGCATATGGTTGGAGCAAGGGAGCAGCAGTGTGGCAGAGATTGGCACCAGCATCCTCTGAATAAGCATGGACCTGCAGCACAATGAACATATCAAGGCGCACGTAGGCTCAACATCAAATTAGTTTCCAAAATCATGTGTAATGATAAGAAGCATCGTCTGAGCAGCATGGCTGCTCCCGACCCGCACCGCTCCGGTCCCACGAGCAGATGGCTGCATGGAAATGCAGTTCACACATGAGCAGGAAAGAAAGGAAGAAACAATCTCTCCACCTTTACCTTGCAGCTGTTCCCCCCCTTACAAAGCATTCCTCCATGATACATTTTAATTTAGAAGTATGGAAACACACTGACAACGAGTCGCTTTGCTTCTGCCTGCCAAAGGTGTAATACAACCTCATCCACAGTGTCTGAACTTCCCCCGACGCCACTTTAATACACACAGCCTCGCCTTGATAAGCCACATGTTTGCTTCCTGTAAAAAAAATGAAATAAATGATCAACAGGGTAACAAACCCTGTACAAACACTGTATCGTCACTGTGAATCAGAGGAAGGAAAAGTGCTGAGTACTTCTGATGTATATCTGTGTCAGACATCTGCAGGAGTCGATGTTCGACTCTGAATCTCACCAGCTGGTTGAGACTGAACAAACTCCACTCAGCCGTTTTAGTGTTTTTTGTCCAGGTTTATATATTCTGTTGGAGTGTGTTGTTCGTATGCGTGCCAAGAAGTTTCAATCTGATGCGGCCGGAATCGCCTGAAGTTGGTAATGAGGTTCTGTTCTGGGTTCACATTGAGCTTCATGCAGTTTACAAATACACCACAACCTGTGTGATCTACTTTGTTGGATTTCACTTTTTGCAGTAAATGGATTGGCTGGGTAAAATGTGCTTTGTGAATTCCTGCCTTCTATAACTTTCTTAACCTAGATGGAAGATGATTGTCTACATGTTTAATGGGAAACAGGAAAGCGTCCCGAGAGACCCGCTGCTGAAGGTTCGAGACACATCAGAAGGTCTTTGACCTGAAATGACAGGTTTTACATCCAGTGTCCATTCAGGGCGGAACAAAGGACCTGCTGCTTTCGGTTTGGGCTAATCGGATGTTGACGATCTGTTGAGGCGACTTTCCAGCTTTTGTGTCGTATTATAGAAAGTCCAACAAAGTTTTGTTTCAGCAGCAACACTGATGGTGTCTGGACTTAAAGAATTTTCAGTTTGTTTCATCAATGTGGATTTTATCAGAAGTATTAGCAACAAGGTTAGAGGCTGTACTGCCACAAATGATTCATAAAGACCAAGTAGGTTTTATCGAGAATAGATCTGCTTCTGATAACAGGAGAAGATTATTGCATCTTTTGTGGTTAAATAGAAATAACATTAATCCTGTGTTGGCTGTATCTTTGAATGCCCAGAAAGCTTTTGATACGGTAGAGTGGAACTTTCTGTTCAATTACATTTTCAGTGACAATTTGTGCAGATGGATTAGAACCTTATGTTCAGGGCCAAAGGCAGCTGTGTTTACAAACAGAGGACTTTCCACTTTTTTTAGTATTTCCAGATCAACACGCCAAGGGTGTAATTTAAGTCCATTATTATTCATTATCTTTTTAGAGCCTCTGGCTATTCAAATTAGAGAAAATTTGAGAATTTAAGGTGTATTTGGGGGAGGCAGAGAACACACATTGTTATTGTATGCAGATGACATTTTGATATTAAGTCAAGACCCTACTAATTCTATTACAACTTTATTAGAGGTGACTGATAATTATTCAATGTTCTCTGGGTACAAAATTAATTGGCCCAAGTCAGAGGCAATACCAGTCTCCTAAGCTTGTGGTCATAACTTGTTACCTGGCTTCAACTTTAAGTGGTCAGATAAAAGAATGAAATATCTTGGAATTGAGTTGAACCCAAATATTGATGATATTATGGCTGACAATATGGGGAAATTTCTTAACAAAATTAAGAAAAATTTGGACAAATGCAGTAAATTAAAACTTAACACTATGGGGGGAAGTAAACACAGTGAAAATGGTCATAGCCCCACTTATCAATTATTATGCAGCAATGTTGCCTGTGTGCATCGCGCGACAAGATGTTACGGAGCTACAATAATATGATAAAACACTTTCTTTGGGATGGTGGTAAACCTTGTATTATTACTACTAGACTGTGCCGACCTAAAAAAGAAGGGGCGTTGACCCTGCCCAATAAAGAACACTACAGTATCTCTTTTGAAATGTCGAGACTGGCCAAACATTGGGCGGGAAAATCGACATAGACTGGATTTTAATAGAAGAAGAACTTGCATATCCATTTACACCCATTGATATGTTATCACAAAAAGTAAATAAAGAGAATAAGATGCAAAATCCCCTTTTGAAATTTTCAAAAATAGTATGGTTGGAGGTGCATAAGAAATACAAACTTGTTCCACATGTTCAAAAATATGCCCCCTTGTGGCATAATTCTAAAATCACAATTGGCAAACAGACTGTTTACTGGGCACAATGGGTAAGAAAAGGTATTAGAAGTGTTGGTGATCTATTTGAGGGGGATGTTTTCATGTCGTATGATGATAATAGTTTCATTTGGAGGGTCCTGGCCACTTTTGGAAGTACTTACCAATAAGGAATTGCTTAAAAGGAAAAGTTAAAATATTACATGAGAGAAATCCAATAGAGAGCTTCTTGCTATTAACTCAAATACTGTGCAAGGCTGCAAAATGGTATAATATTTGCTCATGAGCTAAAAACAATACAAGTAAAAGCCTGAAAGCAACATGGGAAAGAGATTTAGGGTGACGATGCATGGGATTCCATTCTCTTGAATAATGGCTTACATGTTAGGGAAGCCAGAGATAAATGTATTCAGTACAAAATTCTCAGTAGATATTATTATACTCCTTCAGAACTTTGTAAAATGGGTATTGGCAGAAACGATCTGTTTTGGAAATGCCAACAAACTAAAGGTACATTGATGAATGCCTGTTGGTCTCTCCTTTTTGGAAGTGTGTACTGAATTACATGCGGGGATGGATACCTTGTAATTTGCCCAAATCACCTAAACTGTGTTTACTAGGAGACAAAAGAGAGGTGTCACAGTTAAGTAAGCATCATTTTAGAGTGTTAACTACTGCATTGGTAACATGTGCCCGTCTCTTTTTGAGACATTGTAAGGACTCCCATACCCCAATGCTTAAAGGGTGGAAAGAAAGAATGATTGAAAATGTTGCTTGTGAAAAGATGCTTGGAAGACGACATTAAAGAAATGAAGCCTCCGTGGAACAATGGGACAGTTTCTGCACCTGCATGTCTACAACCTGATTTGGATATTTCAGCTAGATAATTGACACTAAACCTCACTGTTTATCTTTTTGGTTTTTGTTATAAAAGGCAAAACCCAATAAATACTTGAATTACAAAAAAAAAGAATTTCAGAATATCTGTGGTTTAGTGTGTAATCACTCTTGTCAGTGTTGAGTTAAAATGGACCTCGGTATTTGAGATGTGCTCCATTTGATTGCCTCCATCCACATGTTGTGTTGCACCAAACCAGCAGAGTCCGTTTTGAACAGTGGCCTCTTCACCTCGCGTCACCCAGCGTTTTGTCTTCATGGGCTGAGATTAGCCGGCTGATGGTGGACAGAAGTCGTCCCGCCTGCTGCGATGCTTCTACGATAAGCAGACCTGATAATGTCTGTAGTTCAGAGGGAAACAATCCACAGCCACTTTCACTGGCACTCGTACGCCGAAGAGCTTGATTAGTTTGTTGTGTTAGTGCTGATGAGGAAACATCAATAAACAATGTTTTACATTCTTCTGCTGAGCGGATCTGTGCCAGCAGTTTGTCTGCCTTGGTTTTTTTCAATGAATTAATAGATGTGCTCCAGGCTACGTTTCCAGCTAATCCGGGTAGAAACAGGCGAGTTTGAGCGAAGCTTCATGGAACAATGTGTAAACGCTCCCAAGATGCGAGACGTTTCTGTGGAGTTGGCAGTCTGGCAGGTTTTACTTTGGTTTCAGCGTCACTGGAGTCTGATGCAGATGAATATTATTAGCTGAGGACTTCGGAAGCCTCGGGACAGCTCCGTTTTTAGGGTGAGTTTTTAAAAATAGGAGAAAATATACACTGAGCCAAATAAAAACTTTAAAATCTAACACATTTAGTGAAAAAATGAATCCGGTGAAGCGTCCTAATAACATTGCTGGAGGAACGGTCTGGTTACAGTCTAAAAGAGCTTTTCTCAGAGCATGTCCATCTCATCCCACAGACGGAAACATCTCCCTCACCCTATAATCTCACGGGTAAATTGGTTTAAAGCACTTGTGTGTTTAATGTTGGATGGACTCTGTCTGCTCTGTAATTTAAATGCATTGAAGACCTGCCTTCAGTATTTTGGTAAAGATCCCTCCGTGGTATTAAGTTTGTAAAGATTGCCGGGTTTGGCCGTTTGGCCGGGTTTTATCATGAGGGACTGATGCCTTAGTGAAATCACATGGATTCAACTTTTCTTTTTTTTTTTGTTGGTTCAGTCGAGTGGTGACGGATGAAAGAAGTCTGGTAAAAACAACAGCTTCAAGGGCTCCATTCTTTTATTTTAAACAGAGTGGTGACAAAGAAAAAGAAGTGGAGCAAAATCAACCTCCTCAAGGATGTTTTCATAATCAGAGTGTGATCATAAAGGCTGGGGAGTGAGAAACAGTTCAGGCCCAGAGCAACTTCTGACAACACTTGTTTGCTCCGGAAACTTGAACTTTTTTATTCAGTGGCAGTTTTTAAATAAAGAATCTAAAACCGTTGGGCTGATAGAGGTCACATAATAAAAGACCCACAGCTTCTGTGACTGAAATGTTAATGCGATCCGTCTGCTTGTGTGTCAGCGAGACGCTTCATCCTTCGCCTGCTGCAGAGGAATTCAGACTTATTGGAACATGGAGGAGCGTCCGTGTTTCCACTCCGTGTCCTTGAGGACGGATTCCTGCACTCAGTGAGAGTAAGGAAGCCCAGGCCACGGTCACTGGGACGGCGCGGTGGAGCAGTGGAATGTACTGCAGGTACATTCCACTGGAACAAAGCGGTGGGTCAGTGGATTGTGCTGCAGGTACATTTCACTTTCAGGATTACACCAAGTAAACTTTGGCTCTTTAGTGAGTTTTTCTTGAATTTTATGGGCGATAAGCAGCGACTCTACGTCTCTTTTCAGTGTTTCTTGGCAACGCCGTTTAAATGAGTCAAACTTGATCACTCAAATATGCTAAAAATAGCCCGTTTCCAGGAAATATAGTTTGTAGACGAATAATTACAGCTTTTATTAACTGAAAAAGCTACCGTTTAAAAAAACTCAAATGTTCTCCATCAGCCACGCTGAAACTGTCCTTTGCAGGAAAAACAACTTTTAGCAGTTCGAACAGGAAACTCTGCAAGTCAAACACGTCACTGAAGAAAGTTTTGATCAAAGTTTCTGAAATAATGTGATCATGTTGTAGTATTTCAATATGACTTGACTTAAATTCTTATTTCAAGGGCCTGCGAACCTTTCTACACATGCCAGTCTGAAAGTGTCTCGTCAATGAATTCTCCATCATAAAACTAAAATTAAACTCAGCACTCAGTGATTTCTGACCTCCGCCGAGCTTCGACATGGACACAGGAAATTACACATAGTCCACATTCAGAACAACTGCCCTTATTAATTTTAGTTTGGTGATCACATGATTTTATTTTGAAATTTGAAAGAATATTTGAAATTTTCTATTGTAACCATTATTTTTGTTCTGGATCACCACCAGAATTTAATGGGTTCTTCCTTTCATCAAAATGCGCCTGTGTACCAATTTCTCTGAAGATCCGCTCATTAGTTTTTGAGATATCTCGTTAACAGTCAAATTTATAACCTCCTTGGCGAAGGTAAAAAAAAAACTATTAATTGAGCATTCTAATTTGAAGGAGTAATTACAGGAGAAATTGTGTGTTTCAGAATGTATTCCATCCTGCTTCAGCAGTACAGTGGAACAGTGAAGTTTCCTCAGTCCACCTGAGGACGTTCCTTTCAGTCCCACCCTGATCCTCGCGATGCAGCAGACAACAAGCGAGACACTAGAACAAGGAACCTCCACCTTCAGGATTTTACACTATTAAAACAGTCATCACTGAATTTTCAACACAGTTTGACATGATTTGGTTTGACATGCAGCAGACGGGCAGTCTGGAGTTGAAGAGGAGGAATGGCTCTTTTTAAAAGCTGTCATGTATATACAGCTGACAACATATGTTCTTCTTATATCTGTCCTTTACTATATATGTAAGTCTGAGTATAAGAAAACACCTGGTGGAAAGTCACAGGCTGGATTATTGTTTTTAATTGCTTCCCACCACAAAAGACAAACTGTCATTTTAGTCGATCCATAAATTCTGCAGTGATTGACCAAAAACACCGGAGACGGACTCCTGTGTCCAGGCTTTGACTTTAGAAGTTGGTCTCTGTGGTGCAGTGGTTATACCTGCATGCTGTGGGGGCGGGGCTTCATGCTGTCACTCAAACTGAAGAAGACACGCAGTACACCATGTCTCTATCTGACTGCCGCGTTCTGCTGCGTCTGAAGGCTGATTTCAATCAATCTGCACTCTGGTGTCAGATTACGTTTTCCTGTCGTGATCAGGTAAATAATCTGTGTTGGTCATGTTGTGCTGTTTGCACTCTGACCTGTTTAAGGTATTTTCTTCTATTCCGTACCGTTTTTTAAGCAGTTTTTTTTGCTCACAGTGTTTTCTATACCGGGCTTGTAATAGTTTTCAGGTTTTATTGGTTGTGCAGGTTTCACCTTGTGTTTGTGCTGGAAAATGTCAGATATGGCAACCCTGCTGCTCACCGTGGCGCTCATGTTTCAGGCTGTCGACCCCGGACCTACGTGGACAATGTTGATGTCTTCGTACTTTATGATTTAATGTTGAAATCAAAGGTTCGGGGTTGCACGTGATAATCTCGTCCTTATTTCTCTCACGTTCACTCGGTGACAGATGGCGGCGAGCCGATCTGAGGCGGGCGGGCATGTAGGAAAAATCTTTTTCTTGTGTACTGAGGCATCGGCTGTGTTGGCCCTGGAACCTCAGAGGCCCCGGTAGATTAACTCAAGCTTCAAGATTCAGTCAGAGACGCCTTCCATCTCCTCCTCTCTCCTGAGGTCAGCGCTCGCTGCACCACTGCACAGAACAAAAGGCCTGCTTCTGCGGTGATCAATCCTGAAGTGAGAGGGAAGGAGAGTGCACTTTAAATGATGGGGGAGAAGTGAAGGTCACTCCCGCAGGAAGCCGGGAGTCTCGGGGAAAAACGTGCATCCTTGCTAATGGTAGCCTCGGCATCGTCAAGCTCACGAGAGTCTCCTCGGACCTGACAGGATGCGGATTCATCACAACGTGATGAAAAAGAAGCAGGAAGTGCTGCGGAGCTTTGAGCCGCTGCCTCAGCCGTCCTTCGCCTACTCTGCTGTCAATATCAGCTTTGCTTTAAGAAAAGAACAACTGTCATGCAAATAGCCGACTGCTGGTGTGAAGGAGTGACAAACAGCCAACCGGCATCTTCGTCTACATTTTGAGTTCAGGGACATAAAAGCTGCTTCGCTTCTGCAGCTGTCGGCTGAATGAATTCAATGGATCAATGAAGCTGAAATTTTCAGTCAAATCTTGTTTTTTGGGGGATTTATGTTAATCTGCTTCTAGTTTTTTGTTGGTTTTTTCCTCCAGAAGTCCCTGTCAGCAGTTTAGGCCCTTTGATTTCTTGCTTTTTGACATTTTTTGAATTCTGATTTAAAAAAGAAATATTGATACTTTCTCTTTCTTTTTTTTAAACGCATACAAACGTTCTTCACTTCTGGGCTGTCATTCCAGGTATGGGGACAATTACGTATTACTGTTGGAAAGTGAAAAGAATTGAAGAGCCTCTGCCTCACGGCCGCGGCTGAAGGACAAACAACCAATAGAAATGCAGCAGGAAGTGACACAACAATCAAAGCAAAAGTCCTCCACCACAACAATCGTCACAATATTCACAAAGCGGTCAAATCCTCACCACATCCACATGCAGTGTCCATATCAAACGATCTTTCCTCCTGTTGTTTTAGATTTTATCCTCATGAGAAGAATGTGATGCTAATGCTACATCACTAGCTTTCACTGGTCTCCTTAAAACACTCTGATCCTGAGATAGACGTTAAAACCTACTTTTCCCTTTATCCTTACTCTGCGAGCTTTTACTGTGGGCTGGTGGTTGTAAACAGGATAACAAGGAAAAATATCAAACGTACTGTTGTACGTCGCTTCGTGCAGTTATAGAGAGTGATAACGGTATAAAACAGTCTTTAGTCGTGCTGGAAGTGAAGATTTATACTGCTATACAACCTTCTGCTTCCACTTCCTGTCCCCAGTCTGGGATATTTTACACTCTCTGGACAATCACAAAATAAAAAAACTAATGAAACATTGATGCTTTATATTTACATTCTGTGTCATTTTGCCCACTTTTTCCACGTCTGTGAGCTCTAAATCTGTCCTCATAGTGCGTTCTGGGTTTGGAGTGGCTCAGCCTGGTTTCATTGTGTGTGTGTGTGTGTGTGTGTGTGTGTGTGTGTGTGTGTGTGTGTGTGTGTGTGTGTGTGTGTGTGTGTGTGTGTGTGTGTGTGTGTGTGTGTGTGTGTGTGTGTGTGTGTGTGTGTGTGTGTGTGTGTGTGTGTGTGTGTGTGTGTGTGTGTGTGTGTGGGGGGGGGGGGGGGGGGGGGTGTACACGTGACTTTTTGTCTTGCTGCGTTCCCGAGACGCTTCTAAACCCTGACAATCTTAATTCTGCGGAGACGGGTGCATAATTAGGGTTTGGATCTGAGCCGGTGTCTTCTGGAGCACCGCAGCCTCCTGCACTGTGGGTGACCCCCGTTTGGTCGACAAACACTCGGCGCCCCCCCCCAACTCCAGCCGTCCATCACAGCTCTGGTAAAAGGCTTATCATAAGCCGGG
Source organism: Lipophrys pholis (assembly GCF_963383615.2). Taxonomy (NCBI): domain Eukaryota; kingdom Metazoa; phylum Chordata; class Actinopteri; order Blenniiformes; family Blenniidae; genus Lipophrys; species Lipophrys pholis. The sequence continues at coordinate 27,468,299 of NC_137633.1, read as the reverse complement.
ACCCTCTGTCAGCCCCCTGCTCCCGGGCTCTTTGATTCTGTTTCATGTCATTACAGGCCGTCTTCCCTTTCTTTCCCTTTCATCCATCTCTTCTCATCTCTTCTCATCTCTTCTGTCTTCATTCAGACTGTTTTAACCTCTGAACCACCTCAGTTTACACGAGTCCCTCTAAAGTCAACAGCTCCGGTTCTTCTTCCCCTGAATGCAGCAGCACCGTTGCTCTGGCTCTGAAGTGTCGAGGAGGAAGTCCTCTGCCCTGTTCTGGAGTCTGGTTTTGCAGGACTCGCCACATTGGACAATATGCATTTCATAGGATGTGTCCGTCACGTGTGCAGGTCTTTGCTGCATTATTTCCAAGCTTGAAGAAAAGCTGCACGTTTTCTGTGTGTGAGGCTGAACTCTGCTTCTTCTTCTGTCGCCGCACTGTGGTTGGTTGTTGTCGCCACGTGGCACCACGTTACACAAGGTGATCAATACACCTTTTTTTTCTAAAGATCTCTTCATGCAGTGGGCTCCTACGGAGGAAACAGTGGAGTCAAAAACCTGGAATAAAACCTCACATTTAACCAAGATCTAATGAAACGCATATGAGAGAGATCCTAAAAGCTCTTTTACAAATCCAGTCATCATTTTCTCCCGTTTGGATTTTTAAGCTCTAAATTAGGAAATTTGTGCCGTTTCAGTCTTTTCCCAGAGTTTATTTTAAATAAATGTCACACGATAGACGTTTCTCTTTTGTTTGTTTTTTTAAATGTGATTCTTTAAAATGTTTCTGGAGGTGAGACTCTGAGCTTCCAGTGTCTCAATGAGGACCTCAGACGTCCTCCTCGTCCTGTCCTCCTCTCTTTGACTCGATGCCAACAGATAAAGCAGTTTAGTTACTTTCTTAAGTTTTCCCAATAAATAAATAACCATTTCCTGCGTAACTTGACTAATAACAAAAAGCTGCAGAAAAAAGATGATCAGAAGATGTTTTGAGGAACTACTTCGTCTAGCAGTAAAACTGTGTCGACTTTATTTAGTTAAATATGATGAAAATATCGGTAGAAGTGCTGGCACGTCTTTTTCCGGATCAGCAAACCAACTGTTTTTAGTTTATTGAAATTATTTAGTTAGTTTTATAATGAAGAAGAATATGTTGCAGTTTTGGATTATTGGACGACATTTGAAATGAAAGAGACTGAGTTTACCGTCCGTCTATCAATACTTATCTGCATAATGTCCTCCTATCCATCTTTCTATACACCTTCTCTATCCGTCTGGTTGTTTATCATCAGTCCTTTTCCACTGGCCATCCATCCATCCATCCATCCATCCATCCATCCATCCATCCATCCATCCATCCATCCATCCATCCATCTATCCATCATTTTCTGTAGCTTATTAAGCAAATAACTAAAAATAAAATATCACAACCTTCAACTCATTCAGCTCTGTTGAAACCAGGACTTTTTTTTTTTAAACAAACAATTTAGATCAGATTGAATCTGACGCATGATAACAATCTGACAGGATGAGTCTAAAACATATTAAAAATGAGCACATATTGAAATGTGAGTCGACACGTTGGCACAGATCCAGAACATTAAAGCCAATGTGGTGATCTAAAGGTTGAAACACTGAGTCCTGCGTGTGAAGTGGGACAAAAAAGATATGATGGTTTCCATATTAAACCAGACCAGCAGACAGAACCGGGTCGTCAGAGAGACTGACAGCCGGCCCAAAACAAAAGAATTATACAGCCGTCCTTTGAAACGGCACATCAGAACAACCTCAGTAAGGTACAGATGTTTCTAATGCTTCTTTTGACGGTTACGTCTGATTTCTAGCTTTTATACAAAGATCCTGTGTCGGTTTCTCGGCTGTTGGGTCGAACATGAAAAGTACCGCCGTGTCACATTTTGCAGTAAACCTCAGAGAAGAGCAACATTTCTTCATTTTAATTAGCTTTTGACAGAAATAACACGGCACCAATTGGGAAACAAAATCAGTGTAAACAATGAGTCCAGTCCAGCGTGTTGAGCTGCAGAGCAGATGAAACGGACGAATGAACGTGTGAGCCAGAAAAATGAAGGACAGAGATGAAGGAAAGAATTGTAGTCCACTTCAAGGATAAATGTCCTCCTGGTACCACACACACGTTCCTGGGAGCTGTTGCATAACGTGTGTGTGTGTGTGCGTGCGTGCGTGCGTGCGTGCGTGCGTGCGTGCGTGCGTGCGTGCGTGCGTGCGTGCGTGCGCAATATTTGATGTTTATTTGCTTTAAATCTTGTCTAGATAAGATGGTTTTGTCTCATATACACTCATGAATAATCCAGTCCTCCATTATAATCATAAAAATGTATCTCGAGCAAAAATGAATATATTTTTTATATGCTGATAAATTCTAAAAAGTCCCTCCTGCACATTTCAATCACCTCAGTGATTCTTTTCATCCAAATCCCTTCTGCTTCTGTCCCGTTCATACAGAGGAGACACAACGTGGAGCAGCTCTAATCACCATCACACCGGAAAACAGTCCGTTTTAAAAAGCTTCTTTAATTGTTCTACACAGATTTATAACATATCCTCACTTATATAGAGACGTTTAACCACTAAACTTTGATTTGAAACACGATGGTGCAGCTCTACCTATTAGCAGATCTAATGTTGAGTTTTTCTTGTTCAAAGAGTCAGAATGTGACGAGAAGCATCCTGCATCAGTATAATTTGACCGATTCTACAGACCTTCAGCGCTTCATCTCACTGCTGGGAACAATAACTGTAAATGGGCATAAGAATTTAAAACTGGGATGATTGAAGAAATCCCATCTGACGTGAATACATGCAATTCCATGCAAATGGAATTTCAATAATCTAAAACCTCTGCATTGTTTCCGTCCATTATTCGACTTCTTTTAGATTCTTCTTACATATTCAGTGACTCAAACCGTCCACAGTCCGATAGTTCCTCCTGTGGAAGAGTTTGTCTGCTCGTCACTCGTGAACTTGCTCAAAGACATCAGAGTATTTCTTTCTTTTCTCATTCAGATAAATGCCTCATGCTGTTTACATGATCACTTCATTAATCGGATGTAAACAAGCTCATTTGGAGAAATTAAGGCCCCGTTTACACGACAACCAATTCGAGTGTATCCGCAAAACTTTCTTCACTTTTGGGGGGTCCGTTTACACGGCACCAGTGTTCTGATCCACTGTATCCACAAAGTTTTTAATCCGGCTCCCAAAGTGGAAAGATTCTTTCACGGTCTCTGTTCCCTCCTGCAGAGACTGATGGAGGCTACAGAGCCTGTTACTGCTCATCTCCCCCTCCCTCCTGCTCTCCAGTTGTAAACAAACATGGCGGCCGCGTAGTGGTACGACCCGTAGTGGTACGACCCGTAGTGGTACGACCCGTAGTGGTACGACCCGTAGTGGTACGACCCGTAGTCCATATTCTAGTTTTATGGTCCAGATCAGTAGTTTAATAGTTGAGACTCTCCCTGATATCATCCGGTTCCTCATCAGTCCACTAGGATGTCAGGTTCTCTCCATTTTCTTCACATTTATAGTGTTTTGTTCTCTGCACACGTCTGTGTAGTTTCATTACCAAATCAAGCAACAGCGCCCTCTTCTGGCCCGGCAGACTAACTACATCATTGTCTCTGTGTCCGCTGCTGCAGTGGAAACGCCCCTACTTTTTTTAGCGGATTAGGTGTTGTCACGTGAAACGTTGTCGTGTAAACAGGACCTCAGTGAAATAAGGAATTCTCGAAGTTAAAAAGTTAAAGAGGGTTTGTGAATATTCCCCCGGACAGTGAGTGAAGGTTACTGCCCCGCTGTGTCCGTGTCCTCTCCTGATTGGTCCAGTCTTCACTCAACTCCAGTCATTTCATTCATGTGTGGGGTTTTTTATTCCTCAACTCCATTATTCCCCATTTTTTTATCTGCCTCACATCTCTGTGAAGAGCCTTTGTTGGACATTTTTTCTTCTTTTTGATGGAGTATTGATTGGCCCGTGGTCGTCCTGACGGTGTACAGTAGAGAAGAAAGAGAGATTTTGGAGAGGAGATGGACAGCGGGAGACCACGGATTAAAAAAGAAAAGGAGGACGAGTTGAGAAAGATAGAGAGAAACCGAGACAGAAAGAGGTGCAGAGAAAGAGGAGTGGATCAAAGCCTTTTCCCATGTTGGTATTCACAGCGTGCCCCCCACCCCCCCTTCCCTCACAGAGATGGCGGAGCAGCGAGGAGCTAACGTCACTTCACAGATGAAGAAATCCTCTCTTTCTTCTCTCTTCCTCAATCAGTCCGTAGCTTCCCTTCAGTGACGCTGAGGGATGATTGAGAGCTCCACCGGCGGCATTCTAGACACACGCATCAATAAATAAACAGCTCTGTGTGTGTGTGTGTGTGCGTGTGTGCGTGTGTGCGTGTGTGCGTGTGTGTGTGTGTGTGTGTGTGTGTGTGTGTGTGTGTGTGTGTGTGTGTGTGTGTGTGTGTGTGTGCGTGCGTGCGTGCGTGCGTGCGTGCGTGCGTGCGTGCGTGCGTGCGTGCGTGCGTGCGTGCGTGCGTGCGTGCGTGCGTGCGTGCGTGCGTGCGTGCGTGCGTGCGTGCGTGCGTGCGTGTACTTACTCACAGTTAAAACGCAGTCCTGTATTGTCCTGCTGTGTTTCAGTGTCTTTCAGTGGACAGCTGTGGTGTCGTAGCTCATGACCTTTGCCCCTTCCTGCACTCTCGCGGCTCTCGTTAGCATTAGCATGTTTCCGGGGAAATGCTCCCGGAAATAAACATGGCGGTGGAGGAAGGATCCATGAGACATTATCAGTCACGTGGAAATGAGTCAAGTCGATGCTTGAAGTAAAACTCAGATTATTTTGAAGGTGGCAGCTCGTGAACGGAGCTTCTCACAACATCTTTACCTTCCAGACATCAAATCAGAGGGTTGAGATGCAATAAGAGATTTATTAATTCAACATAGAGACCAGACGAGAGAATTCACGTGTCATCACATGAGCGAAGCTTTGACAGAGGATTGACATCTCTTGATTGAACTTTATTTAAATGTTTTTTAAGAAAATGTCAGTCTATGTAGCTCAGGATTCTCAAACTCAATGTACCTGGGGGCCGCTGGAGGCAGAGTCTGGGTGAGGCTGGGCCACATCAGGGAGTCCACTAAAAATCCTCAAAAGTCATTATTAAGAGTTTTAATGATTTCTTCAGAACATGTTGGTCCTGAACATGAATGGAACATTGAATGAAGATCATGACCGGTTCTTCTGAACATGGTTCCTCTTGCCTGCGCTTCTTCTCACATATCTGAGCCACATTTGCCTTGAGAGAAGAAGCAGCTGAGACCCTCAGAATGTCTAGAACAGGGGTCGGGAACCCGCAGCTTTCTGCTCCCTCTGCTGCGGCTCCTTGAGCCTCGGTCCCACTGCAGTACATCCCTGAGCGCGGTGGTGGACGGTACGGTGCGGTACGGTACGGTAAGGCAAAGCGCACCCAGACCAACTGGGTCCCACTACAGAGAGTAGTAGCAGCTCTGCAGCTCTGCAGCTCTGCAGCTCTGCAGCTCCGCGGTCGTCCGTCGGAAGCTGCGGAGCTGTGGAGCGCCATATTTCAATAAATCCAGTCAACAAAACTACCAGTGTGTGCAAAGCAGCGCATATGACCAATCAAACACATTTTAGTTCAGGAGCCACATTCAGCCCGGTTTCATCCTGACTGGGCCGGACCGGGAAAGTAGTGCCAAAAGAACCTTTAAATTCAAACTTCAAAGTTTTTCTTCACGCAGATAATGAAGATGTCGATATTTTCACAGAAACCCGACAGTTACTATAAAAAAATGACTCCAATCTCAGGATAAAGCCAATTTTAAAGAAAACTTCTGGTGTACAGAAAGCTGTTCACAAGATCTCAGTGTTGTGTCCAAAACTGAAGAAATTTGTTTAAAAAAAAAAAGCTCATAGTTTTATTTGAAATGTGTCCAACCTGCTTGGTGGTTTGGCCTGATTGGAGCCTCTTGCGGCCTGTTTTGGCCCCCAGCCCTCATGTTTGACACCACTTGTTGTTTGAGTGCATGCACACTGATTATGTTTTAAGTTGCTACATATGCACATTTTATTTCCTCGTCCTGGCACTTCCCTTCAGGCTGCTGAGCTCCGGTAGCAGAAAAAATATTCCCCCTCTCACACACACACACACACACACACACACACACACACACACACACACACACACACACACACACACACACACACACACACACACACACACACACACACACACACACACACACACACACACACACACACACACACACACACACACACACACACACACACACACGAGAGATCATGTGCAGGAATCTCCAGCCTGCCGACCGTCCATGTGCACCGCCTCCATGTGCTCATCGCTGTAATCAGGTTTATAAATGCACAGTTTGCTCTGCCATGGACAGTTACTACTGCTGCTGTACACACACACACACACACACACACACACAGAGAGCCACGTTGGGAGGTGGGCGTCTCGGTGTAGCTCCTCGGGCTTCAGTTATCTGCGGACTGCGGAGTGTTTGCTATAGAGCTGCTGCCTCCTCGCGACGCTCTGTAATGAGATTTGTGCAAATTGCATCTTATATAGGAGTCCTAAAAGGACGATTGTTCTCCAAATCACACGGCATCCTCAACCTGACGGTGACGGTCCAGATTTCACACCAGCCTGCACACTTCCATTGTTTAGGGCCAAAGTGTGAGAAATTCTACCTTCACATTGAGATATTCAGGAAAATTAGGCTTAGTTTCCAGAACAACTTGTGGTGTTTTTCCTGCTGATTTACACAGAAACAGCCCCCAGTATTAGTGTCTGTGATCAGAAGCATGACGACATGACGCTCTGCCACGGCTGCTTTCAGGATGCAGCTTGTCGGTACATCCACTGCACCATCAGCGCTCTGTGTTCATGCAACACAAGACAACAGACTAACAGCATGAACTGATGAAGCCTCTGAGATAAATGTCTTCCATGACAAATCAACAAGTCCACATCATCAGATTCAGTTCCATTGAGACGCTTCCAACTTGGAGCTTAGACATTTCAATAAAGTGCAGCACCACCCGGTGGCCTGGCATGCAAACTGCAGCTTCTCCAATGTTTTTGTTTGTGGTCCCATTTCTACTGTGATGAAGATGTTTACCGCTGCATTCGAACAGCATTTGAAAGTTGTTGGATGTCGGCGTGAATGTCAGCGGCTCTGATCGTCACGCCATCGATGGCGAAGACGCAGCATTAAACTGAATCTGGAAACGAAGCTGCTGCTGAAACAGAGGTCAGCTGCGTGTTAAACGAGCGGCTGGTCAGACGGAGCTGGATCGAATCTCTAAAGTTTGTTTACTGCAACATTCACAGGCTTTTTATCCAGTGAATCAATTGTGCTGCTTTGTGCTGTTGGAGGAGTTGTGCTTATGAAAAACGATGTTGTCTGCATGCAGATTCTCATTTCCCCTGCAAGCCGCATCCAGCACTCTGATCTCTGCTGCCTGCTTTCTCTTTTTTTATACATCGCATTGGTTCGAAAAGGAGCTGACTCTAACAAATGCACAACTTCTTAATAGATTATTATCATTTAAAGTAAGTTTGTCCTCCCGAGTAGAAAGTTACATGTTGGGTTAGGACGTATCGCTGTGCAGCGTCATGAATCTCTAGTTCAATGAAGTTAATGAGACATTGGTGAATTATGAAGAAGTGTTAGTGTGTTGATTCATGTCCAGAAGTCATCCGACTGGAACTATTTCTATCTAGTGGTCTGATCGTTATGGATCGCGCCCCGGATCATACCGGATCCAGACTGGACACAGGGACGGCTGGTTTCCATCAGGTTCTGGAGGCGAGGAGCCCCGGCCAGTTTTGTTGGGACGTCATTTGTTCTCCTGCTAACGAGGCGACTCCACGCCGCTGTGTTTGGATTCATTCATACTTTATGCTCTACTATTATGCATCGCAGCGTGTCTATTTTTAGCCAACGCCTCTAGTCTTGCTTGTCATGACGGATTTGTTTTAGCTTTTTCCCGTCTTGTTTGATGTGGAAGCTTTTCATAAAACCCATCCAGCACTGTTCCTTCTCTTCACGCACATTTTCCCTCCTGAATTCTGTTTTATCTGCCGAATTCATGTTTCTTTAATTCACAAAATGTGCTAATGAAGTTTGTGATGGGAAAGAAAAAGCTGTGGTATCTTCTCAATGTGATTGGCTGAGAAACTGAGTGAAAAGAAAAATGAATGTTGTGTGACTCAGGCAGCAACATGTTGGTTTTCTGTCTCTGTGTGTGTATCGTGAGCACTGCGCATTCACGCACGCATACTGTAGTGTGCAGGTGTGTGTATACTGTGTGTACTGTCTGTGCAGGAGTATGTGTGTAGCCTTGTTTCAGTTTCTTGTGCTGCTGTAACCTACCGTTGATTTGCCTTTAAGTCCACTCTACATGTCCTTAAAGGTTAAACACACACTGATGTGCTTATTTCTGATCTTCAGGAGAATTTTCACACTTCACATTTTTTCCACATTGTAGTTTGTAAAGTTCCCCTTTGACCTTAACGTTGCACCAATCAGCTGACTGTTTCAATGTCCACTGAGTACGACGACACTAAGCTGAAATCTGGATTAAAATAACTATATTATGCTTCCATAAAACTTTGATAACGGTTACGCTACGAGACGTAGTTCTAGTTGGAGTCAGTCTAATGTATGTGAGTGCTGATTGCAGTTAAATGCTCATATTGATATTACAGAAGTGTTTTATTGTTCTCATTTCTGCTGCTTTTAATCCGACTCTGAATGTTAAAGAGCTGCTTTTAAGAGTAGTGACTGCAGGAATGAAAAAGGCTCCGGCTCCTCTTCGCCCAGCCATTAGAACAAAAAGAAAAAGATCTGGATTCATGGCTGGAAATTTAATGAGTCGTTCTTCTCCACAAAAGCGATCTAGGACATTAAATTCAGACCTTTTTTCCGCCTCAGGCTTCAGTGTACAAAGAAAAGTTTCCCTCCAACTGATTCACTGACCTCCGTGTGTGTGTGTGTGTGTGTGTGTGTGTGTGTGTGTGTGTGTGTGTGTGTGTGTGTGTGTGTGTGTGTGTGTGTGTGTGTGTGTGTGTGTGTGTGTGTGTGTGTGTGTGTGTGTGTGTGTGTGTGTGTGTGTGTGTGTGTGTGTGTGTGTGTGTGTGTGTGTGTGAGAAATCTTCAATGTAAATTCAGACGAATAGAATCAAACTGTATCTATGATTTATTTTTGCAGCAGCTAAATAAATAAATGGACTAACTTATATAGCTTCTTTTCGCTGACAACAGCCCCAAAGCGCTTTACATCGCTCATCACATTCACCCATTCACACACACATTCACACACCATTAGAGGCTGTGTTCTCTCACAGCCTCTAATTGAATCTAATCTAACGTTTTAATGATCTGACATTCGTATGGACGCCCAGTATCTATAATTATACTCACGAGAACCGACTTCACTAAAAGGTTCTGGAACCTTTATCATTCAGGATTAACCCTCCAGATCCCGGATGTTTCTGTTGCATCCGCTGCACATTAAGTACAGAAGGACCACAGCTTCCGCCATCTACACGCCGACGGAGTCGGAATGTTTTTGAAAAGTTCCACCTTTGGAGCGAAGAGGTTGTGTTTCAGTGACCCGGAGCTCCGTTGTCGTGTAAGCAGACCCCCAAATGCAACAAAGCCTCAGCCTTTTCACTTTCCGTGTAAACGAGCCCTAAGAGAGGCCATCTTGATTAACGCCGATGTTCCTGTTGCAGGTGATGAGTTCCACGGTGTGTATTGAAATTGTGAAAAGAGTCATTGGAAGCAGCTGTCAGAGAGTTTTGACTCCCACTCAACCCTCCGCTCCTTTTATCATGTCTGACAGTGTTTCTTCCTGCTCACAATGATTGCAGGTGTTTTTCTTTCCATTTCTCCGCTGATGTTATTCACGTCTCGCTGTCTCCACCATTGACATCATTTGTTTCTCCATTCACACTTTGGCTGCTTTGACAGGCGACACCACAGCTGCTCCTCCCTGTTTACTCTTATTTACTGCGGTCTCTGGCTTCCTCCATCCTCTCGCCATCCTCTCTTTTCCCCATCGTCTCGTCTTTTCTCATTTCTCAGCTTCCGCTCCTTCTCCCTTTCTGCCTCCTGCCCTCCCTCCATAATCACCTCCCTCCTCCTTTTCCTTTGGCCAAGGTCCATGTTATAAATCAAAACAAAAGGGAGTCTGTACCTCTGCCTGGCTGTGGAGGAAAGTACAATTACTCAAGTACAGTCTGAGAGTACTTTCCCTTGATTCTTCCCATTATGTGAAGGTTTGCGCTGTGCAGGGACTCTTCTGTTCTCATGGCACGTCTCTGAAACATTGATATTTAGATTATAAAGCGTACATATCATTATTATCCATGTTGAGTTCAGCTTCTCCCACAGCGGAGCTGCTTCATAGTCCTCCATTTGTTTTATTCAGTATCCATTAGTCTGGATAGTGAAAGCTCTGTAATGCAATAAATTGTTTATAAAGCACATTTATGACCAAATAAATGGGGAAATACTGAATAAACTTTATTTACATGATCAGTCACATCGACCCATTAACTTAGATGGAGCGTTTTATCCAAATGCACTTCAACACGACAGGGATCAAACCGACAACCTCAGGACCAGAAGACAAACCGCTTCACCAAATCTTTCCATGTGGTGCATGAATAGGCATCAGTACACACCGTGACACAAGTCAGATACACTATTTAGAATCTTCATCAATGAATGTTGATGTTTCTTTTTTATGTACAGCAGGATGAATGTCACGGTCCACCTGAACATTCATTCATCCTCTTGGACTGTCCTTCTCATCAAAATCTGAGTACAAGATGATCCTGCCTTGTTCCAGAATCAGAATACTTCCATGTGGACATGAGCTGATGAAAAGATAAAGTGCACATTAATAGACGAACATATTTCAACAGAGTCGGCGCTCTGCAGTTGACCACAGCTGGACGTTGAAGAGTTTAGAAAAAGTAGATCCAGGGGTTTTGTTGAAGTCTGTTTGATGTTCATACACAAGTCCTACTTTAAGTATCATTGTGTGGCACCGTTTCCAATGGGAAACCAACTTCATGGTGGCCTGGTGCAGAGATGTTCCTACTTTCAGTCTTACTGTGAGGAGTTTGCATGTTCTTCCTCTTTCTAAAGTGGGTTTTCCTAAAGTTCCTATGCATAGTTAGCTGATTGTGTTGCGCTGATAAAGTCCTGACGTTCTCCTCCTGCCGGTCTGACCTCAGTCTGAGTAAAGTCGCCACGAGAGTGAACTCTGCATCATCGCCTTGCTTTGCCAGCTCATATATTTTCAGTTCTGGCTCCGTCTCTCTGCCTTTTCATGTCTTATTTATAGCAGCAGTAAGCAGCAAAAAGCTTGTGTCTTGCAACAAACAGCGAAATAATCTTTGAAACTCGAAGGGAGCTTCTGCCAGCAAACGGGGAAGTTTGCCTCGGGAAGAAATAATCTAACATGGAATTGGATTAGTAGATCTTCAGGTGGCCATGAACGGCTGCTGAGGGCACATTCAGGATGAATAACTACATTTTGGTCATCACATCGTCTCTGGCCTGTAAATCGAGCCTCCAGAAACATGGCCAGCAGTCCAGAGAGAGTCCTGCTCAGTATGAAGTCGGGTGAAGACTCGTCTGGGTCCAAACAGCCTCTGGCCGGTCAAATCAACCCGTCATAAACATTGTAAAACCAGAAGATCCAGAGAAAACGCTGTTTCTCTCCCTGAGCTTCAGTCGCTCCACCCAGTCGTCTGCTTCAGGGACGACACATGATTATCTTTTAAAACTCTGATGTTACACTCTTAACTGCTCTCAATCAAAAGATTCTTCCATAAAAAGAGTATCTGACCGTGTTTCTCTGTCTTCTCGGCGGATCAGTTAGGTGGAGAACATCCAGAGTGTTTACCTGCCGCTGACCTTCGCTCTTCTTTTCCCCAGCAACTGCTGAGAGAGATGCAGCAGATGGCCAGTCGGCCTTTTGCCACGATCAACGTCGCCTTGGAGACGGACGAGGAGCCACCGGACCTGATAGGAGGGAACGTGAAGGTGAGCGTTACCTTTGCTTAAAGGAGGCATCGTCGTGCCCGCGGGGATCTTCATCTGTACGCCGTCAAGACGGCGGGCGAGGGCGTGCGCCGATCCATCCGTCACTGCCACCGTCGATTCGCCTGGTACTGAAGTGATCAATCAATCAACTTTATTTATTTAGCACTTTTTTGTACAATTAATGTAATACAAAGTGCTTAACATGATTTAAAAACAGTGCAAAGATACAGTAGATATTTAAGAAGCAAGTGAATGCAGACACACACACACATGCAGACATGCCTCGTGGTATGGAGACATGGCAGGGCATTGAGGACGGAGGTGAGGAAAGGGCCACATTTAGGGGCCGTCTACATTGGGAGTGGCACAGCCTCTAAACCACAGGGGGCACTGCCACAACATACGTAGGGGACCAACCAGGTGCCCGGGACCAGTGGGGAACGTGGCCACCACCAGTGTAGCGACCCCTGAGAGGAATCACTGGAGGTAAAAGATTCAGGTTAAAACCTAATAAAAGTAGATAAATAGATAAAGTAGGTAAAAGTAGATAAATAAATAGATAATACACATATCTGCATATACAAACACATATATATATATATATATATCAATTAAAAAGGTGAGTTTTTAACCTTTTTTTAAAAACCTCAAGGGTCTCTGCAGCCCTGAGGCTCCCTGGCAGGCTGTTCCACAAACGGGGTCTATAAGAGCTGAATGCAGCCTCCCCGTGGGTCTTGGTCCTGGTTTGAGACACAATTAAAAGGCCGGCGCCGGAGGACCTCAGGGCCCGTGAAGGTCGATACGGTAAAAGTAGGCCAGATAAATAGGAGGGTGCAAAACCGTTAAGACACTTAAAAACTAACCTTAAAATCGATCCTGAAGCGAACGGGGAGCCAATGCAGTGATTTTAAAACAGGCGTGATGTGGGCCGCCCTCTGGTCCTCATCAGCACTCTTGCAGCAGAGTTCTGTAGAAGTTGGAGCATTGACAAGTTTTCTTGGGGGAGACCAGAGAGCAGGGCGTTACAATAGTCCAGCCTACAGGAGGTAAAAGCATTAGCACCTCAGCGCTTGGCTGAGAAAGAAGTGGGCAGAGTCTGGCTGTGTTCTTCAGGTGATAAAAAACAGTCTTTGTGACATTTTTGATGTGTGAGATCCGGAACACATGAAGATCAGTTAAAATCTGACAGTTTTGGTAAAAGTTTCTCTCGCTGCCCTTCAGGACAGAGAACTAAAACCTCTGTTTTGTCCTGGTTGAGCTGAAGGAAGTTTGCTGCCATCCAAGACTTAATATCTAAAATGCAGATAAGAAGGGCATCAATTGGCCTTGTGTCCTCAGGAGACACCTCCACATACAGCTGTGTGTCATCAGCATAGCTATGGAAGCTGCTGCCATGTCTCCTGATGACGTCCCCTAGTGGCAGCATGTATTAAAAAGGATTGGGCCTAAATTCGACCCTTGGGGAACCCCACAGCTGACTTCATGGGTTCATGAGGAACGTGTATCCATACTTGCAAATAAGCGTCGATCTGTGAGAAAAGAACTGAACCACTTAAAAACATTACCAGAGACGCCGGTAAGATTCCTGAGTCTATCTAATAAATGGACATGATCAATGGTGTCAGAAGCACTAAGATCCACTAAGATCTAGACTGGGAGCTGTTGGGAGTCTTGATTGCCCCTGATGCCATTTAAAATCTTTATAAGGGCTGTGCTGTGGTTCCTCAAACCAGACTGATGCGTCTCTAAAATGTTTTTTGTAAGTCAAAAATTATTTAATTGAGTAAAAACAATTTTTTCAAAAATTTTGCTTCAAAATGTTCAGTTGGATGCAGGACGGTAGTTCTTAAGAACCTTGGGTTCTAAACTGCTCTTCTTCAGAAGGGGCACCACCACGGCCGTTTTAAAGGCGGTGGGGAAACCACCGTCTGAAGAGAGCAGCTGACCATGTTTAAAAGCGGTTCCTCAAAGAACCCATAAAATGACTTAACAAGTGATGGAGGGGTTGGAGCTAAAAGGCAGGTTGTTGGCTTCACTTGGGAGAAACTCCACCAAGCATCAACCAGGGACAAACAGTCCAGTGATTCCTCAGGTGAAGACACCAGTCCAGGTGAGGTCAAAGGTAAAAGACAGGATCTGATGTCTTTTATTTTGCTTCTGAGGTGGTGGGCATAATCCTCCCAAAAGGAGGCAGTGGGTGAGGAGTTCTTATTAGAATTGGTGTTTGTTAAAAGGTGGAAGGTGGAGAAGAGGAGTGCGGGGTTATGTTTGTTGTCTCTGAGGAGCTTTGAGACGTAGAAAGTCCTTGATTGTTTGACTGTTCCATTGTAAGATTTGAAATGGTCTCGGAAAATTTCATAGTGAATGGTGAGTTTTGATTTTCTCCACCTCCGCTCAGCAATCCTGCAGTTTCTTTTGTGTTGATGGGTTTCTTTCTTTCTCCCTGGTGCTGGTGGTTTGGCTTTATTTAGGTTTCTTGTGATCACTGAGGCCACTGGAGTCTGGAGTTGACTTTAGTTTACTATTAAAATTGTCAACAATAAGATCACACGGAGCAGGTAAAGCTTCAACAGGGATATTCTGTAAAATTTCAATAAATTTTCGGCCACCTCACAAGTCATGTAGGGTTTCCTCACCGTTCTGACCGGCGACATTAAAAAACACACAAGTGGCTGGACACAGCCAGGTCAACACCAGAGGACACACCGATGGTCAGGACGTAAGAATTGACCAGGTCCAGGGTGAGACCTCTGCTGTGTGATGTGGTGTTTAAAATCCTAACATTGCAGGAGGTTTAAGAATTCTCTGGACAATGACTCCGTGCGGCGATCTATGTTAGATTAAAATCACCAGTGATTAAAATTGGTTTACTTTGTATGAATAATTTCTAAAAATTTCTAAAAATTCTCGAAACAAAATGCTAGAATAAGTGGGTGGTCTGTATATAATCAGGGAGAGGATGGGAGGGCTGCAAAATACAAAGGCGTGGTATTCAAAAGAGGTAAAACTGTTAAAGCCACTTTAGTGATGGAAGCAGTTCCTCCTCCTCTCCTTCCATCCCTGATAGAAAATAAAAATTTTAATTTGGTGGGGAGGCCTCAGTAAGAACGGGGGGGGGGGGGGGGCAGGGAATCTCAGAGGGCGGAAAGGTTCAGGGGGTGTCTTGAGGGGGGGTAGGTTCAGGGGGTCTCAGAGGGGGGACAGGTTCAGGGGGTCTCAGAGGGTCTCAGAGGAGGGACAGGTTCAGGGGGTCTCAGAGTGGGGGTAGGTTCAGGGGGTATCGGGGGGGGGGGGGCATGTTCAGAGGGTAACGGTACGTTTAGGGAATCTCAGAGGGCGGAAAGGTTCAGGGGGTCTCAGGAGGGGGACAGGTTCAGGGAGTCTCAGAGGGGGGACAGGTTCAGGGGGTCTCTTAGGGTCTCAGAGGGGGGACAGGTTCAGGGGGTCTCAGGGGGGGAAGGGTTCAGGGGGTTTCTTAGGGTCTCAGAGGGGGTACAGGTTCAGGGGGTCTCTTGAGGGGGGACAGGTTCAGGGGGTCTCAGAGGGGGGACAGGTTCAGGGGGTCTCTTGAGGGGGGACAGGTTCAGGGGGTCTCAGAGGGGGGACAGGTTCAGGGGGTCTCAGAGGGTCTCAGAGTGGGGGTAGGTTCAGGAGGTATCAGGGGGGGGGCATGTTCAGAGGGTAACGGTACGTTTAGGGAATCTCTCAAACTGTTGCTCTTTAAACACAAAAGCAGAAATTGTTGTGTAAACTGGCCTTAGCTTGAACGCTACGTGAGCTTGCTAGTAGCATGATAACAAACACATGAGCGCTAGCCTCACAAATATTCTCTTCTTATGTTTTAATCTGACACAATAGGATGTTGCTTTGAGATTTTTGGTGCAGAAAGTCTTTTTCCGTGACCCAGCAGTGAATGCTCATGTATTTTAGTTTGTAGTGTTTGTTGTTGCACCACATGTACTCCGTTCCCTGGCGTCCTGCTAGAGGAGACACGCCCACACTACGAGAGCCACCGCTTCACACCGTTAGTTTTTAGTCTAACTTGAGTTGTAATTTCTGTGATTTCATGAAGTTTTCAGGCAGCCGGAGAGGCTGAACAGAGAACGGAGCTCTTTTGAAGGGAAGAGCTTGAAGTGTGGAGCCGGTCTGGTGCTCCCTAATGAGGGTCAGTGCAGCGTGGGGGGGGCTGAAGGCCAGACATTGATGAAAGTGGTCCGACCATGAGGGAGACGGTGCATTCCGCCAGCTATATCCAGTTATTGTGGATAGTCAGTGAATCTAATTGGAATGAATGCAGTTAACCTCAGAGTTAAACACATGCAGATGAGAGCAGGGGAGATTAGGACGATACTCAGAGAAGAGTTTGGTTCCAACATGGAGAGATTCTTCATTTAGAGGAAAACAATAAACAAATCAACGCCCACTCGCAGCAGAAACACTCGCTGGCATGAAAATAAGGAACATTAGAGGACAATAATAAAGTCATGATTCATCTAAGAAAACAGGCTTCAGTGTTTGTGAAGGACTGAATGCAGAAATCGAAGGTACGTCGACGCCATAATCCAGCTCGACGGAACAAGTCACTCATCTGACAGACAAAGTTTTTGTTTTCAATCGTTTTCGAAATGTCGAAGAAATCTGCCCACTTCTAATTCAATATTCAGAGTTTAGTCACTGTTTGGACTTTTAGTTTTATTCCGGCTCTCAGTCGGAGGTCAAAGTTCAATCCAGTAAAAGTCAAACCGGGAAGACAGAAAATATTTTTGTTTTTACGCTCGTTTAAGCTGAAACTTTCATTATATTTTGGATATTTTAATCACTAACTGCCGTTTGTGGTAAAACACACTTTCATCCTGTGCAAAAAGAAATCTTAGCTTTTCTTTGGTTCATCAAATCATTTCATTTATTTGTTTGAGAGATTGAAGATAGTGAGCGAGAGCCAGTTTGAACCATTTCGATCATTCATATGTGAGAGCAGTCGCTATAGAAAGTGAAAGATAAAACCTGGATGTTGGTGTTTTAGTTAGATAAACGTTGAAACAAGCCTGTGGAGGTGAACTGATGAGCTGCAAAAAACCAGACGTCCACATCGTACGAACTCCTCAAAAGACATTTTAGTGATGCGCTGCCTTTGCGTTAGGGTTAGGCTGGTTAGGCTGCTTAGGCTGGTTAGGCTGGTTAGGCTGGTTAGGCTGGTTAGGCTGGTTAGGCTGCTTAGGCTGCTTAGGCTGCCAAGGCTGCCAAGGCTGCCAGTTAACCTTGCAGTACAGGATTGTGCCAAAAGATGGTGTATTGAGTCGCTCAAACAGGTAGAGGGCGACTTGATGTTACAATGGTTGTAAGTAAAGTTAACACCAGTTATCTTCTACCTGGAAAACAAGAGTTCATGACAACAAGATGTAACTGCAGCTCGGCTTCGAGTCGACGTTGTTTCGCGTTGAAACAACTTTTTGTACAAAATGCATTTAATGATCTAATTCCAGAAGAAAAGATTTTGACAGTTTGAACATTACAGATCCTCTGAAGAAGACTTAATTCCTTTATAGGTGAAGTAAACAAACAGATTTTCATATGTGGAGAAAACGCCTGCTGTCTAATAACAGAGGAATTAATGTTTTCCTTGTCAGACAAACTGAGGGAGTTAAGTTGAGTCTTCTCGTTCTCATCCACACTGAAAAGAAGCTGAGTGGTGATTCCTGACACTTTCTTACTCAATAAGCGGATTAGGACTTAACAAAGAACCAAAGAACGGTACAAATGATCTTCATTCAAACTATCATCACAATGTTTTGTGTTGATAGTTAATTTAGTTTCCGTCTGTTTCTGCTTTTCACACTCAGATGAGATCAATTGAAGCATTTTTATAAAGCTTTAGTTTGTGCTGATTAATGCACAAATACAGTCTGTAACTTAGTCAGTAACTAAGAGTGATGCGAGCAAACATTCACATAAAACATGCTTTAAAGTAATAGATTACTGTTACACCATTATAGTATTAGATCACTATAAAAGAATTAGCAACACAATACCTATCACTGAAATTTAGTTACAGTTGTAAACATAGTCTCTCTCTCTCTCTCGCTCTCTCTCTCTCGCTCTCTCTCTCTCTCTCTCTCTCTCTCTCTCTCTCTCTCTCTCTCTCTCTCTCTCTCTCTCTCTCTGCCTGTTAGCATTAGCATTATTAGCTCTGTTACTATTTCACTCTTGATTGGTGTAAATGGAATCATTTATTGAAATTTAGTTTTAGCTCAATGAAAGTCTACTTTTATTGAGAAAGAAAGAAATCTGATGATGTAACACACACACACACACACACGCACACACACACACACGCACACACCCACACACACGCACACACACACACACACACGCACACACACACACACAAAAGCTTCAAAGTGCACAATTGAATGTGAGGAATTCTTTCTTTCTTTCTGTTTTCTTAACACCAGTTTTTGTTCTCTGCATAGTTTAATATTTTTTTTCTCCTCTTTTTCCTTATCTTCTTTTTCCCAGTTTTTCTATCGCACTATCATTTTTTCTTTTTTACTCTTCTTCCTCTTCTTCTCTCCTGGTTTTTATCATCTTTTTTCATCTTTTTTGTTTCAGCCTCATTTCATCCTCCTCTTCTCTTCCGTTTCCCTCTCCTCACGCCTCCTTCTGCTTTCTCTCATTTTATTATTCTTTCATCTCTCCTTTCTTCCATGTACTTCATTCCCCTTCCTCAGCTTTGGTTTCTCTTCCATCGTTTACAGTTTAATTTCATTAATTCTTTTGTCTTTTACTTTACCCTTATTTTCACTTTCCTGACACCCTTAGAACCGAACTCGCTGTTGTATTAGCCCCCCCCCCCCCCCCCCGCTCTCCGTCAGGAGCAGCCTGAGAGCAAAGATCCAATTTAGATCTCCTCCCTGAGCTTTCAGTGCCTCCTCCTGCTCCGACGGTGAGTTTGCTCTATCGTATCTCGTCCCGGCTCAGATGGAGCCGCTCGCAGCAGCTTCCTCCTCTTGTTTCCGTGCAGTTTTTTATCGGGAGGCTACAGTCGTGCATTAAGGCGAGCAATCGCAGCTCGCGGGAGGCTGGGCGCCGCACGGCGAGCTGCAGATCATTAAAGTTGTTTATAGGCTGGATGTGAAGTCCAGAGTTGCTCCAGTGAGGAGATCTATTCACAGGCAGGTGATTACCTCTGTGACGCCGCCTCCATTCATAGATACCACCAACACAGGACATACGAGGCGGGAATGGAGGGAATCTGGGAAAAGAGACGGGGAAGGAACGTTTCTGTCATATCTAACATGGTGCAGCATTATTACATACACTTAAGGTGTATTTTCTCGAATTGATTTTTAAAGCCGCCATGCAACTTTCATGACTTAAAACTTCATGTTTGGCAGCATTACAAGCCAGGAAACAGTATTAATGTTAACTTCTTATTATTATGTGACACATTGTGTGCTTGTCTGACACCAACCTTAGAAACACAGCTCATCTGGTTTTCTTTTCAAACCTTCTTCCATCATAAAAGGCAGTTTGGGTCATTTTCTTGGACAAATAAGGCAATTAATTTTTTCTAACCATCTGGAGGGAGACAGTTTGTGATACTGGAGGTGTTTTCATCACACAGAAGTGTTTTCTCTGTGGTCTCTCTGGCCTCACCTGGAGATCCACTGGTGACTCACATCTCATGAATAATTTTCACTTCGACCAAACAAACAGAATCCAGCTGAAAAACAAAAAACAAGACGACTGGAACTAAAACATTTAATTTGTGTGCAGCTGGTGCCTCACCGGCATTAGGCTGTCCTGTATGGCCACGAGCCGAAGGGTCCGTGTGGAAAATGTCGAGTGAGAATCGTCTGTGGAGGATTTGATGGTAGTTCCACTCTCCCAGTCCGAGTCCTGCTACTACAGGACCGCGGCAGCTTTAGCCCTCCACATCTGTTCCAGCTGTTCCTTCAGTCCTCGGTAGTTGAACCTCTTTCTGATTCTTTCTTTCTGATGTTGTTGTCAGCGGCTACTACCACATCGATCACTGCTGCCCTCTTCTGTTGTTGGTCAACCGCCATGTTTAGTTGCTTCTCCAGCAGCTGTTTGTCGTTCTGGAAGCTGAATTCCCGCAGGACCTTAGTCCTGTTGATCTCAACCCCCCCCGCCAGGATTCATTTGGAATCCATTTTGGGTCCAGATGTTTCTGTACACTATCCTAGATATTTGGTTATGTCTCTCATGTACGATGATCCTGCTTCATCTAACTGGACCATCTCTGGGGCGTCCTGACCCAGCCTGCACCTTGGATCTGATCCACTGGTGTAGACCCTGATCCACTGGTGTAGACCCTGATCCACTGGTGTGGACCCTGATCCACTGGTGTAGACCCTGATCCACTGGTGTGGACCCTAAACCACTGGTGTAGACCCTGATCCACTGGTGTAGACCCTGATCTACTGGTGTGGACCCTGATCCACTGGTATAGACCCTGAACCACTGGTGTGGACCCTGATCCACTGGTGTGGACCCTGATCTACTGGTGTGGACCCTGATCCACTGGTGTGGACCCTGATCCACTGGTGTGGACCCTGATCTACTGGTGTGGACCCTGATCTACTGGTGTGGACCCTGATCTACTGGTGTGGGTAAAAATGAATCTGTCCATCAGTTTCAAGGAGAAATTGACAAAAAATGTAAAATCATGCCATAAAGCCACAAATGCTGCATCATATTCACCAGTCAGTCAGTGGTTGTGTTTAGGGCTTAATAACAGATCAACTTAACTTTGAGATTTTCCCAAAAGATATTTGGCGTCACAACAAATATTACGTTCTCTCGCCAGAGAACCACACTTTACACTGTTCTGAATACCTTCACAAAAAATAGAGTGTATACATCCAACATAGGAACAATACATTTCTACTATGTAGACCCTGGCCTCTACGACCCTTCTGCTCAGCGCCTGTTTTTGTGCGGCCATGATTAGAGCCTCCGCGTCGTCCATCAGTCATTGGTTGGTTGTCTTGATATCAGCCGCTTCCTGGATCTGGTGGTCCAGGTCATGTTACCTACTCGTCCTCCTCCTCCTCTTCCTCCTCCTCCTCCTCAGGTTTCTGCTGCTGATTTCAGACAGTAAACAGAGGAATCAATAACCACCACGTTTCGCTATTTATCTTATACTAAATAATATGTACTTACAATCCTGTACTGTCATGATAGATATTTCCCAACTCGAACCAGGGTCTGAGTGCTCCTCCCCATCTATCTGTCCTCTCCTTTCCCCCTCACCCCATCCAGAATAGCAGAAAGCCTCCAGCTCTGAGTCTGGTTCTGCAGGTTTCATCCTGCTTCAAGGGTTTTTCCTTTCCACTGTCACTCTGCTTCCTCATGTGGATTTGTTGAGTTTCTTTCTGTGAAAAGCACAGAGAAATGACTGTGTTGTATTTGGTGCTTTATGAATAAAGTTGAATTGAATTGAATAGGTAAGTAGATGTATAGATAGGTGGATGGATATTTAGATAGACATCCAGGTAACGATTAATCTAATCAATGATCTCACGATATACCCACTGATTATCCCACTTCCTCTTACATGTCCCCCTTTAAGAAATGTTTTTTTTAACACATTCATAAAATGTATATTATAACCACTTCTTCTATCATGAATATTTTTGGCAGGAGATTATTTGTGTGATTATAAATTTAACAGTCCATGAAGTTGTTTGACTTTAGAGAACATTGTGCTTATAACATAATTGAACTCCTACAATTAGCACGAGTAGATTCATGTCTGGATCTAATCCCCCTGTCAAGGGTTGAGTGTTTTGTTTTGCTTTGGGGGGGGCACAATGTGCTTTAAGCTCAGTAATAGGGCGGGGGTCGTCCTCTTACATTTCTGAGCATTTCTCATTTAACTTCTGGATTTTCTTTTTAGATTAAAAACCAAACTTCTGTTTATGTAAAATAAAGCCTGAACCTGAAGTTATTTATCTTTATTTTTTTGCAACCTTCAGTGTAAACACGCCGCAATATGGTGCTTCTGTCCTCATCGGCTGCAAAATAATATATGAGCAAACAGAAACCAAGTGAAGGAAAACAACTGTGTGTGTGTGTGTGTGTGTGTGTGTGTGTGTGTGTGTGTGTGTGTGTGTGTGTGTGTGTGTGTGTGTGTGTGTGTGTGTGTGTGTGTGTGTGTGTGTGTGTGTGTGTGTGTGTGTGTGTGTGTGTGTGTGTGTGTGTGTGTGTGTGTGTGTGTGTGTGTGTGTGTGTGTGTGTGTGTGTGTGTGTGTGTGTGTGTGTGTGTGTGTGTGTGTGTGTGTGTGTGTGTGTGTGTGTCCTGCATGCTGGGCTAATTACCGGAGGTAATTTAAGCGAACCTTACGCCGCTCTGCCTGGCCGGTCCAGATAAGTCTCCTGAGTGGAGCGGGTGGGGGTTGGTGGGTGAGGGGGGGGGTCGAGTTGCTGCTCCAACGCTATAAAACAAAAGCATCTGCTGGGAATGTTATTAACACGCAGCTTCTGAAGAAGACCACAGGAAGAGACGCTACCTTCAGGGAACATCTGAGGCGAGGAGTTTAAAAGGAGGCTAATTGAATTTTGTCAAGGTGTTGCGTTTTGTTTTCCTTTATTTTGCCATGAGACCAAATGAAATGGCTTCCATGTGCTGAAGGAGATAAATTGTGTGTGTGTTCTGTGTGGAAGGGTCCAGAACCGGACAGTGAAGCTCCTGATTTGTTCTGTGAAGTTAAAATTGAGTTTGTCCGTCAGTCACAATGCTGCAGTCAGATTATGAAACGAGGCCTACTGAGGGGATCCTGCTTCAGCCTCTTCACATTCACCTGGTCTGCGCTTCCAGGACGACATTCTCCCGTCAGAGGAACAGAAACGAGCATAAACAAGCAGGAAGCTGCTGCTGCAGTGGAAGTGGTAGTTGGCAGACGAGTCAAGGACGCTCAACACTGAAATTAAAAGCTGCCAGTCTGTCTCTTCTCGTCTTTATTTATTTCTCTTCTCCAGTGCAGATGTGTTCAGGTTATCCCAGACACTCCCCCCCCCCCCCCCCCCCCCCCCCTCTTCATTTTTCAATTGTAAGCACACTGGATGAGAAATCCATGTAGCCCGAGGCACAAACAGACCTGCAGACTGGAGCAAACCGGGCCTGTTTGGACCGCTTCTGGCAAGGCCAAAATAATTGTTTCATCTTCTCTTATACCGTGGGATCGAGGAGCGGAATTAGCCGAGCGTGATATTGCACCACCTAATGTTGTATTGGAACGCTTGTCAGTATTTTTTAAGTCCCATTTCTCAGCACCGCGACGTCAGCTGAATGTAATGATTTTGTGGCTCTGTGATTTTGAGAAATGGGCAGAAATGATGGTTAAATGGAGCGCCTCTGTTGTCTTACCTCGTTATCGACTCGTCATTCATTTCTCACTAGAGCTGTAATGGATATTAAGGTTCCATGGCCCTCTGAGACCACGTCCACAGCTACTGTAATCAAATGAAAAATCAAACACTTTCATGTGGGCTTCCCACGTCGCGCTCCTGCCTTTTTGAGGCTCGTCTCTTAAGTGCATCCAGAGCCTCTTTGACTGGGTCCCACGGTGTCCTCGGCCAAAACACAACAGCTTGGATTCACATGTTTTTGGCTTTATTCACCAAATTTCAAGAAATACTAGTTATAAAATCCATGTTGGAGTTTAGGTTTCTGACTTTGATGGAGAAGTTTTGTAAATTAAGTGAAATTAAAGCAGCAGACGTCCGTCTTCTTCTGAACCAGCCGTCTTCCTAATGACCCGTCAGATAATTAAAAATGATTCATGTAAGAAGACAACAAAAATCTATTATGATTATTCTCTTAATTATCTAAAGATAAATGTATTTTAAGGTAGAAATGATCAAGTTGGTGCTTTTTGATCTAATAAACTCAGTTTACAGCCTTTCAATTAGACTTTTATGTTAAAATAGAAGATCAAACTCTCATTCTTTAATAAACTCTGACTTGTTTGTTCTCTGCCACTAACATACAGTAGATTTTTTTAGTAGTTGCCAAACCTTCTGAACCATCGTCATCCAAATTAGAGTAGCAGAGAGGTGGAGCTTCATCCAGCTAGTGGCGTTAAAGACTGAGCACAGCCCGGGAAGATCAGCTGCTCATTATAGAGACCGCAAGATTCCTGACGTTGTCCCGTCCCGTCAATATCTGGTCTCGTCCCGTCAGTCTCTGCTCCCGTCGCTCTCCATTCCCATCGGACTCTGGTCCCGTCGCGTCGGTCTCTGGTCCCATCACTCTCCAGTCCCGTCAGTCTCTGGTCCCATCGCTCTCCATTCCCATCGGACTCTGGTCCCGTCGCGTCGGTCTCTGGTCCCATCACTCTCCAGTCCCGTCAGTCTCTGGTCCCGTCACTCTTCGGTCCCATCGCTCTCCAGTCCCGTCAGTCTCTGGTCGGTCCCATCGCTCTCCAGTCCCATCAGTCTCTGGTCCCGTCACTTTTCGGTCCCATCGCTCTCCAGTCCCGTCAGTCTCTGGTTCTGTCGATCTCTGGTCCCGTCACTTTTCGGTCCCATCAGTCTCTGGTCCCGTCAGTCTCTGGTTCCGCATCACTCCCGATAGAAACGGCTTCAAATCCTCTTTCAACTTTTTGTTTTGAACAGACCTTTTAAATTCCAACTGTAAAGATTATCACAACTTTTTCTTTACTTCAGTAAAGTAACTAAAAAGTAAAACCCTTCAGAACAGCTAAGTTCACCAGAGCAGCTACTCCCCCCACCCCCACCAACCACCCCCCACCCCAGGGCAGCTAACCCTCCACAGAATCATGAGTCAGTTTGATTTATCCTCATAGTTTAAGTCTATCATTAAGTTTCATTAACCTGCAGTCTGCACAGGGGAAGACAAACAAAAACTAAATGCAGTTTAAGAGATTGTTTCTCTTACATGGAAAACATTAAAAACAGCTTCGATCTGCTCGATTTGTAACGAAGGTCTCCAAGTTTATCCTCGTACAAGTTAAAGGTGTGTGTGTGTGTGTGTGTGTGTGTGTGTGTGTGTGTGTGTGTGTGTGTGTGTGTGTGTGTGTGTGTGTGTGTGTGTGTGTGTGTGTGTGTGTGTGTGTGTGTGTGTGTGTGTGTGTGTGTGTGTGTGTGTGTGTGTGTGTGTGTGTGTGTGTGTGTGTGTGTGCTGCTGCTGCTGCTGCTGCTGCGGGGGGTGTGTGTGTGTGTATTATTTACAAGAGAAAAATAGTAAATAAATGATAAATCATGTTTGCTCCAGTGTCACCGCTCTGCCTCCTGTTCATTCCACATGAACTGAAATGTGCTGCAGGCAAAGAGCCACAAAACAAAACATAAACATACAACCTACTAATAACATTTTAATTTCAGATCATTAAACAAAGTCAACAGTGCACAACTATAAACACAAGCGTTTGAGATAGTTATTATGATAAGTTACACATCTGCCACCTATTCATTTCTATTCAATATGTGCCTGTATGTGATAACTTCCACTTTTAGGCTCCGTTTACTCATTAAGTGACAAAAAAACGTTTTGTTGGATTTTGGGGGTCTGTTTACTCGACAACAGTGCTCAGATCCACTGACAATGCAACTTTTTAAAAAGGGTTCCCAAGGTGGAACATTTTGAAATCTCTTTCTCCATGGAAACAAAAATAAAACGCAACTATTCTGAAAATGCTCAGGCTCCGTCTCCGAGTTGACAGCTCCTGGTCCGACGTCATAAATAGTTCTTCTGCACATGCTCAGTCGATCAACAATAACACTGACGCAAAGACTATGCGTTTTGACCTGAAATGTTGTCGTCTAAACAGAGTCTAAAATATCTTTCCTGTTTCAGAGTCATTAAGATTATCTGGTAGAAATGTGTGTACAGTGATCCTCCTCCTGTGATATCAGTATGTCTTGGCATTCGGAGGAGTGTGCAGGGCTCACAGACTGTACCTGCAGCGAGTTTGGTTTTAAACTTTATTTACCAGCTTCTTTGTGCTTTACAGTCTCACATAACTTCTCTGCAGAGATGCACAGAAATGTGCGTTTTCTGTCTTCTGAGAGCTGTAATTCCAGCCTGAAAGAGCGAAAATGCAACAGAAATGTTCCAGAGATGAAACAAAGCAGCCGAGCAGCTTTTAGGTGAAATAATATTCAAACAAGAAAACGATGTGCAGGAAAAGCTGAGTGAGCCCGAAAGCTTCTGACACAAACACACTGAAGATAATAGAGAATAAAATGCCCTCTGCCGTCAAATTGTACCTGAAAACACACACACACACACACACACACACACACACACACACACACACACACACACACACACACACACACACACACACACACACACACACACACACACACACACACACACACACACACCTGTAAACAAATCCAGAGTATTCTCTCTGTTACAACATCATCACACCCGAGGCGTGTGCGTGTGCGCGTGCGGGTGGGTGTGTGTGTGTGGGGGGGGGGGGGGGGGGGGGGGGTCTGCATGTATGAGAGAGGTGAGATGTGATGTGTGTGTGCGGGTGGGGGTGGGTGTGTATGAAAGGTAAACCTCAGAGAGACGGAGCGCAGAATAAATGTGTAAAATGGGTCAAAGCCTGAATATCATTACTGTGTGTGTGTGTGTGTGTGTGTGTGTGTGTGTGTGTGTGTGTGTGTGTGTGTGTGTGTGTGTGTGTGTGTGTGTGTGTGTGTGTGTGTGTGTGTGTGTGTGTGTGTGTGTGTGTGTGTGTGTGTGTGTGTGTGTGTGTGTGTGTGTGTGTGTGTGTGTGTGTGTGTGTGTGTGTGTGTGTGTGTGAGAACACAGGCGGTGTCAGGAGTGTGTGAAAGCGTGCCACGGCCTAGTTTTCTGTGTCCGGCTCCACTGAGGAAGACGTCAGGAATCATCTGTATGCAGCCCGGATGGAGGCATTGTCCATATCCAGGTCCTGCGTTCAGGTGAAGCCATGAATATTGTAGGAGGCGAGCAGAGCCTGACGAGGGAGGAGGAAGTCATCTGGATGAGCTGCTGATAAACAAGAGATGTTGGTTTTACAGAGTGGAGTGTGTCAGACAGCCTGCGGTGACAGGACTGCACCACCGACACCAATGTGCTTGCATCCAGGCGTCGCCCGGGCTGCACACCGGCAGCATCGTCATGAAATGTTCCTCCGTGTTGGGAGGAGGGCGGCAATTTGTGCCTGCAGATCAGTGTGTGAATCCCAGCTGGAGATAAAAAACAAAAAGCTTCTTTTTTTTTTAGTTTCCATGCATTCTGACACAAACAGGAAGAGTACGAGCAAAGCCCATGTTATCCCAGTCTTTGAAAGTGGCGTGTGTTCACCAGGATTTGGACGCTTGTGATGTGTGATACTTATATTTTTTATTTTGTTTCCACAGTCCGTCCCGAAGCCCATCGCCCTGGAGCCGTGCTTTGGAAACAAAGCTGCTGTGCTCTCCATCTTCGTTCGGTTACCCAGGGGCACCGGCGGCATCCCTCCTCCAGGACAGTCTGGTAAGACGCCACAGCTCCTTCCTGTCCTCCTCCACTTCTCCTCCCTTCATCTCACTTCCTCCCTCCGTCTCACCGACTCAAGCTTCACTTCTACTTGGACCATGACAGTTTGAGCCTTTTGATCCTTTTGTTTTTCCTTTATGATCCAAACTCCACACACACACACACACACACACACACACACACACACACACACACACACACACACACACACACACACACACACACACACACACCAGCTGAATTTAACTGCTGTTGTTGGTCAGTGAGCTGCACTTTAGTCTTCTTACAGGAAACAAGCGAAAATGTTTGCCGTCGCTGCAGTTGACAAACATAAGTAAGCTAAAAAGATAATGATGAATGTGAAGCTGCAGCTTCTCTCACATCCATCTCTGTTTGTTCCTTCGTCAGGTTCTGATTCTTATCGTCACGTTCAGCCACAACAGTCCATCAGTCAGGTTCAGTTTGTTTCTGCTCATCATCCAACATGTTCACTTCTCACATAGTGAGGAGTTTCTAAAAGGTCTCAGCAGGCAGTGCATCTCTTTTCAAATCAAACTGTTCTCATTAATTGTTAAAAAAAAAAAAAAGAAAAAAGAATCGAGGTAAAGAAAGAAAAATAAGACTATTATTTCTATTTTTAAGATTATCCTATTTTCAAGATTACAGCATGATAATTATGATAATTAGAGCTTCTCAGTATATCACAATATTATATTAACATGCAATATACATGTATCATCAAAAATACTTTAATTGCACTGTGCTTTCATGCAGCACACAAATACATTAACATCGTCTATATAAATGCATTTGTCACAAATCGTTGTGTTATTCCAATTCTCGACAAGATTGTCATGTCTTCACCTGATATCCTGAAGCATTCGTAATCATTCTGATGCTACAGCCTGTTCCTAGTGGAAAAATCCCATTATTTTATGATACTTGGAAGTTAAAGTGTGTGGAAAAACTAAACACGACATACATTGGAGGCAAGAGAAAGAGCAGTGGTTGGTGGTGGTCAGAGGGTGAATGTCGTGAGAGAGTGAGTGGTTGGTGGTGGTCGGAGGGTGAATGTCGTGAGAGAGTGAGTGGTTGGTGGTGGTCAGAGGGTGAATGTCGTGAGAGAGTGAGTGGTTGGTGGTGGTCAGAGGGTGAATGTAGTGAGAGAGTGAGTGGTTGGTGGTGGTCGGAGGGTGAATGTCGTGAGTGAGTGAGTGGTTGGTGGTGGTCAGAGGGTGAATGTCGTGAGGGAGTGAGTGGTTGGTGGTGGTCAGAGGGTGAATGCCGTGAGAGAGTGAGTGGTTGGTGGTGGTCAGAGGGTGAATGCCGTGAGAGAGTGAGTGGTTGGTGGTGGTCGGAGGGTGAATGAAGTGAGAGAGTGAGTGGTTGGTGGTGATCAGAGAGTGAATGTCGTGAGAGAGTGAGTGGTTGGTGGTGGTCGGAGGGTGAATGTCGTGAGAGAGTGAGTGGTTGGTGGTGATCAGAGAGTGAATGTCGTGAGAGAGTGAGTGGTTGGTGGTGATCAGAGAGTGAATGTCGTGAGAGAGTGAGTGGTTGGTGGTGGTCAGAGGGTGAATGTCGTGAGAGAGTGAGTGGTTGGTGGTGGTCGGAGGGTGAATGTCGTGAGAGAGTGAGTGGTTGGTGGTGGTCGGAGGGTGAATGTCGTGAGAGAGTGAGTGGTTGGTGGTGGTCAGAGGGTGAATGTCGTGAGAGAGTGAGTGGTTGGTGGTGGTCGGAGGGTGAATGTCGTGAGAGAGTGAGTGGTTGGTGGTGGTCAGAGGGTGAATGTCGTGAGAGAGTGAGTGGTTGGTGGTGGTCGGAGGGTGAATGAAGTGAGAGAGTGAGTGGTTGGTGGTGGTCAGAGAGTGAATGTCGTGAGAGAGTGAGTGGTTGCTGGTGGTCGGAGGGTGAATGAAGTGAGAGAGTGAGTGGTTGGTGGTGATCAGAGAGTGAATGCAGTGAGAGAGTGAGTGGTTAGTGGTGGTCGGAGGGTGAATGAGTGAGAGAGTGAGTGGTTGGTGGTGGTCGGAGGGTGAATGTAGTGAGAGAGTGAGTGGTTAGTGGTGGTCGGAGGGTGAATGAGTGAGAGAGTGAGTGGTTGGTGGTGGTTGGAGGGTGAATGTCATGAGGGAGGGAGTGGTTGGTGGTGGTCAGAGGGTGAATGTAGTGAGAGAATGAGTGGTTGGTGGTGGTCAGAGGGTGAATGTAGTGAGAGAGTGAGTGGTTGGTGGTGGTCAGAGGGTGAATATAGTGAGAGAGTGAGTGGTTGGTGGTGGTCAGAGGGTGAATGTCGTGAGAGAGTGAGTGGTTGGTGGTGGTCAGAGGGTGAATGTCGTGAGAGAGTGAGTGGTTGGTGGTGGTTGGAACGTGAATGTAGTGAGAGAGTGAGTGGTTGGTGGTGGTTGGAACGTGAATGAGTGAGAGAGTGAGTGGTTGGTGGTGGTTGGATGGTGAATGAGTGAGAGAGTGAGTGGTTGGAGGGTGAATGAGTGAGAGAGTGAGTGGTTGGTGGTGGTTGGAGGGTGAATGAGTGAGAGAGTGAGTGGTTGGTGGTGGTCAGAGGGTGAATGTAGTGAGAGAGTGAGTGGTTGCTGGTGGTCGGAGGGTGAATGAAGTGAGAGAGTGAGTGGTTGGTGGTGATCAGAGAGTGAATGCAGTGAGAGAGTGAGTGGTTAGTGGTGGTCGGAGGGTGAATGAGTGAGAGAGTGAGTGGTTGGTGGTGGTCGGAGGGTGAATGTAGTGAGAGAGTGAGTGGTTAGTGGTGGTCGGAGGGTGAATGAGTGAGAGAGTGAGTGGTTGGTGGTGGTTGGAGGGTGAATGTCATGAGGGAGGGAGTGGTTGGTGGTGGTCAGAGGGTGAATGTAGTGAGAGAATGAGTGGTTGGTGGTGGTCAGAGGGTGAATGTCGTGAGAGAGTGAGTGGTTGGTGGTGGTCAGAGGGTGAATATAGTGAGAGAGTGAGTGGTTGGTGGTGGTCAGAGGGTGAATGTCGTGAGAGAGTGAGTGGTTGGTGGTGGTCAGAGGGTGAATGTCGTGAGAGAGTGAGTGGTTGGTGGTGGTCAGAGGGTGAATGTAGTGAGAGAGTGAGTGGTTAGTGGTGGTCGGAGGGTGAATGAGTGAGAGAGTGAGTGGTTGGTGGTGGTCAGAGGGTGAATGTAGTGAGAGAGTGAGTGGTTGGTGGTGGTCAGAGGGTGAATGTCGTGAGAGAGTGAGTGGTTGGTGGGTGAATGAGTGAGAGAGTGAGTGGTTGGTTGGTGGTAGTCAGAGGGTGAGAGAGTAAGTGGTTGGTTATGGTCGGAGGGTGAATGAGTGAGTGAGAGAGTGAGTGGTTGGTGGTGGTTGGAGGGCCGATGACGCAGATTAGAAGCCTCACTTCTGTCAGTCTACCACAGAGCAGTTGTGGCTATATGTAGTTTATGTAGTTATACTAGTACGGAGTGAATGAATACTGCAATGTAAAGCGTCTAGTGTCCAGAAAAGCTCTATATAAAACCAATAATATATTATCTACATAAACGTTTGTATTTTACACAAATCAGATGGTGATAAAATAATTCCATAAGCCGTTAAAAAAAGAGTTGCTTCGTTCCAGTGTAAAGTTCCATTATTTCTAACTGGAAGCAGAGACACTCTCCTCACTTGGAGACGAAGAACCTGGAGTGATGTAGTTTCCAGTCCTCCATCATGAGCTTCATTAACAAAGTGAGACTGTGAGGCCTTGCAGACGGAGCCATCAGTCACGTCACTCCTGCTCTGGTGTGTTTACAGTAACAGACTGATGGTCCGCTGGTCCTCGGCTGTTTCCTCCCGCTTCTTCTTCGTTCCGCCTCATCTCCTCCATGAGACCCAGGCTGCTTTCCGTCTCATCTCCTCTTCCTCATCATCTCCGTCTGCACGCTGTTTTCCCTCCATGCTAATAGGGAGGCTGCAGCTTCGTTCTCCCGCCCCTCTCTTCATCCCCGGGTTTTCCAGAGCTTCTCCTCACAGCTCTTGTGGACAGTCTGATAACGCCGAGAAATGAGTCCATTACTTTCTTTCATCCTGCACTCTGTCACCTGCTGTCTTTACTCTCCCATCTGTTTTCTCTGCTTCTCTCTCACTCTGCTTCACTTACCTTCTTAAAACTTTGTTTTCCTCTTCCGGTTTCTTCCTCGTCTCATTCGGGGACTCAAACAAACAAAAGCCTAAACCTCTTCCTCTCAGTATTCCTTCTCTTCTTCAGAGCTGTGTATGCTCGTTGCCCCCCCCCCCCCCCACCGTCTCCTTCCCAGACCTGCCCGAGGCCTTTATTAATTACCACATGGTCCTCATGTGGAATTCTGCTCAGCGGAGCTTTCCTTCAGGACACATGTTGTTGAGACCATGTTCCTCCCTGCTTCTCCCGTCCTGTCCTGTCTCTTCTTGAGATTCTTTTGGATTTCCGGTGTTTGTTGTTTTGTGTCACAGCTTCTGTTTAAATCAGTTTTTTTCTAAAACGCTGGTTAATGGAGCCGGCGGCCGCAGCCGCCTCAGAACCGGATGCGCTTCACGTCATGTGATGCAGCTTCTCTCCGCCGAGTTTCTGCTTTGCCGTGAGCGCTGTGAGCTCGATGGAAGTAAATTCATCCGTTATTGGTGATAAATGGAGTTTATTGGAATTTCATGGCTCAGAGAGTATTATGAATGAAGTGTGCTGTAAGTTAATAACTGCGTGAACTGCAAGCCTGTGATTTCACTACCTGTGTGTGTGTGTGTGTGTGTGTGTGTGTGTGTGTGTGTGTGTGTGTGTGTGTGTGTGTGTGTGTGTGTGTGTGTGTGTGTGTGTGTGTGTGTGTGTGTGTGTGTGTGTGTGTGTGTGTGTGTGTGTGTGTGTGTGTGTGTGTGTGTGTGTGTGTGTGTGTGTGTGTGTGTGTGTGCTTGCTTCACACTCCATCAGCTCTGATACATTCGGGAGTTGCAGCTCAAATAGGCGCTTTATACGTTATTTATACGTGAACATTTCAGAGTAATTGGAACGGGGCGAGCCTCGACTACAAACTGTAAACTGATGAATTTGGAAAAGTAAAATTCCTACACCACCTTCCTGACATGTTGTTTTTTGCTCCATTGGGTTCAGCCTTGACCTCCAAAGTCCTCGACTCAGTTTGAAGAAGAAGAGGAGCATCGGACATAAAAAGCCAACAAACCTGTAGCAGCTTCGTTAACAAGGAAGCAGCAGCATCAACACGTCCAGTAGCAGAGCAGTGGTCTTTGGTACAGGAGACATGGGAACGTCCCACAGTGGGACTCTGACGTGGCTGAACAGGGCAGTGAGTCATTAACCCCAATCAAAGCAAATACAGAGGAAACGTTGCATTTCCAGCCAGTTGCTCAACGTTCCAGACTCAACCTAGAAATATCACATTTCACCAGGACTTCATCGTGTGTTTGACCTTTTGGAAAAGAAGCATTCACACGTCACACCTGCAAGGACAAGGTGGTTGATCTCTATTCAAGACATCATTTATAACACTGGAGAAGAAAAACACTTCTGAAAAGAAGAAAGCTGCGTCAGAACACTTTGTCCATGTACAGCAACATGTTAGCTCTATACGTCTGTAAAAACAGAAAGGAAATATAAGATAATAAGTGTGTACCACAGGCCCAGAAGTTCATTCACTTACTAACATGCAGAGGAAAAGTCTAAATGTTTGGAGTGCTGACAGAGGAGGAGGATCCGTGTGTTGAATCAGGTGTTCCAGATCTCCAAACCTCCAGCTTCACTACCAAAATGCTAAATTGCTGTAATATGTGTAAATCCATGTTTTGTGCCTCTGTTAATGTTAATGTGTTTTATGTAGCATGAAAAGATGAAAGAAAATACATCTGAACAAACCAAAGGCATAAGGAGCCATTATCACGTTTCTATACGGAATTATTCTGTTTCTGGAACAAATTCCTCATAATCTGATCAGATTACAGATATCAGTGTTTGCTGAGGTCACTTTTCTGAAGGTCTAAACTTATGGCAGCGCCACGAAAAAACGCAGGAAAGTTCAAGGCCTGATTATAAACTGAAAGACTGTTGGTGTCCTGGTGAGAGAACTGGAAGCTCCTCTCCTTCTGCAGCCTGCAGTAACAGAGCAGTAGATTTCATGTTGAAGTATCTGCTGCAGCGTTTGTTCCTCCGAAAAGAGACGGCGCCAATTTAATGAGGTTAATTTTAACCTCATCAAACCTGCCGAGTGTGACTTCACCTTCAATGTTATCAGGAACACACGGGCCGCTCGCACGCCGACGACGACTCGCCGTCTGCTGTGACGAACGCCTGCTGCTGGAATGAGTTGGCGCGCTCCTGTTGATAAACAGTTTGTTGTAGTGAGGAGCTCCAGCGTGCAGACGGACAGGAAGGTTTCCTACAGAATCAGTGATTTAAGTTACAACATCCACCGACAGGGACTGTCCTCTTTTCAATAAATGCTTTTTATTCAAGTCAACTGAAACACAAACCTTCTAACCGCAGCGGCATCGGAAATCTGCAGACAGAAAAATCACATCAATTCTGGATTTATTGTGTTTTATGGAAATTCATATTTAAAAATCTACACAACCTATTTGCATTTCTTTAATTCTTCTTTGTTGGGTATATTATGTCTTATTTTTAAAGCCACTTATGCTCCTTTTCCTTATTTTACTTACTCACTCCTATTAGTGCTTTAACATCAACTTTAGTTTACAATATCAGTGAACATGTGAAGATGAGTTTTATCACTTTAGAAATGAAATAATGAAAGTTTTTCCAATCACATATTTTTTGTGATGATGTGTTGCTTCATAATAACAAGTGTTACAGACGATAGAGGGAATATGATATTTTATTAAATTAATTAGATATATTTCATTTTTACCATTCTTTACATTTCTCTTATGGGGATCAAATTAAACATTCTTGATTAGGCGATTGCACAATTATTGTGAATCAATAGTGATTAATCACATCTTTCTTTCACAAATATAAAATTCCATTATTTTGAATTCGCATGAAACATTGAATTTTTCCCACTTCAGTGATTGGTTCTTGGCCGTGTGAAACTCTTTACAGCACAATGGATTTAAGTGGAAATGAAAAGCTTCTTTAGCCTTTGGGGATCCGATGCACGACAACGTTGGAACCACTGAAAACACAACTTTTTTAAAACGCTCTGACTCCGTCTCCATAGAAACGGGGGAAAACCTTTCTGAAGCTCTGCTCCTGGTCACCACCACCTTAGCAACTAGTAGTTCTGCACATGCTCAGTTGAGACAATCAGAACTTAGTTTCCTCCGTGGTGTCATGACTCCCAGTACATATTCTCCTGGACTTGGTACTTTTATTTTGAAAGTCACCGTAATAACAATCCAACTTGGTGGTCCGTCCACTAGAATGTCGGTGTTCTCCTGTTGTTAAAGTTTAGAGGTCGTTGTTCTCTGCTGTATGTGTGTGTGTGTTTCATTACTAAAGCAACCAACAGCACCAACTAGTGGCCTGACATGCTAACTACATTGTTTTCAACATGTTGTCATTTAAATTCAAAACTTTTCTGAAAAGGAAACGCATAAACGAAGTGTTTTCATTTGAAATGGTCTCGTGTGAACTGGGTGTAAACCAGCAGGGGAGCAGTGCATTGTGGGTAAACTGTGTCTGTGTTTGCAGGTCTGGCGGTGGCGAGCGCGCTGGTGGACGTCTCCCAGCAGATGTGTGTGGGCTACAAGGAGAAGCCGGGCGGCCTGAGGAACCGGAAACAGCAGCCCACAGCACAGCCCTCCACCTGTATCTGACCCCACCCCCCTCCCCGACACCCAGCGGCCCCCATCAGCCCCTCGCCTCGGCCCCCTCCCTCAGAGATACGCTCCGGTCTGCTCGAGGAGACGTGCATGCTGGGACGCAGGACGGGAACTTTCCGGTGAGGGGCCGGGGGGGGGGGGTTCTCGATGGGTCCCCCCCGTCTCCTCCTACAGGACCCCCCCCCTTTCGACTGAAACTGGACTCAACAAGGGGCAGGGAGGGAGGGAGGGAGGGGGGGCAGGTGCTGACTCCTCCCCCTTCAGAAACAGAACATTTTACATTTGTCGACACCGCCTCGCAGCGTGAGGCGGCCGCGGCTTGCTGCTAGAAGAGATCCTCGTCTCATAGTTTTGGAAAAATCCACAAACTCTGCAACTGTTTGTTTCTTTTCTTCTTTTATTTAAGTTATTGTTGCTCTTGGTTTTTGTATTGTGTTATTTCAAGGCAGGAACAAAACTGGACATGCTTAGCTTCACACACACACACACACACACACACACACACACACACACACACACACACACACACACACACACACACACACACACACACTGAGGTGTGACTCTACCCTCCCTGGTCGTGTTCAGTCTTCCTCTCATGACCTTCTGTTGGAGATGTTGGAGTTTCCTGTGCGGACGCCGCCCTCCTGAAGCGTCCGCAGGGTGGACAGAACAAAGCGCCTCCGCATGCTGCCCTGCAGCAGCAGCGCTGGAGTCCGGCTGCTGGCGAGGAGATCTGTGGTGTTTAATCATCGATCGTCTGGCAGTTTGGTTCCTGGAGCTCATGTGAAACAGCCTCTTATAGATCAGCCATCACACACAGTCATTATTCTGACATGTGTGGGTCAACACGCAGCCTTGTAACTGTGACGCAACTAATCCATCGCTTCTAATTGCTGCCCCCTCCTCCACCCCACCCCCACCCACCGCCTCCACAGCCCACTGCTCAATGCCTTCCTGACCCCGGGTTATCTCTCTTGTTCGCGCTGCTTCGCTGTTCATATGGATGCTTCAGTGGAGGCCGAGAATCTCAGCAGCTCTCAACATGAAACAAAACGTTGGTCGCCTTCACCTTCCTCTTCCTCTTCCTCTTCAACCATTTCAGGACTGTTTGTCTGCAGCCGGAGCTTGAAGAGAACAAAGTAGTAAAAGTGGTCCAGTCCTGAGTGACGGATCCATTTGGTTTCGTGTTCCCACTCTGGCTCTTATTTAAAGACGAGACAGAATCTGGACATTTCTCCTCTAAAATCTACTTTTAGTCTTGACTTTGTTTTAAAGAGTCCAGGTCACCTCTGAAATAATCCAGGTTTAATCCAGTGTCTGGTTTTCTTGAAATGTCTCCAAGTGGAGTTTTAAGAGTAGATAAAAATGTACCTTTAAACGTTCTGGTCCAGATCACAGAACCAGAGTCTTTCTGTAAAGAACCTCCTGAGACAAACTAATCTCTCTTTTCTTTGACGATCTCGTTCTCGTTGGCCCGGAAATAAAAAACGTGGTGAAGAGTCTCAACCTCAGAAAAAGCTTTTTGCTCTAAAATGTCAGGAGGACTTTCCAGAGTTGAGGTGTCAGGTGTGTGTTTCTCACGTCATCCCGCCAGCTCGCCGTCGCCGCGCT
The DNA here is from genome assembly GCF_963383615.2 of Lipophrys pholis. Classification (NCBI taxonomy): domain Eukaryota; kingdom Metazoa; phylum Chordata; class Actinopteri; order Blenniiformes; family Blenniidae; genus Lipophrys; species Lipophrys pholis. Next base: position 27,431,273 of record NC_137633.1, on the reverse strand, counting down.
GCTCCGGTCTCTCCTGCTCAATTCAACAGCTGCAGGCCGAGTATAGAGCAGGCCATGTGGCCCCGCCACTCTGGCTTATACCCCCCCCCCCCTACGAGCAGCGCGCTAATAGAAGAATTTAATAAGTTGCATTCTGCCCTAAAGAGCCGCTCGTATTTAGTGGCCGACTCTCACTTGTGCTCGACGCCGTAGAACCGCTGCACGTCTGGTTAAAGGCCACGTTTTAGCGGCGGGAAAAGGTCAGAGCAGAAAGCATGAACAGAGTTGACATTCTGCAATTATAGAGCGCTGCGCGAGCGCCACCGCACCGAGATGGGAGCAACCATAGTGCCGAGACAACCGCCAAGTGGCCGGAGCACCTGATATTAATGACTTTTTTTACTTAGTTTCTCTGGTTGCTGCTGCACCTCAGTCACCGGGGGCTGGAGAACATTGAAGTTCAAACACTAAACGTCTCCCAGCATTTATGTTTTGATTGTTTCCGTCTTTCCCTTACTGACTCTTATCTTTACCACAAACCTGTCTCCTCAACCATCCAGTGATTGTTTGCAGACAATGTCGACCTTCAAACACTTTTTCTTGAGTCGTAAAACAAGTGTCTTTAGCAGGAATTTATGTTTTCTGAAAAAAAACATGAATTTGTTTAAAAGGATCAAAATGTGGATAGAAAAATGATCAGGAAGTCCTCCAGACACCAAAATGCCTCAGATGTGTTTCATTTCAGTAAAGTTAACGTTTCAAAACCCCAGTGAGTCGTCCAAGTGCCCTCGCTAACAGAACGACTGAATTCATGTCAGATTTCTGTAAATTAGCATTTCAAATCAAAATGTGAATCAGAAATAGTAAAAAAAAAAAAGACGGCGTGAATAAGGATGGAGAGAGAGATACGGTCAGCATAACCTCGTCACATGATGCTCCGCCAAAACCTGGATCAAAGAGAGTTTTTTAAACACTTTTAAGTTTTTGTGTAATTGATCAGGTTGAAATCTCCAGATTAATCATTTTTAACTTGTTTAGCATTTCAGAGACTCTGAATCAAACTGTGGAGAGAAAAAAGCCCATTTTTCTGTCCTGTGAGACCCGGTGAGGCTTTAATCTGAGAAAGACTGCGCAGTGACCCGGAGGCGAGAGAACGGCGAGCTAGCATAACCCGCGCGATCCCATTAGCCGTCCTCAGATGAGCCACGTGCTCGCGACACCAGAACGCCTGAAACGTTCGTGTCGTACATCTTGATCTGCAGCGTCGGCAACATTTTCACCTCAGTGGCTCTCGGACCCTCCGGCTCCTCCTGTCTCTCTCTTTACAAGCTGATCGCGCCGCCGCCGCCACCGCCACTCAGCAGATCTCGTGTTCGTCACACTGAGGAGCAAGATGGTTTTTCTCTTCTAAATGAATGTAACTTTGAGAAGTCGTCTGCCAAGGTAGTGAGCAGGATTACTATGACATCAACACATCATCAGTAGAGACGACGGTCTGATCTCACCCTCCCTGTTGGTGGTCAACAATCCGACGCTGTGGATTCTGCTTCACTATGAAGGGAGGAGTCGACGTCCAGGACCTGTGCTCATGGGTGCAGTGGAGCGCACCGCCTCAGCACCGCCTGCCGGTCATAGGTTCTGAAGTCTGGCTGGTTCGTTCAGATCACTGGTTCCCAACCTGAGGCCCGGGGTCTGTCAGATTAGATTAGATTAGCACAAGTTCAAAGAAAAGCAGAATAAGACTCTTGAAAGTGGCAGTGGGGTTAGGGTTAGGGTCGGTGTGAGACGGAAAAGAGGTGAAACCATTTCGGAGGCGATCTGCTGGTTGGTAGATTGGAAACTGCTGCTTGAGACCAACAGATCTTTTTTTTATTTATTTCACTCACCTGGAAACAAACTCAACTCCCCAAATTTACTTCTGCCGCCGTCCTGCCTACTCGGGGGGGGGGGGGGGGGGGGGGCAATGAAAAGCAATTACTGGTAAACAGAGTTTGACCTAGATGTGCTGTTGGCGGCCGCTCGCCGCCACCGCTCCGAGCTGCGGAGGCGATTAGGGAAATTTACAAGAGATGTTGCAGTTTCAACATTTTATCCGGGACATTTTCACCCCTGGTCCGCCCACGCAGCCGCTCTCGTCTCCTCCTTTCTGCTGATGGGACGTCTTCTCGGGACGGCGTGGGCGTGCACGGACTGTGATGGAGGACAGCAGCTGTAATCTGAAGATGATTTAGCAGATTTTGACCTAAATTTAGTAACGTGCCTCATGTGCCATGGGTTCAGCGCTGCGCTCCAATAAGACATTCAGACCATCGTCTCTTTAACAGCAGCGCAGTGGTTCCTAATGTTAGTTTGTTTGATTTCCTGGTCTGAACATGAGGTCAGGGACACATTAGAGGGACCCCGTCGGGACACAAGTGGCCCAAGGCTTTGTCAGTATGAGATTATATATATATATATATATATATATATATATTATAAAATTAGATTGAGGAAAAACTGAAAGACACTCGGTTATGACCAAACTGAGTCTCAGACTGACTTTATCAGGTGCGTGGCTGGACAACCAAATATAAGACTTGGATGTTTAAATCTGCTCTGATGAGTTTGAAATGAAAAAGTGGCTGAGACTTTATTAGGCAGATTTCCGACATTCCAAGATTTAAAACTCATTTCAGTAACCTGGCGACTTTTAAACAAACGTTTGGTCAGCTCCTCGTGTTAGCTCAACACGTTGGCTTGTAATTTAATTTTCTTTCTCAAAAAAGATCTGAAGAAAAGAAAAAAAAAACTTTAAGGCAGTTTTCATTCTTGTTCAAAAAACAGTGAAATGACGGAACCAAGTCGTTCAGTTGCAGCTTCACCCTCTGATTCTAATGTGCCACGGCGGAGCGCCACGGCGGAGCGCCACGGCGGAGCGCCACGGCGGAGCGCCACGGCGGAGCGCCACGGCGGAGCGTCCAGAACCGTCACCCAGCATCTTCTGCTAAAACAACTTTTCCAAAGTGCAGAAAGTCTCAACAGCAGATACTTTTGTTGAGAAATTCCAGCCAGAATGTTGATATTTTAACATCCCGCGGGTCAGTTCTGGATTAGTTCTTGGTGGGTTCTGGATTAGTTCTGGATGGGTTCTGGATTAATTCATGGTGGGTTCTGGATTAGTTCTGAGTGGGTTCTGGGCCACGGGCCTCATGTTGGACCCCATGCTGAAGGTTAAAATCTGCTGCCTGGCCATGTTGGTGAGCTTTACATTTCTGATGGTGCGTTCCTGGTTCCTTAAAGACGGGATTCTCCAGATGTTTCCTGTCGGAGCCGCCAGATCCTGAAAACTGGAACATTTTCTGTCTCGGGACACTTCCTCTGTTCTGCTCACTCTGATTTACGGAGAATCGCAGCTTCCTGTATCTTTTCCTGCTTTCCGAGCCTCAAACTGTCCCGTAACTTCACTCTGGCCTTATTCCAGCTGATTAACCTGCGTATGAACTCTTAGAAATGTACAGCAAATCCGTATTTATACAGTGACGGGAAATGTTCCCTAATATTCAGTACAAGTAGATTTCATGGTCAAACACTGGCAGCATTAATGTGTATTTAAGAAGCTTTGATACGCATGTTGAAGCCTCGGATAAGGTCACTGTGAACTCCTTTCTTCTCTTTGTATAGCGGCATTATATATATTGAGGAAGTAGTTTGTTAATATGTATAATTTAGCAGTTGCTGTTTTTTCTTTTTCTTTTTGTAAATAATGAGAAAGTATTGTGGATGACATTTGTTGAATGGTTTTAAAAAAAAAAAAAAAAAAAAGAGAATCAATAACGGCGAACTTCTCCGAGCTTTTAAACACGTGACGACAGTACGTAGCTTATTTTGTATGTGAGACGAGCAAGCATTGCTATGAGCTGATGAAATCTCTGTGTAAAACAAAAACTTGAGGATAATAGCTTACTGACCTTGTAATTACTGATGTACATAAAAAAGAATGACAGAACATTTTTGTCTATTATTAAATGTGAAAATCCAGCTGAGCTGTGAGCCTGCTTTAATTATCTCCAGCGTGAAGGAGGCGGCGCGTCGGGAATCTGCACATGGTGGTGAGTAGGTTCACTCAAAGTGAAATGATTTGATGCTGTAATTATAAGAAACAAGCGTCTTTTCCCCTGCAGCCGCCCAGAGGATGTGACGCTGCCTCACAATGAGAAACGCTGATTGATGGAGTTCAGACGTTTGTGTTTGAGCCGCAGCAGAGGGAGAGAGACACAGATTACACTGTGAGGTGAAATGAGGCGATGACGGGGGATTTTGGGTTAGAAAAGTACTGTAGGTGTAAAACTTCTTAAAGTCCATGCTGAGGAGAGCAGCCTGCTGCAGTGGAGTTCAGTTTACCGTTTTAGTAACGTAACGTTTACAGAGAACAGCAGGATGTAAACCTTTTGTTCTCCTCGGTGTCTGTATGAAGAAATGTTCTCTGCTCTGGGCCGGGGGTGGTCCCGCTGGGGGTGCTGGGCGTTGGGCCCCAGCTGGGCCATCTGGCTGGGGGGGTGGGGTGGGTCCTCCCTCTGCCCCCCTCCCCCGGTGGGGCGGGCTGGCCCTTGCTGCCGCGCTCCGGGTCTGCCTCGCTCCCTGATCTGGGGGGGTGAGGGACGGTGGGGCTCCTGGTTCTGGATGGACATCTGACTGAGACAGACCTCCAGGGCCTGAAATATGGGAGGTGTGTGTGTGTGTGCGGCTGAGGCCATCTCTCAAACCACACACACACACACACACACACACACACACACACACACACACTTCCACTCATCAATGAGATGTGTTACTGATGTCACTGGTTTTCTATCATTCGTTCAACTTTCAAAGTCATGTTCCTCTTTTGTTGTTGCTTCTTTGTTAATTCATGTTCCTGCTTCATGTGACTGTCTAGACTCTAGATAGAGCTGCTCAGGCTGGTTTAATCTAGGAAATCATCTTACTGTCTAGATAGAGCTGCTCAGGCTGGTTAATCTAGGAAATCATTTTACTGTCTACATAGAGCTGCTCAGGCTGGTTTAATCTAATAACAGTTGGAAAGTATTTGGATCAGTGTGATAACTGCAAATAATATATGTAGCATTAACAAGGGTATTGTATGTTAACCCCCCCACCCCCCAGGATGAACAGGAGGAGACTCCAGGTCTCTTCGTGTTCAAGAACAAAAACTGTTCTGACACCAGAAGGTTCTAGATCACATCATGTTGTTTGCCCAAGCTGTCGAACAGAACAAGGGCAAAAAAAAAGAAATGTTCTCCACGTATGCAGATGATGATGTAGTAAAAGGTAGGAAATGTTCACGTCTAACGCTCTGAATCCTCCGTCGTAGTTATTCATCTGCTCTCACATGAGCTGAAACTCTATTTACTACGATCACAGAACTAAAGTTTCCACAGAGATGAAGAGCCGAGCATTTAGAGAACATTGCCCTCAGAAAATTCAGTTTCCGGTGATTGCAAACTTCAAAACACAGCAAAGGTTTACTATTTTCACTTGAAGACGTCACAAGAACCAGGCCTTAGGGAATGGAGTACCTGAGGAAAAGCTGCGCACAGGGACAACATGCAAACTGAACACAGGAAGACCAAGCAGACTCCAGCTGAGGATCTCTCCTTGTGAGGCAAGAGAGCGAACCACTGCACATCCACGCCTCCACCCTAATATGATAGATAATCAATTATTGTATAAAACCTGCTGCAGAACTCAAGTAAAGTTTTTCCTTTCCACTGTCGTGCTTACTCAAGATTTTTATGAATCTAAAAGTGCCATGAGACAAATATGTCCTGGACAGAAAAAACAATTTCATTTTGATTGAAAAGACCTCGGAGTGCACTTCTAAAGAGGCTGTTAAAGGTTATCAATAAACTCTTAAAATGTCTTGTTGTTGCTGTGGGAAGTCTGGCTGCCGTTTGAATACTGTGCTGATTCAGACTTCCAGTAATGAAGCCCGAGGAAATAAAACCGTGATTGACAGTCTCAACATTTCACGCCGGCCTGATTCTGAAAGTCTGCAGAGACGTGGGCAGCTTCAGCACAAACTCACAGCTTCAGAGGTACTTACTCCACGGGCCTTTCAGGGGACACAGAAGTGTGTCGGCCTTGAATAAAACACTTTTTTAGAAGAAGAAAAAAACTCCATTGTTAATCTCAAGTAGAGCAGAAGAGGAGCGATCGATCTCCAGCTGCACTGATAAAAACTAGATCGACTTCAGTTCTGTCCCAGTATGAAGGTGGATGGCTCCACCTGCGTGACCCTGTTCAGGTCTTCTAAAGAAACTGGACAAAACATAGGGGGAACATGCAAACTCTACACAAAAAGGCCTGGCCCAGACCTGAACCCACAACCCTCTTCCTGTGAGGCAAGGCACTAACCACAGCACCTGAAAGTCTTCTGTCACATCTGTCTGGAAGAATCTCGGTCTTCTTATATCTCGGTGCCGCTCCTTCTGTCTGCCACGATTTCCAGTCTGGACTGAAGAAAGGTAGAGGTGGAGTTCCTCAGGGCTCCATCCTGGGTCCACTCCTGTTTAGCTTCTTCATGCTCTCACTGGCTGATGCAGATTCACACCACTCTCATCGGGAGGTACCGTGGCAGTATCGAACAGGGCGCCATTAGGATGTGTCACTTTTCTTCAGCTTAATAAAGATGAAACAAATAGTTATTTTAGACGAAGTCACCAGAGTCGCAGGAAACAATGACGATTAGTCGAGACGTTGCTCTACGAGCGCCGTCTCAAATAATTGCTGCTCTTTAATTTGCTGCTTGGTTTTTGTGAGCCTCCAGCTAAACGACGGCGGGAGAAACACCCACAATTATTCATCTGCAGTCGTGCTCCATCTCTCTTTCACTCTTTAATCCTCTGCTCTTCATCGCCTTTCTCTGCTCGTCTGTTTATTCTGCCTTGTTTTACCATCTTTTCTTCTTTCCTTTGTTTGTCTTCCTTTCTTCCTCCTTTTGTCTGCATCTTTTCTTCAGATGTTTTCTCTTCCGTTAGAACTTTACTTCCGCTGTCATTCTGTCTTCTCACCCTTCTCTTCCTCCGTCTGTCTCACCTCCTCTCACTTGCTCTGTTCATCACATCTGACGTCTCTCAACTCGTTTTGTTTTCTTTCCACCTCTTTTCTTCTCGACTCTCTCTGTTCGATCTTTCTCTGTTCCTCCCACGCCGCTGCTCCGTTTTCAATCTGTTCACTGTAAAAAGCAGCCACTTGTTTAATTAGCGCCGTTATTTAATTTCAAACATTTTATCAGTTCTAAATATGGAACCGAAACTGGACGGACCCAAACTGAGCAGGTGAATCAACCTGAGCTCAATAAATAACTGAACCACAGCGAAAAGGCTGCAGAATCCTTTAAATGAAATGTGTGACGTGTTCAGTGAGCGTTCAGTGAAATAGTTTTTATTGAGTGTTAAAGTTCAGACAAAAATGTTTTCTTCTCACAGCATTTCTCTGAGGCCCCGCCCACACCACGCCATTTCATCCGACCAAGGTTTTGTCAGATCATCCACACGGCGCAGCGTTTTAGGAGCCTGAAACTTAAGAATGGTTTTGGCTCGTGTGGGCGGGGCCTAAAATAGTTAATAGAAGTCTTAAGTTGTAAAGAATGACTAAGCTCGCGCTCACGTTAGTTCAGCAGTCGTTACTTTACAAAATTGAGACGCTTGTTTATGTTTTCAACCCACAAGAAGAAAAGAATGATCATGTCGTGTTCATCCTTTGGATTTGGGATTAGAAGGTCGCAGGTTTGATTCCTACAGTGGACAGGTCATTACTGTGACTCACTGAGCGTGACCTTTGACCCCTGGACCGCCCTGACATGCTGACCGCCGCTTTGTTCTCCTGAAGCCTCAGTGTTTCAGCCCAGCTCTCGTCTGCTTCCTCCTCCTCATGGTCCTGGTCTGACTCTGAGGAAGCAGACATGGTTTGCTCACTTTACACAACTTCCAGGTCACCTGGTCGTCATGGCTTCCTCCAAACCGTCTGAGAGAATTATCTCTGCTCGGCTTTCATTTGCAGGGGTTTTCTGCAGAGCGATAAAAAAAATCCCTCGTCGCATTTCAAATGTGCTGAACAGAGGTTACCTGCTGAGATGGGATTCTCACCAACGCTGCATTTGTGCTTCCTCATCACATACATCTTTCTCTTCCCTCCCCGCCCTCCAGACACATCATGACAATTAGTAAACCTTTTTCTGGAGTTTCTTCAGTCAATCTGCAGCAGCTTCATTGTAAACACCGACTGTCAGACTCCCACTAATGATGATGTTGTTCTTTGTATGCTGAAGAGCCGCATGCCTTAATAATCTGCCTGAAGTGTGTGTGTGTGTGTGTGTGTGTGTGTGTGTGTGTGTGTGTGTGTGTGTGTGTGTGTGTGTGTGTGTGTGTGTGTGTGTGTGTGTGTGTGTGTGTGTGTGTGTGTGTGTGTGTGTGTGTGTGTGTGTGTGTGTGCGTGTGTGTGCGTGCGTGCGTGTGTGCGTGTCCGTCCCCACTTCAGATCAAAAATAAGATTTTTGGCAAATATTTGTGCCTGCCTTTGGGCTGTTTTGCCCTCAGTTTTGCTCATCAGGCTCTCTTCTGTCAGGCCAGGTCACAGGTTCATTTATGGCTCTTTAGCTGCTCTATTTACTCTGATTCTAGAAACTTCATGAAGTTCTGCCTCTGTAGGTGTTCTGGCCAAAAGAGTCCCCAGGGAGGCGGATCCAGGTTCATCCACTCTGTTAACACAGGAGGGGTGTCCTTGGTAGATAAAGTCAGATACATTTAGTATAGTTTTAAAATACAAAATTCATTGCTAATTTAATAAAGATATATTTTGTACACGGGTTGTTGTAATTTGTTATCACTGTTTTAAATGTTCAGAAAATTGGAAACTTTGTAAATGTCCCTACCAGTACTTACCTGTGCTGTGGTTTGGTGTGATCCAATTACTTCCATCTGCTATAAAAGCAGCCCCGCTTCCTCTGTCATGTGATGGGTGCTGCGTGGCTGGTTATGCTGCAAAACATGTTTGTCAGTATTTTCTGTACATTTTGTAAATGAGTGACACTCGTGGGTCGGCACTGGAAATCCGCCTGAGCTCTGCTTTGTACCTCCAGAAACACAGTAGTGCTATTTTGGCAAGAGAAGTGTCACACCGGTGTAAGGTGGAGTGTTTGACTCTGTTGTTTAGCTGGGCTAGGGTCTGTCTCAGGCTCTTCTTCATTCTTCTTCCTCTTCCTCCGGTGGTCCTCAGAAGATAGAGGGCTCCTCGCCTGCTCTGTAGAGCTGCAGAAGTCTGATCTTTGCCATCTTCTTCTTCTTTGGTGCCCAGCTTTAAGAAAATAGTTAGTCATGTGATTTGTTTTAAAAAGGTGAATAATGAGCACAGAGAGAAAGGTCAAGGAAATACCTGCTGCCACACTCTGATTCGTCCTCTCTGTCCCGACGTTGTTTCTTAGGTGCAGAAGAGTTGGAGGGTGAACCGAGCGCCGATGTCTGCTGCTCCAACCAGGACAGATCCTCATCAGCTCCGTGGACGACTTCACACTGCAAGACAAGCAACCACTGAGTACAGCTGCTTCTTCTGTGTCCGCTGATAAAACCTGTGAGCGCTCAGTTCCTAGCTGCTGTGGCGTCTGTCCAGGTGACTGAGGCTGAGGAACGGATGCTGGAGGATCTCTGCTGGGTGGATTCTCTCACGAGGATCTACATTGAGCATCCGAGTTAGGAGATCAACGTAGATCGCTCGGTCACACTCAACAGCCGGGACGTGTTGAGGAGAACTCTCTTGCGGAATCTTTACAGGAGAACAAAAACGGAGTTCAGTATCGACGTAAACTTGTGTTTTTCCTTCAAACCATAAAAGACATTTTTACTCACCATCTGGATCACACCTGGTCTCACCTGACTGACGAGAGGAAAGATTTCATTTAGTCAACATGCAGACGACGGTCGCGCCAAGAAAAGAAACAGCAATCTGGACTGACTGACACAGTTCAGAGAAACAATGAATTTACCTTCAGTGCAGGTCAGGCCCTTAGAAACAGCCACCCTGAAGTGTTTGAAGTTCTATAATCCAGAGCTGATCAAGCTGTCTGATGGTGGTCCAATCACTGATACGATGCGTCTCATCTGTGGAAGCAACACAATGTTAGATTAGAGACCTTTGCTCTACATGTTGTCTTCAACTTATAGAAGCTCTTCATTTACACGTTTATGAACAAAGGGTCTTAAGAATGAAAAGAGAACAGATGTTGACTTTTCTTAAGGGCTGAAAGAATCAACTTCTACAACTCTGAGTCCAAGAGGATGAACTTATTATGTGTGTTGGATCTCAAATGTAACTCACCATATCAGCTGTATCAACACCATCTAACAGAGGACTTCCTGTCATCATCACCGCTGCGACGCAGCCCAGAGCCCATGTGTCAATGGCCTGGTCCAAAAGCGCTCCCAGCAGCATTTCTGGAGACCTGAAGACGACACAAACACAGTTTAGTCAGCATGACTTGGTCAGACATGAGCCGGACTAACAAACTGAAGTCAGCTGGAGGAGCTGAAACTGCTGCTCCACAGTTTGGCAACTTACATTTACGCCAGAGTCCCGAGGATTGAAGCCGTCCGTCTCTCGGGGTGTTGGAGAGCCATTCCAGAGTCGATCAGCTTGATCAGCTTGACCCTCAGCCGCTGCCAGACCTGATCGACCAGCATCACGTTTTCAGACATCAGGTCAGCGTGAACGACTCTGGTGATCCTCAGGAAGTTGAGAGCTTCACCCAGAAGAATGCTAAATATCACCTGCAGGTCCAATACCAAGAAGGTTTTATTCTGATTACAGAGAAGTGAAGCCACACATGGATCAATAATCACTAAAACTCCTGCAAACACTTTAATGTGGGTTTGATTCTTTCTCCTTTCTGACTTTAGAATAAAAACTCTGATTTAATGTACCAACAGCGTGCCTGATGGAGAATAGGGCAATTGGATGTCAGTGGGAGAGAAAACTCCTCCATCAACTCCAGAAGACTCCTGTCCAGCCTCTCAAACTCCAGGTAATAGCCTGCATCAGTCAGGAAGGTGGTGCTCCTTTCAGCTACAGAGACTACGCTGGGAGAACTTAGAACATGGTAATAAATCCTGCAAACTTTTAACCAATCAGTTAAAATGAAATAAAGAAAAATGTACAGTCCCCTCAGTCCAAACTCAAAATTGTAAAATCACCTCAAGAAATAAACAATACTTTCAGAGAATTTTACAAAAAACTTTACTCTTCACAGATTGACCCTTCACAATCTGACTTTCTGAGCACAGTTGACCTCCTGAAATTCAAAGACAAACAGATCCAAGGCCTTGAAGCTTCCATTTAAATAGAACTGCATGAAACTCTCCAGCACATGCCTGATGGTAAAGCTCCAGGACCTGATGGATATCCTGCTGAATTTTACAAAGAATTATGGTGTTTACTCTCCCCAATTTTTGGGGGAATATTTGAGCAGACTGGAAAAAAATCACACCTCACATCATACACCCTGATCAAACTGGGTTCATTTAAGGACGACACTCCACTAACTATACATGTAGATTAATTAATCTTATAGACCACTCCACTAACAATACACATAGATTAATTAATCTCATAGACCACTCCACTAACAATACATGTAGATTAATTAATCTTATAGACCACTCCCCTAACAATACACATAGATTAATTAATCTCATAGACCACTCCACTAACTATACATGTAGATTAATTAATCTTATAGACCACTCCACTAACAATACATGTAGATTAATTAACCTTATAGACCACTCCACTAACAATACACATAGATTAATTAATCTCATAGACCACTCCACTAACAATACACATAGATTAATTAATCTCATAGACCACTGCAATAACAATACACATAGATTAATTAATCTTATAGACCACTCCACTAACAATACACGTAGATTAATTAATTTTATAGACCACTCCACTAACAATACACGTAGATTAATTAATCTCATAGACCACTGCAATAACAATACACATAGATTAATTAATCTTATAGACCACTCCACTAACAATACACATAGATTAATTAATCGTATAGACCACTGCAATAACAATACACATAGATTAATTAACCTTATAGACCACTCCACTAACAATACACATAGATTAATTAATCGTATAGACCACTGCAATAACAATACACATAGATTAATTAATCTTATAGACCACTCCACTAACAATACATGTAGATTAATTAACCTTATAGACCACTGCCACCACAATAAACAAAAGGCCATTATCACCTCCTTAGATGCAGAAAAAGCTTTGATAGGGTAAATTGGAAATTTCTACTCGCTACTCTAGGAAAATTTTGATTTAGAGAAAATGACCTCTCCTGGATAAAGATCCTGTCCACCTCACCCAGAACCTGTGTTAAAACCAATGAGCAAATGTCCTCAAGGTTCAATCTTGAGAGAGGCACCAGACAGGGGTGTCCACTCAAACCATCTCTCTTTACAATCTCAGAATATTCTATAAATTGGAACAAATCAGTCGTCTTGCCTATTAACTCTACATTTCACCACACACCTAACACCCCACTAAAACCAGGGAACATCAAATACCTCAGCATTAACATCTCAGCCAAGCTGTCAGACTTGGTAAACTTAAACTACCCCCCCTTATGAAAACAATGGAGGAAGACCTCACTCGATGGAGGACACTCCCTATTTCACTTCTGGGGAGAGGAGCAACAATCAAAATGATGGTCCTGCCTAAAATGAACTCCATCTTCTCAATGATCCCAACAAAACCACCAAGATGCCAAAATAAAGAAATAAGAAACTTAGAACAACTTCTCTTCTTTAACTCTTTGATTCCATTGAATGAGCTAATAGAACCATCTGCTATCAGTCAGAACAAGTATCTGGAACCTCTTCAGCTTCAGTCAATAATACCAAGTCAGTGTAATCTAGAAGAGATTGAGCTGAACTGACCTCAGACAGTGACAAAGCTCCTGAAGATCTCAGCTCCTAAACCTCTTTCTAAAATCATCTCAATCCTGTAGCTTCAAATATCTCAACATCCCTTCAACCTCCAGATGGGAAGAAGATCTCAACATCAACAGACCCAACGTTTAGCTCACTACTCTGTACGAATACATTCAAAATGAGCAAAAACACCAATATACAGCTCTGTTAGGTATTAGTGAAGGTTTTCTTATATTCATATATATTATCCTACTTCCGTGGAGAGGTCAATTTATTTAGTTTGTTATATATATATATATATATATATATATATATATATATATATATATATATATATAAAGTAATATTTCAATAATAATAGTACATTAATCTCTATATCCCCTTGTTTGTTTTCTTGAGGGATTATTTCAGTATTTGTTAGTTATTATTTTTGTAGGATTCGGTGAAGCCCGCCTCTCCGCCTATAAATAGTCGGTGTCTAAAGCGTTCGGGGCTGCCCTCTCTCGATGAATCCCGTACTGACACGCAGCCCGGCGGCTTCTCTACTTCGACCTCTCCCATTCGTACCCGCAGTCAGGCGGCTTCCTTCTCCGGCTCTTCCGCCTTCGTTGTATGTTTGGTGTTAGCACAGATCCTTTTTCCCTGGTGGGATCGGTGGTCCTGTTTTCGTTTTTTGTTTGTCCTGCAACAGTAGGTTGGGGGTTTTGTTTGTTAGATTGGGTGTTGGTACCGGCTCCGACGGCCCTGTACAGGGTTGGCCCGGTACCGCACCTGTTTGTTTGTTTGTGCCAGCCCACCAGGTACTTGTTCTTTTGGATATTTTTGGTAGTTTAGGACACGGGGTGGTTTTGGGTTTTGTCGGGGTCTAGTTTGTACGTAACCCGCTTGTTTTTCAGGTTCAACGTTTTTTTTGAATTAAAAACCCACGAGTGAATTAAAAGAAAATTAAATAAAAATTGTAAAAAACCAACTGTTTCCCAGTGTCCTTCCAGATATGTTCCGTCCCTCCTCGGGGTGTACAATACAAAGTCCTTCACAGAGTACTTTACAATACAAGGTTCTTCACAGGGTTCATTACACAGGACAAAGGATGTTCAAAATGGGTCTCAACATATGTTCAAACTGAACAGGTGATCTCCCTGATACTATCTACACACTGTGATCTCCCTGATACTATCCACACACTGTGATCTCCTTTATACTATCTACACACCGTGAGCGCCCCGATACCTATTTACACGCACTATGGCTGTGTACACCAGTCCAAACATTCTGGCAAAAGATTTGTGAAGATTTAGGGGGTGTGTTGGGGTCTCTAACCACTGGCTTCCGGCTGGGCTCGTACTGGGCCCTGCAGGACTTAGACTCTGCTGTCCGGCTGTTGGGTGGGGTGGGGGCTTCCTGCCCGAGTTCTCTTGCGACGCCTTGTCGGGGTGGGTGTTGTTCCCCGGGTTTTAGGCCGGCCGCTCGGGGATGGGGTGGGGTCCGCCTGGGGGGCGGGAGGCTTTACCCTCCCCCCAAGTGTGTGTGTGTGTGTGGGTGTGTGTGTGTGTTGGGTCTATCAAGGGGGGAGGGTCATGAGGCGGGACTGTCCTCCGACTGGGCCCGGCCGAGCCTTCGCTCTTCCTGGTCTGGGGGGGCCAGCCGGTCTCGGCTTAATGGCTTGGGTCGGGGCCCCAGGCCCTTTATCCTTCTCTTGTGGGCTCCTCTTGCTAAGGGGGGCGGGTCCTCTCTGCATTCTCCGTCTGGTGCTTTCCGGGTGGGGGCGTGGCTCTCTGAGGCCTTCCTGGGCCTGGGGGGCTGCCGGCCGCTGGGGTGGCGGCATCCGGGCCCGATGGCCTCAGGCCCCGGGGTGTCGCTATGGGCTCCCCCACAACAGTTCCGACCGCACCCAGTGGACAAACACAAACACACACACACACACACACACACACACACACACACACACACACACACACACACACACACACACACACACACACACACACACACACACACACACACACACACACATTTCCACTCACCAATGAGATATGTTACTGATGTCACTAGTTCTCTACCGTCATTTGTTCAACTTTCAAAATCATGTTTTTCTTTTCTTGTTGCTTCTTTGTTAATTCATGTTCCTGCTTGAAAATCATGTTCCTGTCTAGATAGAGCTGCTCAGGCTGGTTTAATCTAAAAATAGTTGGAAAGTATTTGGATCAGTGTGATAACTGTAAATAATATATGGAGCACTAACAAGGGTATTGTATGTTAACAATGCTCAATGTTCTCTCTTCTCTCTCTCTTTGAGCGTTCCCCCCCTGGTCGTGTACAGCAGCCATGCCAACTTCTAATAAAGCAGCAACAGGAGGAGACTCCAGGTCTCTTCCTGTTCAAGAGCAAAAACGGTTCTGACACCAGAAGGTTCTAGATCACATCATGTTGTTTGCCCAAGCTGCCGAACAGGACAAGGGAAAAAAAAAAAGGAAAAAAAAGGAAGGCGGTGCTCCATCCCACGATGTGGAACTTTTCACTGCCCAGACATTTTATGGTGCTCATGATCGCAGCCTGGATTCAAAGCAAGTAGAATGAAATGTTAGTCCGTGTTTTTCATCACTATCATTGCAGCGTCCAGCTGCTGTAGAATCTCCTCCTGTTCCTGAGAGGAACGTCTGTATCTCGTTAAAAGACCATGATGTTGTGTCGCGTGCCGACGTTTCAATAAACCAGTTAACAAATCAACCAGTGAGCACAAAGCAGCGGTTTGAAATAATAAAAAATTGCGGGGAAGTCGAGAGTGACAATCGTCACTACCAATCAGCAGGCGGCTGCGTTGTCGCTCCTCCTCACAGACCCGTTCCTCGGTACCTCAACGGAGGGGCAGCGGAAAATTGTAGCCGGCGGTCGCGGGTTCTTTCCGTACCATCCACAAGACGGTCCGGCAGAGAAAGTGCAGTGGAACTGCACCTTTAGTTCATCAACTCCATCTACTGCCACTAATGCCTGGTTCACACGGCAGGATTTTAATATTGTCGGCAGATTTGCCAAACCTGAGAGACCACACACACACACAGCGATAAATAATCCCAGGTTTAACAGTTTGGTGGTACAGTGTGTGGTGTGCAGACACACGGCAACATCAACACACCACACATGAACCGATTTCACTCACGAACGTCCCGGCATCAGACGGGAAATCTTGCAAAACCTCTCGAGATCAAACGTGATTCCTGAGTCAACAAACATGGCGGACGAAGAGGATGCATTGGCGATCATTTGTGGTGTTTTTATCAGAAACAACACGTTTTAAAAAGAAGAGGCGTTGGTCAAAGGAGGGAGACAACAGGAGCATGGTTGTTGGTCCAGTCCAGTGTTTCCTCGCCACTACGTCACCTCGCTTTTTGATTGGCTACGCATCACAGTCAACAGGCTCGTGCTGGTTTCCCCCTCGGGAGACACCACACACCATGAGAACTCGGCCAAAACAATCCAACATATTGAATATCCCCGATTTGCGATCGGAGCGGTCCCAACATCATTCCGAGCAGAGGAGAGCAGTCTCAACACACCACACACTGCAGGATTATCTGATAAGATTATCTTATGATGAGTTGAGTGTCTTTAAGATTATCGGAAGGGAGAATCGGAGCCATAATCGGCCTCATTATCCTGCCGTGTGAACCGGGCAGAACTTACACTGAGTTTATCACATTTTCTTTTGTTTAAATTTGGATAAATGAGGTTCCAGGTTGAACGAAAGTACAAACACATCATCTTATTAAATATTCAAATACTTTGAGACTTTTTTTCTGACAATCAGGTCTAAAAATGACAGATATTGAAGTAAAAAAAGCCTGAAATGTTTGTGTGTCATAAATCGTTTCAATGTTGTAAGGAACTTTTCTACTTGTCGTGGATTTATTGGAGTTTCTTCAGTATTCAGACCTGCAAAGAATTAGCTTTAACATCACATTGTGCCCATATTTTTCATAAAAAAACATGCTGATATCAACATAGACGTTTCTGGAGATTTCTGTTGTCCATAATGGTGAGATGAAAGTGTCTCAGGTTATCTCAGATTGTCTCAGGTTGTCTCCAGTAGCGTCAATCACTGATTTAGACGAAGGTCACTGTCAACAGCTCCAAAACTAAACTGCTTTTCAGGTCTCAGGTCTCCAACCGAAAGAAGTGACAGGCACTGATGAATTCTGGGAGTTTTCGCATCACCATGACAACCAGCAAAATAACAAATGCCCTCTTTAGGCAAAGTGTGCAGACTTTAATATAATTGTAATAATACACTTTGTCCCATTTGTTTTGGATATTTAGCAGATTCAACCTCACTCAATGTGTGTGCACTGCTGAAGATGCAAACTTCAATAAACTATAGACTGTTTTTATCAAAACACAAGAAAAAAATAAGATGTCTGATGTCAAAATCTAAATTTGATCCATTGTATTATCCATTAAAATGTGAATTAACAATAAAGAAACACGTGTAGACTCAAGCAGTCAGACACAAATCATTAAAACTTCACCAGTCTTCTCATGACAATTCACTGGTTTGTAACAGTCTGTGCTCGGATCTCAGTGTGTTAGTGGCCTCGCCACAGGGTATTGTGATGCGTCAGTGTGAGTGTACTGAGTGTATGTACTGTCCTGTACTGTCCATACCTGTCCTCGCCGCTGGCTAGGCTTGGTTCCAAGCCGAAAGAGGAAGCCGGGTGCGTAAGCCTTCCTTTGCCAGTACATAGCCTCTCCAACATCAAGACTCTCACTGGACCTCCTCGTGGTAACGCATGGTAACTGGGTACCTTGCGGACCCAGGCTAGTCAGTGAGGGATCTCGGAGTACCCGAGAACCCCAGAGGTGCAGTATGCCAGGCCCACCGGCGTGTGGTCACGCCCTGATACTCACCAAACCCGGGTCCGCTGCCTTGCGGGTAGGCTTTTAGCCAAAGGCTAGGGGAGACAACCCCGACAGAAAACCGGGCAGATGGAGCTCGTCAGCCACGGCAGGCAATCATCTAGGAGAAGGAAACTCTGACATAAAACCTACGGCACTTTGGATCTCACTTTCACCGTCCCAGTCATGCTGGGCTATGTCAGTGACCCTTGTTCTTAAAGGGTGGGGCCAGTTTGCGCGTACTGCACTTCACCTTAAAGTCTCGTAGCGCAGGCCGAAGGACATGTCCACGTCACGACCACAAACTCTTAAAAGTCCTGTAGCGATGGGAACGGGGCGTAAACGGCAGGTGGATGATGTCACTGGAAGCCGTAGTCTCAATCCTGCATGCAGGCGGTTCGGTGTACTATGGCCGCTTGACTTCGATGGAGACGACGAAGTCATGAGGTGTCGTCCCGAGCGTCCAAGCAGCCTTTTCTAGGGATGCACTGCTTGCTCCACATGGAGAAGGGTCAATAAAAGGCGGCCTAAACAAAGCTTGTTTCCACTCGGAACCCAGTTGGCTAACCGCGGTCAACGGGCATCATATCTCGCGGTCGACAAAATAAAATAAAAAATCAAAAGAGAAAATACACGGTTACGCTCCCTCAGATGAATGGACTAAAAGTAGCTTGTTGGAATATCCGAACTATGTTAGATCTGAAAAACAGCAATAGACCAGAGCGTCGGTCAGCACTGATTGCTCACGAACTCTCACGTCTAAAAATTGATATCGCAGCTCTCAGCGAGGTGCGCTTCCCAGAAGAAGGCAGTCTTCAGGAACGTGGCGCTGGCTACACCCTCTTCTGGTCTGGAAAGCCTGCTACAGAACGGCGTCAGTCTGGCGTCGGTTTTATGGTAAGGACATCCATCGCCTCCAGGCTGGATAGATTGCCCACTGGTCACTCGGACCGTATCATGTCCATGCGCCTCACACTCGACTCCCATCACCACCTCACTCTCTTTAGCGTCTACTCACCAACTCTTCTAGCAGATCCCCCAGAGAAGGAAAAGTTTTACTCAGATCTTCGTAGGCTTCTATCGAACACCCCCACTGAAGACAAAGTCTTGATTCTCGGTGATTTTAACGCCAGAGTCGGTCGCGATTCCGAAGCATGGAAGGGCGTCCTCGGCAGTCATGGAGTGGGCAAATGTAACGACAATGGGCGTCTGCTTCTCGAGTTCTGCTCAGAGCAGCAACTTGTCATCACCAACACTATCTTCCAGCAACGCGACAATCGTAAAACCACATGGATGCACCCAAGATCGAAGCACTGGCATCTCCTTGACTATGTGCTTGTCCGTCAGCGTGACCGGGTCGACGTCCTTCACACTAGAGTAATGCGTAGCGCCGAATGTCACACAGATCATCGTCTAGTCCGTTGCACACTTCGACTACGTGTCAAATTGAAACCTAGAAGTAGGGGGGGACCAATCAGGAAAAAGTTTCAGACTAGCTTACTAAAGGATCCTATCGAAAGAGAAAAGTTTCAATCCAGTCTTCAACCACGTCTCAACCAAAATTCT
Source organism: Lipophrys pholis (assembly GCF_963383615.2). Classification (NCBI taxonomy): domain Eukaryota; kingdom Metazoa; phylum Chordata; class Actinopteri; order Blenniiformes; family Blenniidae; genus Lipophrys; species Lipophrys pholis. Next base: position 27,411,843 of record NC_137633.1, on the reverse strand, counting down.
GATCCTTCTCCGGATGCACTCTGGGATCATATCAAGTCCTCTGTCCTTGAGACTTCAGAGGAAGTCTTAGGCTTCGCTAAAAAGAAAAATAAGGACTGGTTCGACGAAAATGATGTTCTTATCCAGGAACTGCTTTCAGAAAAGCGTTCTGCACATCAAGCCCATCTAGCTCAACCCTCTTGTTTAGTAAGGAAAGCAGCATTCCGTCTCGTATGCAGTAACCTACAGCGTAGGCTCCGAGAGATGCAGAACGATTGGTGGACCGATCTAGCTAAGACTACCCAGCTATGCGCAGAGCTTGGTGACTACAAGGGGTTCTACGAGGCCGTCAAGGGTGTGTATGGGCCAAGTCATCAGGTTCAAAGCCCTCTTCGTAGCTCTGATGGTCAGGAACTTCTCACCGACGGCACCGCCATTCTCAATCGCTGGTCAGAGCACTATCAGACTCTCTTCAATACCGACCGCTTCATCCAGGACGCCGCTATCAACCGTATCCCCCAAGAACCTATGAGAGAGGAGCTAGACGATCCTCCCACCCTTCAGGAGACAACTTGCGCTATCCACCAGCTTAAGTCAGGCAAGGCAGCCGGTATAGACGGCATTCCTCCAGAAATTTGGAAAAACGGTGGACCTGCTTTGCATACAAAACTCCATGAACTCTTCCTGTGCTGTTGGGAACAAGGTGAGCTACCTCAAGACCTCCGAGACGCCGTCATTATTACCCTGTACAAGAACAAGGGAGAAAAATCAGATTGCTCCAATTACAGGGGGATCACCTTGCTCTCCATCGCAGGCAAGATCCTTGCTCGTATATTACTGAACAGAATCATCCCGACAATAGCCATGGACCATATACCTGAAAGCCAGTGTGGCTTTCGTTCAAATAGAGGAACTACTGACATGGTTTTCGTATTACGTCAGCTGCAGGAAAAATGTCGAGAACAAAATAAGGGTCTCTTCGCCACCTTTGTCGACCTTACCAAAGCCTTTGATACCGTAAGCAGGTCGGGCTTATGGCTGATCCTGCAGAGGCTTGGCTGCCCTCCAAAGTTTGTTAATATGATTATGCAGTTGCACTTTAACCAGCAAGGTCAGATCAGGCTAAATGGGGAACTTTCCGAGTCATTTCCTATCAAGAATGGAGTTAAGCAAGGTTGTGTCCTTGCTCCAACACTCTTTAGCATATTCTTCAGCAGCATGCTGAAACAGGCCACTGAAGATCTTGAAGACGAAGACAACGTTTATATCAGGTATCGTCTGGACGGAAATTTATTCAACCTCAGACGCCTACAGTCCCGAACCAAAACCTTCAATCAGTTAATTCTGGATCTGCTGTTCGCTGATGATGCCGCTCTCGTCGCCCACTCTGAGAGAGCTTTGCAGCATATTACATCATGTTTTGCTGAGGCTGCCCAGCTTTTCGGGCTGGAGGTGAGTCTTAAAAAGACAGAAGTTCTGCATCAACCCGCCCCCCAGGACACGTATATCGCCCCCCACATCACCATCGGCAACACTGAACTAAAAACAGTACAACAATTTAAATATCTTGGCTGCATCATCTCCATTGATGCTCGCATTGATAAGGAGGTTGACAACAGGCTTGCGAAAGCAAATAGCTCATTCGGCAGACTGTACAAACGAGTCTGGAAAAACAAACACCTCAAATCCAACACTAAGATCAGTGTGTACAAAGCAGTTGTTCTTACCACCCTTCTCCACGGTTCAGAAGCCTGGGTTCCATACCGCAGCCACATCAGTCTCCTTGAACGTTTCCATCAGCGATGCCTGCGCACCATTCTAAACATCCACTGGAAGGACTATGTAACCAACACCAAGGTCCTGGAACGTGCAGGAGTAAGCAGCATAGAAGCCATGCTTCTAAAATCACAGCTTCGCTGGGCCGGACATATAGCTAGAATGGAAGATCATCGTCTACCAAAGATCATCATGTTCGGCGAGCTTTCGAGTGGTCACCGGGACAGGGGTGCTCCAAAGAAACGATATAAGGACTGTTTCAAAAAGTCTCTCAACATCTGTGGTTTAAACCCAAGCAAGTGGAAAACACAAGCAGAGGATCGAGTTGGATGGCGTCACACCATCAACGTAGCCGCCTCAACCTTTGAGAGTGAACGTAGGAGCAACTTAGCTGTAAAGAGACAACAACGGAAAGACCGGATAGCACAGCCATCAGACCCAGATGACCAATCCTTTATCTGTCGACACTGCAGCCGAGCCTGCCGTGCTCGCATTGGACTTATGAGCCACGAGAGGTCTTGTGGGAGAAAACGGGGTGGACCTCCTTCATGAATCTTCGTTCGCGAAGCCAAAGCCATGAGAACAGTCTGTGCTCGGATCTCACACCTTCAAGTTTATTTAAGATTGTTATATTTTATGCAGAAATATTAACTAACTTAAAAAAACTTTTTACAAACGAGACTGACATTTTGGTATTAGCTATTTCCAGTTTATCTGGTGGTGCCCCAATTTATTATTAATACATAAATAACAAATGTATGCAAATTAATAATTGTTTTATTAATAAATCATTCTTGATATTTTATTCATTATTCATTTGACATTTTTCATAAATTACTTCCAGTGATTTATTACTTTCAGTAATCTATTACTCTTTTTTAGTAATTTAATGCTAATAACCAACCATAAATCCCAACATTCTGTTAGGGTTAGGTTCTGTTAGGTACATGTCAGAAACACCACAGATATAAAATGTTTTTTTATATAATACATTTTTAATTCATTGCTGCACACAACTCTGGGTAGGCAGGCCAGCCTCTGCACACAATCTCCTGCTTTTGCCCACTCGTCTTTTTTTCCTTCTCTCTCCTGCTTTTTTATGTATCGCTCTTTGCCCACCTAATTTACCCTCTAGGATAAATAAAGTTTTTTCTGATTCTGATTCAGATTCTGATTCTGAATATTGATGAAAACTGTAATAACATGACAGACGAGTGAAACCTGTTGCTTACAACCGTTTATTATTAATCACATTATTGTGAATATTCAGATGACTTTTAAGACTCATCATAGTTTTCTAAAAGTACAGCTTTAGAGGAACGCTTTAGAAGGGAAAAGTTAACATTTACTTGCATGTTTATAAGCTTTAATAAAAATGTTTTCCTGTGTATCAAAAGAGCAAATAATACTAAATTAAAGAAAGAGGAAAATATAAAAGCTGTACACTTCCGTTATGGCCTTTGCATTTACATCGTGGCTATTTGCTGTTGTGTTGCAGCTTTAAACACAAAACCCCCAAAACATATTTATCTAGCAGCTTGCCGTCATCATTCTACTCCTGTGTAACCTGAAAACATGTCAGGATGTCGTCTCAAAGAGAATTATCTGATGTCCCAGCAAACGTGGCAAAAACAGCCTCTATTGTTGCTGTTGTCCATCTACTTGTGCGTGTGCAGAACGTTTTACTGCAGCCGTGGTGCACATATGTAGTCGCAGCCATTCGGAAATATGAAAGTTTTCCGTTTTCACTCTGAATCAATGTTGCGTAAGATTACTCAACAATTCAATTCAATTTTATTTGTAAAGCGCTAAATCACATCAACAAACATCTCAGAGCCTCTTACAATGATAGAGAACAACAGAACCCAACTAAACCTTCCAAAGCAAGCAGGTGTAACAAGCAACAGTGGAAACCAGGAAAAACTCCCTCGCATGGAGAGAAGTTCATAAGAACTCCCTCTCAGGAAGAAAGGGTGGGGCAGAGCCTAGACTCTGGAAGGGGGGGGGGGGGGCATCCGCCTTGACCGGTTGGGGGGAGAAGTACATGGGATAGGACAGGGAGAGAGAGGAATAGAAGAGGGAGAGAGAGGAATAGAAGAGGGAGAGAGAGGAATAGAAGAGGGAGAGAGAGAGGAATAGAAGAGGGAGAGAGAGAGAGGAATAGAAGAGAGAGAGAGAGAGGAATAGAAGAGGGAGAGAGAGAGAGGAATAGAAGAGAGAGAGAGAGAGGAATAGAAGAGAGAGAGAGAGAGAGAGGAATAGAAGAGAGAGAGAGAGAGAGCGGAATAGAAGAGGGAGAGAGAGAGTGGCAGACAGGCCAGAGAAGTACAAATACTAAGAAAAGTCTATGATGAGCGTTGGTCTGATGATGAACCAATCTCAGTCTGGAGTTTAAGGGCCGTGCCGTTGCGGTGGGGTCCCGGTGCTGTGGGGGGGGTCCCGGTGCTGTGGGGGGGTCCCGGTGCTGTGGGGGGGTCAGGTAGTAGGACCGTGGTAACTCCACTCTGGGAGTCTTGGGTCTGATCCCCTGGATCCTGCTCCCCTCCTGTCAGGATCTGGTGGCTCCAGTAATGTTGTTACACAGAGAGAAAGAAAGAAAGACAAGAAACAGAAGCTCCAAATGTAGAGTTCCTCCCTTTAACAGGAGAGAGGAAATCCCCTCAGCAGTCTAGGCCTAGAGCAGCTCAACTTAGTGCTCCTATTCTATTCCTAATGAGAAGCTCTATCAAAGAGGAAGCTTTTTAGTCTCCTCTTAAATAAACTAATGGTGTGGGCCCTTCGGACCGAGGCTGCTAGTTGATTCCAGAGTAAAGGAGCCATATGGCTGAAACTCCTGACTCCTCTTTTACTTTGAAGGACTTTAGGGATTACCAACAGTCCTGCATCCTCAGAGCCAAGGGCTCGTGGAGGGTGAGACCCTTCTAGAAGTTTCTCCATATAGGACGGAGCCTGGTGATGAAGAGTTTTAGATGTGATCAGAAGGATGTTGAATTCTATTCTAGATTTGATGTGAAGCCAGTGTAAGGATGCTAAGACTGGGGAGATGTGCTCTCTTCTTCCAGTTCTGGTTAGTAAACCTGCAGCACTTACGTTGAACGCCCGCTCCATCTAATGTACAACAATAGAAATACTTAAAGTTTTACCTCCGCTTCTTTAAACTGTAATTTAAAAGGAGTTGAATAAATCAGTACATCTAGCTCACTATAGGGGGCAGTGCTGAGCACACAGGTTGTTTTTTTTTCCATTTACAAGTTCAGATATAGACTTTTAAGTATTCTGAGTATTTTATTCATATCGGAACACTTTAGCTTTCCAGTGCAACATAAGGATGTAGACACACGACTGGTGGCCCGGACAAACACCGTCTCCTGGCAGAGTTTCTCGGAGGTGTGGCAGGATGACGCCGGAACAAACGTCAAACATGCGAACACACACAAGACGGCATCACGTTGTACCGAACTGTGACCCTCACTCCTTTTTTTAAGGCACAACTAGAATGGGGAAAAACAAATGCTAAAACCACAAAAATGGGTAACAAGCCTGCTCAAACAGCTTAAATAACTTCTAAAAACCCAAGGATTTCTAGAAAAGACGGGAAAAAAACTAGAAAAAAAAGAGCCAAAATGCAAACAGCTAAAATGTCAAATTGCCTAAAAACCTCTAAAATAGGGTACAAAACCAGCTGAAAATGTAATTAACTATTGACCATCCATAATTATAATTAAAACTTAATCAATGCAACATGAGAGGCAGTTTATGCTCATATATCAAAAACTATATTTGGAATAAAAAGAGCTGTGTTCAACTCATTTTAAAAGTGAAACGTGTTTTACGGCTCCAGTTACATTTGATTTGGTGGAAAGTGACAAATAAGGGTTTTTGTCTGCTTTAGGTGCCTTTTACCTGAGATCAACCTGCTGGAATGTGTTTGTTTGTGTGTGATGTGCACAGTGTGATTTAGCTCTGAGCTCCACCTCCTCCACCTGGGTGGTGTGACAGTTGCAGCATGTATACAACAAAGACCTAATGAATAATATTTAAAAAAAGAGGCTCCAGCAAGAATGAGAATCACAACATGAGGAAGAAATGTTTGTCTTTGACGACCCCTTTTCAATTAATGTTTATTATGTTGAGTATTTGTGAATTTTATATCAAAGGATTATTTTTATTTGCCAATGTTTTATTGATTTTTCCTTATTCTTGAATTGCCTTTCTGCGCGCCACCTTTGTTGTCCCTCTCGGGCTTCCGTAGTTCCTCCTGATACTCCTCAGTGTTAGTCTGTATAATAAATACAGACATAATGTCTGTAGTTTGTATGGCTGAGAGTAAGTTGTGGGATAATTTACTGCCGCAATATTGTGCTGTTTCTCTATAAATGGTAATTTTCTGGTTCCGTTTGGACCTTTTAGAGGTTTTTAGTTTGATATTGTGACACCGTGAAGAGAAACTCTTTGATTCCAAGAAATGTTTGTTTGATTGTATGAAGTGATCACAGGAACAATTGAACTGTGAAGAAAAGAAATGTTTAGTGACAAATTAACGGAGAAACTGAGGAAGACGAACTGAATGTGAAGTTAAAAGTGATTATCTTCATCATCTTCCTCATATATTAGTTTAGTGTTTACAGAGTTCGATGTTACCGACCGATTCCCACTGACTGAATGATTCTGACTCTTCCACATCAAGACGAAAATGAATATTAAGAAAAACCTTTAAAGTTTGACTGAATTAAAGACTCTCTTCCCCCCTTCTTCCTTTCCTCCCTCTTCTTCTCCCTCCTCTCCCTCTCCTCCCTCCTCTTCCTCTCTCTCCGCCTGCAGCAGCTCCAGGAAGTGGAGCAGCTGATCTCCGTCCCACATAGCCGTTGACCCACAACATGGAGTTTTGCACCAGTTACAGCGTCCATATGCAGAGAGCAGGTGGCGCTCGCACATCTGGAGGCCGGCGCTGGAGGACGAGCGAATGAGTGAGTGAACGAGTCCAAAGCAACAACCCGGGCAGCAGGCGATGAAGAGGAACTTCTCCACACTCAGGTTTGTTTTTACTCAAATCAGAAGGGACGAGGAGCTTCAGCCGGCTGCACCGGTTCAGATAAACAGAAGAAACTCAACGAATCAGCAAGTTTTTATCTCACGTATCAAAATGAGCAAAACGTAGAGAACGTTCTGGACGGGATGTACATCAACCTGCTTCATCTTCAGACTGGAGGATGATAAATCCACCCGCTCAAAGATGAAAATTGATTTTTGCCTTGAAGCCAGCGGCGCCGCTGGAGGCTGCAGGAGTGAAGACGTGACGCTGAGTGAAACCAGTCTGGATCGGGGTCAGAGGTCACGTCTCGTCAGTGGAGCCAGAAATTTCTTGACAGGCTCAGAAAACAAAGCGGGTCTCCTTCCTCTGGTCGCCTCCGTTTACAGTGTCGACTTTACTTGTAGGAAGTGACACATGTCACATCTGGGATTCAGGCGGCGCAGACGAGCGGCGAGCAGGTTGATCAGTCACCTCACGGCTCCAGAGGACGCCACCGCCGCCGCGCCATGTCACACCGCCGCCACGCTGCACCACCGCCACCACGCTGCACCACCGCCACCACGCTGCACCACCGCCACCACCGCCACCACGCTATGTCGCACTGCCGCCACGCTGCGCCACCGCCGCGCCAGCTGCTGACACATGATGAGAAGAGACCGAGCGGACCGAGGCACCACACACACACACACACACACACACACACACACACACACACACACACACACACACACACACACACACACACACACACACACACACACAAAACTTTATCCACGCGTGTGTGAAAGGATCAACAGGATAAATGAAAGTTTACAACGCCATCATGTGCAGAATATTTCTTATCTCCAGCAGAAACCGAGGGAACAGTATCTGATGACGTCATCGTTTTCTTGCTTGTCCACAACTCACAGCCGAACCGGCGCTCTAGAATTCTGCCACTCTGGGACCCGTGTTGAATAAAACTGATTTCGGGATTCTGAAACGCCGCGCCGTGTGGATGATCGTCTAAAAACAGTGCGTTTTACGTTAAACGGTGTTCTGGTGTGGACGGGCCCTGAGACTGACTGACTGTTCTAAATAGGTTTTTACATATATTCTGAAATGGACTTCACACAGAACTGCTATACCCCAAATCCAACTGTAGAGGGCAGAAAAACCCATTTGGGATTTTGTATGCATTACAATGTTTCTCCAGGTTTTCTCAGATTTTGCAGGTTTCGTCTCATTTATTAATTAAAATGTGTTTATTGCAGATTACTGAATGCAGACCAATAAATGTAAACTCGTAGAGCTGCAACCTGGTCATTAAAATGATCGCAAATGGTATTTTTTTGTCTGTTTTTTCCATTTGTTAGTAATGTTTGTATTTGACATGCGTTTATCCGAAGTACGTAGCTTCTGACCAGGAAGTGTGAACATTTTTATTTAACAATTATCTGGACTGTGGATTACACAATTCACATTTTCTTTGACCCGTCAGATCGACAAACAGCCTGAGATTAACCAGGAGCTCGATCTGTTCAGTTTATCTCTTAATCCAGCAGAACGTCTCAATACAAACCTGCAATCCAACAGGATTAGGAATATTTTCTCTGAGTTGTGTTAAACCTGTTGATTCCAGTTCAAGCTTCAGTCCGTTATTCTGGTTTAACAGGGAATATTGTTCTTGCCGTTCCGTCGGCCTCGACTGAATCTCATTTCTACCAAACAATCTGTTATTTGTTTAAAGTAAATCCTCCAATTCTCAGACTTCTGCAGCAGAAACTGGAGGAGAGACAATTTGATTAATAATTAAATGGTAAAATCCAACTAACAAGTAAAAAAAAAGTTCAATAACATTAAGACCCGTTTATTTGACTAAGATTATTATTATCTGATATTAGCTGATGCGTTAGGATATAATTGTTACTTGCTGTAGTCTAAAAGTGATGTTTTCAATACTTTTGAGTTGGTTTGATAATAAACCTGTTGTTTTTCTACGTGCACTATGAACATTCCTAAAAGTATTTATATTCAGCAGAGAGATGATGTATTTCTGAATCTGCAACTGTACTGAGCTTATAAATGGTCCAAACCATGGAAAAATACACAGAAATTAGATTAAATTTTCTTTTCTTCAAAAGACCAAAATTCATCCTTAAACTGCTTTTTAACATTTATTCTCATTTGTTTTTTTTAACAAAACAAATTAACTGAATTTACAAATCTGCATTTAACACCGTAAAAAAGTCTTAAAAAGGTATTTAGTTTGATATTGTGGGTCTTAAGTTTTGTAGAGCAGCTGCCAATAGTCGACACAATTGACGATAATAATTTGCCGACTGCACGGTGCGCTGCGCTCCTGCTGGTGAAACCTGCTCCTCTTCCTCCTTCATGTTCTGGTAATTAAACACTGGCGGTGTGACGTGTCCACGAGACTGCGAGACGGCGTGTGGCGTCTATTTACACTCTGCCCTGTTTCACCGCGCCTCCAGCTCGCTAATGAGTGTAGCATGTGTAGCATGTAGCCTCACTACTGTCTCAGCCCCAAAACTCCTTAGCATGTAGCAGGTAGCATGTAGCACGTAGCACGTAGCAGGTAGCATGTAGCATGTAGCATGTAGCAGGTAGCAGGTAGCAGGTCTCGGAGTTACATGCTGCACCTGGTTGGACAAACGCGTCTTAGGGACCCGCCCTACTCTGTTTCTGATTGGCTATTGCTGACTGCTTTCTCTAATCTCATTTATTTGTCATGTTTTAATTAGTTGTTAATTAATCGGAAAATGAGTCAGAAGATTAATCATTATAAAATGAGGCACTAAAGATTTGCTGCCATAAATGTTTTTGCTGTATTTTGTGTTGGAAGTTGAAGTAACATTAGTGTACCCAGTTCCAATTAGGAACCAACGTGTGCGACCGTGAACATGCTTTGAAATGGACCTTCGATTTTGTTCAAAGTAGATTTGAAAAAGTCTTAAATGTAAAGTGTAGGAACCTGTAGGAACCTGTAGGAACCTGTAGGAACCTGTAGGAACCCTGGCTGCTGGACACGTCAGTGTTTACAACAACATTTTGACAGTGATCGGTGTTCACATGGAAACCAAATGCTGACAACGCTGTAATTTGCATGTCAGGCCACTAGTGGGAGCTGTGTTTAGAGAACAGCTGGATATTCCTTTTCTCCGTCCCACCTCATGGTCCAAGTCCACTCGGTGTCTGGATGGAGAAACGTTCTCCACCTGTACTGATGGTGTAGGAAATGGTAGAAATATGAGTTTTAAATGAAAGATGTTGGTATCTGTTGAGAAACGTGAAATATCTGATTTAAGACGTTGTGTTCGTGTTGCATCCTGCCCCTGACCATCACGTTCTCTCTTTTCACCATTGGGAGGTCTTCATCACAAAGGAAACAGGCAGCAGGAGGCGAAGCTGTGTGAGGAGTTTATAAGTGTTTGACTTTATTAGGTCCAACCTTAATGTGTGTGCTCGCAATCGGCCGACACTTTGTGTTCAGCGCCACATTTTAACAAACCCACTGAATCATCGGCGGCCCTGGCGTTCGCTCCGGAACGTCTCGGATGTGCCGACAATACATTGAGCTCTTTTCACACAGAAGAAGTTGTGCTGCAGCTCGTCCAGCAGGTGAGTGAACCTCGTTTCCTCTCCACAGTCTCAAAGCTCGACTGCTCGCTGACGTGTTGATAGATTTGTTTTCTCTGCGGAAAAGTCCACGGACATTTAAAAAATAGAAACCTGGTCTCCATCTCGCCGCTTTCACCAAACTCACAAACAGTTTTTTTCTTTTCCTTTTACAGTTCTGAAGAGGAACTGACCCGAAGACGTCTTCAGGCCCAAACACTTAAAGCTGAATGAATGAATGAATACATGAAGATTCCTCTTCCAATCAATGTGACGTATCAATACAGCAAAAAGTGACTCTTGGCATTAAATCAAAGAATTGCAGAAGACTGAAGGTTAATAAGTTAACAGGTTAACATAAAAACCTCTGAGATCGTTTGATGTAAATTCAAACTGAATCCGACCTGTAAGTATGTGTATGTAAATATTGTTTGACTTTAGAATTGAACTCTTCATAGCTGCAACTTAAAAACACAACAACAGTCAGTGGCGTCCATCATGACGTGGTCCACACAACAGAATCAATGAGGAGCGAAGCCGAGCGGCTGGTCGAGAAAACACTCCGGCTTCAAATCTCTCCTTTAACATCGTCTCGGAGAAATAAAGTCTTAACATTTAATAGTTTTCTTTTACATCGAGGAATGTTCAAAGACAAAAAACCCAAACTTTTTTATACATTTTGGGGGAATTTTCCAGCTTCTTCGTCCTCAGTGTCTTTTCACTGTTTCACCTCCTGAACCGACGACCTGCTTCCCCGTCCAGTCTGCAAGTGTGTGTGTGTGTGTGTGTGTGTGTGTGTGTGTGTGTGTGTGTGTGTGTGTGTGTGTGTGTGAGTGTGAGTGTGTGTGTGTGTGCATGCTTGTGTGTGTGTGTGTGTGCTTGTGTCTGTGTGCGTGTGTGTGTGTGTGTGCGTGTGTCTGTGTGTGTGTGTGCGTGTGTGTGTGTGTGTGTGTGTGTGTGTGTGCGTGCTTGTGTGTGTGTGTGTGTGTCTGTGTGCGTGTGTCTGTGTGTGTGTGTGCGTGTGTGTGTGTGTGTGTGTGTGTGTGTGTGTGTGCGTGCTTGTGTGTGTGTGTGTGTGTGTGTGTGTGTGTGTGTGTGCGTGCTTGTGTGTGTGTGTCTGTGTGTGTCTGTGTGTGTGTGTGTGTGTGTGTGTGTGTGTGTGCGTGTGTCTGTGTGTGTGTGTGTGCTTGTGTGTGTGTGTGTGTGTGTGTGTGTGTGCGTGCTTGTGTGTGTGTGTGTGTGTGTGTGTGTGTGTGTGTGTGTGTGTGTGTGTGTGTGTGTGTGTGTGTGTGTGTGTGTGTGTGTGTGTGCTTGTGTGTGTGTGTGTGTGTGTGTGTGTGTGTGTGTGTGTGAGAAGCAGGAAATGACGTGTGCTTTCTTGTTTTGGCGCCTTGTCTCCTGGAAGCTGCACGCTGAGTCATGATTCACAGAAAGAGATTTTCAGGAGTGATTGTAGTGAGGGAGGGGGGGTGAGGGGTGGAGGGACAGAGTCGACACCCTGGCTTCTCTCTCGCACCTTGGCCCTCCCACCCCCACCCCCACCCCCTCCATTCCCGGCGGCGGTCCAGCCTCTTAGGGGTTGGAGAGCAGCGGCAGCCGGCCGAGGCCCAGCAGGACGAGGAGGAGGAGGAGGAGGAAGGAGGGCCGGGCCGGGGGGGCGCTGCCGTCTGACAGGCCTGGAGAGGATGGAGTGGAGTCGCCTTCACCCCCCCACAATCTCTCATTCTCATTTATCTGGAAACAAACACACACATCTGCTGATCAGATTCATCACAGACAGAGATGTAGAGACTCGGTCCTGCAGGTCGCTCCACGGAGCAGCAGGGAGACGATGCAAAGATCCAATCATTCCCGGATCGACTGATTCCATCAGCTGCACGCTTTCTCAATGTGCATGTGAGGAATCTGCCGCTTGTCCAGGGTCTGTGTTCAGAGCCGCGTTCAGCTCACGCCTGAAAACTCCCCGGTGGATGATTGACAGCTCCTGACAGCCAATCAGTGAGCTGCTTTAGGAAGACCCTCATTTCACTGTGTCACCAAACAACAAAACTTAGTCCAGAAAATAGGTGATTTTCCACCAGTTTTCTGATTTCATCATGATTTTGCTGATAAAGAAATCACCTGTTCAGTTTAATTGTTTCTGGAAATTTACTCATTTATTTATCGTAAAGACACTTTATTTGAATTATGGGTCAAAAACTGGTGACCACCTAAATGTTTCAGACTTTATAACGAAGGATGTGCAGGATGAGCCGCTAACAAACCTGGAGGCAAACAAAAGATGTGATTTGTGTTTTTGACTTCAGTTTTCTCTTTTGGAGTCAGTGGCCTCGTTATACATTGATTTATAATTAAATCTGTTGGCAGACGATCAATGAAGGTATCGGCAGAATTTCGGCTTCCAAACGTTTGTATGAAGTCAGAATTTTTACAAATTTATCATCATTTTTAACATCTAAGACAAAGTGAAAATGTTCAAGGTAAAACTGTTTGGGTTTAATAAATAATCTGCTTAAATAGGACTTTATGAATGTTGCTCATATCTGATTCCGTCGGCTCAGTTACATCAGAGGAAGATGCTCTACAATCTGGATGTTAGAGGAGGAAGATGTTCTATAATTTGGATGTTAGAGGAGGAAGATGCTCTATAATCTGGATGTTAGAGGAGGAAGATGCTCTATAATCTAGATGTTAGAAGAGGAAGATGCTCTATAATCTGGATGTTAGAGGAGGAAGATGCTCTATAATGTGGATGTTAGAGGAGGAAGATGCTCTATAATCGGGATGGTAGAGGAGGAAGATGCCCTATAATTGGGATGTTAGAGGAGGAAGATGCTCTATAATCTGGATGTTAGAGGAGGAAGATGCCCTATAATTTGGATGTTCGAGGAGGAAGATGCTCTATAATATGGATGTTAGAGGAGGAAGATGCTCTATAATCGGGATGTTAGAGGAGGAAGATGCCCTATAATTTGGATGTTCGAGGAGGAAGATGCTCTATAATGTGGATGTAAGAGGAGGAAGATGCTGTATAATCGGTATGTTAGAGGAGGAAGATGCTCTATAATTTGGATGTTAGAGGAGGAAGATGCTCTATAATCTGGATGTTAGAGGAGGAGGGTGCTCTATAATCTGGATGTTAGAGGAGGAAGATGCTCTATAATCTGGATGTTAGAGGATGAAGATGTTCTATAATGTAGATGTGAGAGGAGGAAGATGCTGTATAATCGGGATGTTAGAGGAGGAAGATGCTCTATAATCTGAATGTTAGAGGAGGAGGGTGCTCTATAATCTGGATGTTAGAGGAGGAAGATGCTCTATAATTTGGATGTTAGAGGATGAAGATGTTCTATAATGTGGATGTGAGAGGAGGAAGATGCTGTATAATCGGGATGTTAGAGGAGGAAGATGCTCTATAATCTGGATGTTAGAGGAGGGAGATGCTCTATAATCTGGATGTTAGAGGAGGAAGATGCCCTATAATTTGGATGTTCGAGGAGGAAGATGCTCTATAATATGGATGTTAGAGGAGGAAGATGCCCTATAATTTGGATGTTCGAGGAGGAAGATGCTCTATAATATGGATGTTAGAGGAGGAAGATGCTCTATAATCGGGATGTTAGAGGAGGAAGATGCCCTATAATTTGGATGTTCGAGGAGGAAGATGCTCTATAATATGGATGTTAGAGGAGGAAGATGCTCTATAATCGGGATGTTAGAGGAGGAAGATGCCCTATAATTTGGATGTTCGAGGAGGAAGATGCTCTATAATGTGGATGTAAGAGGAGGAAGATGCTGTATAATCGGTATGTTAGAGGAGGAAGATGCTCTATAATTTGGATGTTAGAGGAGGAAGATGCTCTATAATCTGGATGTTAGAGGAGGAGGGTGCTCTATAATCTGGATGTTAGAGGAGGAAGATGCTCTATAATTTGGATGTTAGAGGATGAAGATGTTCTATAATGTGGATGTGAGAGGAGGAAGATGCTCTATAATCTGGATGTCCATCCACAGATCAGGTTCGTTCCTCCAACACGTCCTGACACTTCTTGTTGTTCAGACTCGTCGGTTCAGAGTGAAGAGAGTTCAGAGGAAGTTGGCTCAGTGTGTATAAACCTGCTCTATGGTCTGTTTGGATAACGCCGCTCTCACCTGAGTAGGTATCTGTGCTCGCAGGATGTTCTGCTCCGTCTCCATGGAGACGCTCGGGGCCGTGGTTGCCAGGTTTGGGCTCAGGTTGTCGTTTGCCGGACTGGGAATCCCGGGCTGGCTGGTTTTCACATCCGATCCATTCCCAAAGGCCAGGATCGCGTTCTCTGGAGGACGGCGCAGAGAGACGCTGTGTTTTAGGCTTTTCTTCATGTTTTCTTCAAATCGCCTCTTAAATATGTAAAGAAATATACTACAGGGTCGAGTTATCATTAGTGGTTTCTTGTTAAAGTAAATCTGAAGACTTGAGTGGATAAAAACCTGACAAATACACAATAATGGAGCCACAGTGACATGAAATGATTAACAAGTTCATTATAAAACAGCTTCAAACTGCAAAAGAATATTAATGTGAATACTAACACAAATACTAATGTTAATCCTAATAGTAACACTAATGCTGAGACCTGACAAGAGTAAAAATTATGTATTTCAATAAAAAGTGGAAGTAAGGTCAAAGATCTCTAAATTCCGATTCGTGATTAATACAAACTGTAAAGTTTTACTTTGTGATGTTTCCGTTCTCTCCTCCGTACCAGCTGAAGCCTTTTATTTTACTTATTTGTCTCGTTTATTCACAGCAGCAGTTTTTTCACCGTCTCCTTGATTTCTGTGCCTTTCAGCTTTCAGACGTCGACCAATTCTCGTCAGTTAATCGCACAAATGTTCTCATTTTCTCATTTTGAATTTCATAAATGTTTTTGCAATATATTGTTCAGCAATTAGAAATAATAATTTCTTGCCAGGTAATAAAAGTAATAATAATAAAAATAAATTCATGGATTGAACATTGACAAGTTTTATAATCCCAGCAGTTTTACTGTGAAGTTAATCATCACAACCCGACACCACTTTGAATAGTTGATAATAACAATAATAGTTTAACAGTTTGCAGCCTGGGGACGCTGAGTAGAGAAAGTTTATTGTTGGAACACGAGTCGTCTTCCCCTCCAGTGTCCTTCTGCTGTTTCCTCCCGTGTGGCTCTGGACTGTGATTGGTCACTTTATAATTAGACACTGGGGGATTGTAATTACACGCCGGTCACTCTCTTATTGCGAGTCATCAGCACGCTCAATGGACGAATTGGTTTTCTCTAATCTGAAGACGGTCACGAGGCTCCACAATTAAAATTCATGACCAGACTGCCATCTGTCCTCGGTTCCAGAAAAAGCCACAATGCTCCTGAAACAATTCGGAGACGATCTCTGGATAATGGCTGCTCAGATCTTCCAAATGTGTACGTCTTGTTTCCTTTCTGATGTGAGAAACTGCCAACAAATGCTCGGCGTGAGTCGTTCCTGCCGGGGGAATCAAGTTTGAAATGTTACTTCTCAGGCGAAAAAAAAGAAAAAGTAGTGCCGTCTTCAATCTTGTGCGCCACTGAATCGTTACGACAGAAGACACACAGGAGTGTTGGCTGAGCAGGGATTGGATTTCCTCTGTATAAATGTACATGCTGTATGGGAAGTGGTTGTATTCTGGCCAAACAGAGGAGCCAGATGGTTTTAATTACAGAACTCTCACCGGCTGAAGCCGCTGCAAGTCAGACAGAATGAAGCTCCACTTAACGGCACATTGAATATCGGCGTGAGAAGCCTGGTCATAAAGAGAATTAATCAATAATCCGTCTCCTTCCAGCCGCCCGGCTCACTTGAGGAGCTGCAGGCAGCCATGTTTCCTAAAAACACTCCACATGACTCCAGACTGACCTGTTCACTGACATGTATTCAGGTGCTCTCATCACAAACTCTTCCACAGTCTCATACTGTCTCTCTGGTCTTGACTCTTCTTGCCAGATTTGACAACCAGTTTCATTTCTTGTCTTGTCTGTTTTTTCATGCCCCATACGGTCTTGTGTTGTTTTGACTCAAAGTGTCTTGTCTTATGTCCTGTCTTGTCTTTTCTGACCTCATCTTGTCATCCTGTCTTGTCTTGTCATGTCAGTCTTTTTCTTGCCGTGTCTTTTCATGGCTAATCTGGACTTGGGTCACATCTTTTCCTGCCTTGTTCTCTTTTGTCCTGGTCTGGTCTGGTCTTGTCTGCTCTAGTCTAGTCTGCTCTGGTCTGGTCTAGTCTGCTCTGGTCTAGTCTAGTCTGGTCTAATCTGGTCTGGTCTGGTCTGGTCTAGTCTGGTCTGCTCTGGTCTAATCTGGTCTGGTCTGGTCTACTGTGGTCTGGTCTGCTCTGGTCTGCTGTGGTCTGGTCTGCTCTGGTCTGGTCTGGGCTGGGCTGGCCTGGCCTGGTCTGGTCTGGGCTGGGCTGGTCTGCTCTGCTCTGGTCTGGTCTGGTCTGGTCTGGTCTGCTCTGCTTTGGTCTGGTTGGGTCTGGTCTTCCCATGACCAGTCTTGTCTTGTCATGTTTTTTGGAGGTCACCATTTAGAGGCCTTTCCATCATTTTTAAAAAATCGAAAGCCATCATTTTCGCAATTGTGACAACTTGCACCATTTTGACCATTCAGAGGTCTTGTCTTATGGTGTCATGTCTTTTCCTTTCCTTCCTGGTCTTTTCATTCCGTGCTTCATCCTCCTTTGTCTTTTCTTATCATGCTCTATAAAGCTTTGTCTTGTCTTGTCTCGAAATGTCTTATCCTGTTCTGTCTGGACTTTTTCTCACCACGTCTCTTCTTTCCTTGGTTCTTCTTGTCCTGTCATGCCTCATCTTCACTTGTCTCATATTGTCTCGTCTTGTCCAGGAAAGAAAAAGCACAGTGAGACAATTCAAGACAAAGCTAGTCTTGATGCGTTTGTCTCACCTTGCCTCACCTCATCCTGTCCTGCCTTGTCTTTTCTTTCATGCTCCATAAGTTTTGTCTTGCCTCATTTATTCTTGTCTTGCTTTGCCTCATCTTGTCCTGTCACATCTTGTCCTGCTTCAGCATGCCATGTCATGTCTGATAGCTCCTCTTTCCACGTCTCTTCTGGCCCGGTCTTCTCTTGTCCTGCTTTGCTTTGCCTGACCTGGTCTCGTCTCATCTTGCCATGATGGTTTTGTCTTGTCTTGTTTTGTCTTCTCAAAGTGAGAACAATCGTTCTTTCTTCAGTCCGTTCAAGAGATAACCTCCAGAAATGCCTGTTTAGTAACAAAAAAATACAACTTGAGATTAATATTTACAACTAATCTCAAATTATTGATTTTTAATAAACAACTGAGCCTTAAAAAGTTACTATACTATTTATTTTACTACACGGATCCATGTACTGTAATCTGACTGGCCTCATCAAGTGAAGACACTTCCTGATGTGTCTGTGCATAAGACATGAAAAGGTCTCTGAAAAAGAAACTCAGTCTATCTGTAAGTATAATAAATAAAATGCCTTAATTAAATTAGACTCTGTGCCAACTGAGCAGCACAACTTGTTTGTAAGAAACATTCTTTGGAGAAAATGCGTTGCTCACCAGGAATCTCAATCACCTGCACTCCGTTTTATTTCCCTGCTCTGGAAGCAGACGTGTACCGATCTGTTGCTCTCAGAGAATCAGACCCGAGTCTCAGTCCGTCCTTCAATCAACCCATTAACCAAATGTGCAGAATAATGAGTCTGGTCTGAAGCTTCACCATCCTTTAAAGTTTCAGCTCTTCAAAACATCTCGATTCCTGCCATAATTGAGTCGCAGCGAAAGGTTCTGAAGTGAGGTCAGAATCACATGGATTAATTTTGTATTTCACTGAGCTTTCATTCACTCAGCGAAGCCCAAGGACGTCCACTCTCAGACCCTCTCCACCTGGCTTCAGCAAAATATGAGCACCACACAGGGTCACACACACACACACACACACACACACACACACACACACACACACACACACACACACACACACACACACACACACACACACACACACACACACACACACACAGAGGAGGCTGCAATAGAAATGAATCATATCATTATGAAATGTTAATATTTCATGCTGAAGCATGATGGAAAACCTCTACAGGCTGAAATCTGCAGAACAAACCGATAGCAAAGCATTTTCGTAAAGGACACACAGTTTATGACTCCTCACAATGAAGTTATGAAAGAGTGGAAACGCAGCAGCTGATTGGCTGCTGCTGGTCGCAGCCGCTGTTGTTGCCCTTGATTAGCACTCGAGGAGGAAAAAGCAGGAGCAGCTTTTCACAGCACGATGAAACAGATGTACGCATCTGTGCCACTTGAGAGTGCAGTTAACTCTGCAGCCTGTGCATATGCCCGACATCAGCGGTCACGGGTGGTAACTGCCAGGCCCCGCCCACAGGAAATGTGAAGTGATGAGTGAGTGCAGACAGTTTGTGCAGCTGCAGCATCCAGAAGCTGAGTCATAACATCCAATCACCAAACAATGGCTGCTGATGCTCCGGCCGCCACCACCAGCCAACAATTATCTTCAACAAAAACAGCAAAAGTGAAGCAATGTCATCTGCAAACACTCGCAGCAATTTGTGAAATCACGTCCGACCTTTCTCACAACAGTGATTTCATCTGCATTTCAACAATAGTACGTTGGTGGTTTCTGTCTTCTGGAAGAGAAGCTCCCACGTGGTGAATCTGTCAGATATCTGCCATCGCTCAGGCTTTTCTAGAAAGTTACTGAAACAAAGAGGAGAGATCACAAAGAAATCCTCGTCCTATCAACAGTTTTTCCTCACTGGTTTCTTTTTCTGCAGAAGCTCCAGTTTTACGTTCAGTGTTTGGACATAAAAAAGCCCATTCAGTCAGCGAATGTCTGATCTCTGGATTCCCTGCAGGTATTTCAATCACCGGAGCTAAAAGTTCCTGATCTCTTCTGCCTGCTGTTTTTCTTAAAACAAGCAAAGTTTCTTTTCAACGTCCTTTCTAAGTGTAAATAACAATGTGAAATATCATCATTTGTAACTCCACAAAGGAAACAATGCATCTTTCATTACCTTCGCAAATGAAAGGGGGGGGGAAGGTTGTGTTTTTGTCTGCATGTATTCATTTATTGATTTGTATGTACCGAGTACCCGTTCGAGTATATTTACTGGTTTGTATGTATGTATGTATGTATGTATGTATGTATGTGCCCCCGGCTGGCTCAGCTGGTAGAGCATGAGACTCTCAGTCTCAAGGTAGAGGGTTCATGTCCCACGCTGGGCGCCACCTTCCTGTGGGCTCTCCACCTTCCTGTGGGCTCTCCACCTTCCTGTGGGCTCTCCACCTTCCTGTGGGCTCTCCACCTTCCTGTGGGCTCACCACCTGCAGGAAGGTTCTTAATGGGTCAATGTGATCTGGGTGACAGTGCTCAGACTGACACCCCCACCCCCACCCGGAAACGGATAAGAGGGAGATAATGGATGTAACCAACTTTTTGCAAAAACAGTTAACCAAAATTGCATGAAACCTTCAGGTTGTCATCATCCAAGGACCAATCCATTACATTTTGGGACGTTAACGACTAACCGTTTCCGAATAAATCCCCCAAAACTGCAAAAAATGTCCCATACAAAGTGGATGAGAGAGGCTGATCATGGAGGAGATCAAAGGAGATCAGCATCTGTTGCCATGGAGACGCTCCCTGCTCAGTGTTTCACACAGTGATGTAGCTACCTGACTGGCTAGTTAGCATCAATATGAGCTAATGACTAACATGCTATCAATGCTAACTTAGTTCCACAAACACATGTGGCGTTGGAAAAGGTCAGCGATCTACCGAGTGTAGCTCTAGTTGTTCAGTTCAGTCATATTAAGACACTTTTACAGCAACAAACTCAACTTCCTGCCTTTTCTTTGTGTTATGATTTAATAACAGTTTTTCTCTTTTGTCCTTTTCTTTTTTTGCAGGAAACTGGTTCAGTGAGGTGATTAGTTTTCCTAAAGCTTCCCAACAGATCAATATTACCTCTGAATAACATTTAGTTGGGTTTGAACACATAACATGAATAAACTAGGGGTTGAAAGTCTGGATTTCCTGATATTTAAATGATTAGATTTTGACAACTGCAATACAAATTGTAAGTACACAAATAAATACTCATTTTAATTTCTCAGTTATTCAGGTCATTCTGAATTTAAGAAAACTATGATTGTAATAGTGTAATAAAATATTTGAGCCAACATGGTAATGACATTAATTTGATAGGTTTATTACATCATTTTTAAGTTTCATGCTGCAGTTAATGTAAAAAACATCAATAAGAATATTACTTGAAAATTTACAATTCTTTTTGCAGTTTTAGTACATTTTGATTTAAACTAACAGTTATGTCATTGTGCGCTTGTTGTATAATGCATAATTTAGTTTTTGTTGGATTTATGGGATTTTTTTTGTCTTTTTTTACATTTCAGAGTAAAGCCATCACTCTTGGATTTACTACAAGGAAGATAAGTTATGACCAAATGATGGATTAATATTCAAAAGGCATTCATTGTCATTGGGCTAATGGGCTACTCTGCAGCAATTACACTAGCATGAAAGTCACTTCAATTAAAATTTGCTTAAATGAAGACATGTATGAGAGAGTCATCAATTAATATTCCCCAAGTCGTAGTGAGAGATCGATGTGTGTGCTTGAGAATCGGAGCATTATTCCATCTGTTCCCAGTGGAGGAGAAAAGAAAGCGGCCGCGGCTCGCTGGTTATTAGTGATGGGATTTCAAACTGTGGAGTGTCGGGCTGCGACACACGAACATCGATTTCTCAGAGGATCATAACAAATTGATCCATTCTTTGGAGGTAGTTTGCCTTTGCAAACTGAAATCTGCCGTAATCAATGCAACATGAAGCTTCAAGCACAGCAGCCTGTTTGGGGGTGAGTGTGTGTGTGTGTGTGTGTGTGTGTGTGGGGGGGGGGGGGGGGGGGGGGGGGTCGCATGCTGTCCTTGATAGTCCACCATCTAATTAAGAATCTGCATGATGCAAAGGAAAAAGCAGAGGCGACAGCAAGGAAAACAAAGGAGTGTTTGTAGATATTCACACCTTGCAGAAAGGCTGCGTGCGAATGCTGCTGCGGGTCATTAGCGTTAGTAGGGACGGGGGGAAAAGGAGCCAGCGTGCTCAGTGTGCAGTTAGCTTCTGCAGTTAGCGCTCCGCAGTTAGCTCCTAGTCAGTTTGAACAAGGTTTGACTTCATTCCAAGAGCCGGTTTGTGTTGCAGGCGTCACGACTCCAGGAGGCTCCCCGCTCTCTCACACAGGGCAGCGCTCCCCCATGTGGGACTTGGCGGGTGGTGGTCCTTCCTCCTAGCTTGTTCCGGCTGTGCCCGACCGGTCACCAGGTGCTCTCCGGTTGGTCCTCATTTTAAAAGAAGGGAGATCAGAGAATGTGTGCAAACTATCATAGTATCACACTTCTGAGCCCCTCTGGGAAAGTCTGTGGGGAGTGCTGGAGACGAGACGGAGGGGGGACCATGAGGATTTCATCCTGAACCAGTTCACCCTCTCACAGACCATCCAGAGGAGTTCACCAGTCCAGCCTACATGGGTTCTGTAGACTTGGAGAAAGCCAACAAGGCCTATGTACTGGTTCAGTATGGCGGGAGGTCGATGTTTTCTCTCAGCATTGTGCTCGTATCAGTGAGTTTCTGTAAGCAGTACTCTACGGTCCATCATGTGAATGAAGGCGAAGCGAAATGTGAAGCATATCACTAATAAACTGTGTGGTTTGGTGTTTTTAAAGTCTGTGGATGTCCAGTAATGCCATGCAGAGACGAAGTGCACATTAATATCTTCAGTATTTAAGTGGTTTTAACATTTCCTTTGTAAATGTTTGAGGATTTTTTCAGTCTTTTTAGGTGGGGAACTTCAAGGGGTTTCCCCCGGGGCGAACCTGCAGAGCACTCGGCCCGGTACCGACGGATCACTGGTTAGCCTCACTTTTTCTCTTCTTACACAGCCAATTTAACTTGCAGGAGAAAAAAAAGTTGAATAATTGTGGAAATAAATGAGCTTCACCTCCATCTGTCCTCTCATTTTTCCATGACACACTGAGCTTTCTGGAGATGCTGCTGCTCTGCATAGTGATGTGTCCATTACGGCTGAGATGAGCAGTTACAGCAGGGTGACAGCTGTTTTCAAAACCTGAGATTTCTTCTACTCCTCTCTACGGTTTCCTCCGTCCTCAAACAACTGTATTCCTCCCTGCCACTATCCTCTCTGTCCGCCTCATTAGTTCGGAGGCAGGGAACCAAATTACGCTCAATTACAAAGTCATCAAAGGCCATCTGAAGTCCTGTCTCAGCAAGCCAGCCCAGCACAGCCAACTCACTCTGAATCCACCGCAGACAGAGAAAGCACCGAGAGACTCCAGGAGGATTTTTTTAATTGACCGAGTTGCTTTTTACATGTAAAACACAAGCGTCAGCGGAGGAGGAAGGTCTGCTGGCTGCAGCCGGAGTGAATGCCATTTAATTCTTTGTACACTGTGATTACACGAAGAACATGGAGGGAATAGAAAACATTCATTTCTCCAATTATTGGCTTGAATCCTGACTCTTCGTGCCAAATCATTATGTCCCCCAAACAAAAGTGTGGTCTGCCTGACGCTGGAAAAGAGTTGAAACTCCAGAGGAGACGAGCGAGCAGCATGCACGGCTGCTCCATGAATCGCCTCGCACATTAGAAACCTGCTCATCCTTATTATCACATATGCACTGTTTGGCTTCAGTGGTTTGCTGAGGCGGGAGGGAAGGAGTGTTTTCATTCCTCTCCTCACTGAGACTCAGGGAAACGAGGACAGTCTGACTGAGGTTTGTTTTTCTGGGTCTCTAAGGAGCTTACAGTAAATAGCACACAGTGAGTCTGAGTCCTGACTGCAGGATGCTCACCGGAGCTCCACTGGAAAAAAACAAGACATCCATCAACCAGCCGGAAAACATGTGTGTTATTCTGGGAGATTTGACTCGACGGGGGATTTGACTGGATGTAGAGCTGCTCACAGAAACACCAGCCTCCAACAATAACCTCACACATGTGTGTGCTCAGCCTTCACAATGAACACAACATTTTTATATTCATCAGTTGCTGAAAATCAGTGTGTTGACACTATTGTTGATATTAATATTCACCTGAAAACTGTTAGAATTTACTCCGTACTTTACGTTGAATGTTTTTCTCAATGGAGGTGAAGTTACATCTGTTACTGGAGGAAGATGCTCTATAATCTGGATGTTAGGAAGAAGATGCTCCATAATCTGGATTTTAGTGGCCGAAACTGCTCTATGATCTGTATTTTAGAGGAGGGAGATGCTCTATAATCTGGATGTTAGGAGGCATATACGTAGTTCATAATCTGCACGTTAGGAGGAAGATGTTCTATAATCTGGATGTTAGGAGGAAGATGCTCTATAATCTAGATGTCAGTGGAAGAAGATGCTCTATAATTTAGATGTTAGTGGAGGAAGGCGCTCTATAATCTGGATGTTTGTGGAGGCAGATGCTCTATAATCTGGATGTTTGTGGAGGAAGGTGCTCTATAATCTAGGTGTTAGTGGAAGAAGATGCTCTATAATTTAGCTGTTAGTGGAGGAAGGTGCTCTATAATCTGGATGTTTGTGGAGGAAGATGCTCTATAATCTGGATGTTTGTGGAGGGAGACGCTCTATAATCTGGATGTTAGTGGAGGAAGGCGCTCTATTATCTGGATGTTAGAGGAGGAAGATGCTCTATAATCTAGATGTTAGTGGAAGGAGATGCTCTATAATTTAGCTGTTAGTGGAGGAAGGTGCTCTATAATCTGGATGTTTGTGGAGGAAGATGCTCTATAATCTGGATGTTTGTGGAGGAAGACGCTCTATAATCTGGATGTTAGTGGAGGAAGGCGCTCTATTATCTGGATGTTAGAGGAGGAAGATGCTCTATAATCTGGATGTTAGAGGAGGAAGATGCTCTATAATCTCGATGTTAGTGGAGGAAGATGTTCTATAATCTGGATGTTAGGAGGAAGATGCTCTATAAACTGGATGTTAGGAGGAAGATGCTCTATAACGTGGATGTTAGGAGGAAGATGTTGTCTTGTACCACGTCTCATTTAAAAAGCTTCAGCTGCAACACTCGAGCGTTACTGTTAATTTCACAGCACTAAAAAGCTGTTTGGACGAAAATAGAGCTGTTTGTAGGAAGGTGGTGAACAGTGGGCGAAATCTGCTTTTTGAGTGGATCGTTTCAATAAACAGCCGAATCAAAGCTCAGGAACCCACATGAATGATGTCTGACGAGAATCAACACAAACTGAACCTGGACTGTTTATCTGGATCAGTGTTTATATCGTCTCTGCTGCTTTAGATCAGAGTAAAACATGACACAGCATCACTAACAATTATACCTCTGGAAAAGTAAATAATACATCGGTTTGCACATTACTGCAGCTCCACAGGTACGTTTGTAAGTAGGGAAGCACCGATAATACTTTTCAAAAGAAACAGTACGAGTACTAACTTTTAACAACTTGCTAATATCAGCATGAATATAGCATGTAGCATGTAGCATGAAGCATCGCTGGTGTGTGAGCCTGAAACTCTTTAGCATGCAGCATGTAGCATGGCTAACTGGAGTTACGTGCTGGGCAGTTAAACTAACGAGAGACATCGGGCAACTCTGCTGGTGATGAAGTTGCTGGTCTTGTACAAACCACTCTGTTGTTCTCATTAATATTAAAGAATCTCCAAACTGCCAACATCGCTCGGACTCTCTCCTCCCTGCTGCTGACGCATGACGTTACATAATACTCCCGGGGTTGTAGGAGGGAGTACTCTGTGCAATATTGTACCCGATAGCCGGTACTGGTATCTGTATATCAGTATTTGTAACAGTAACATGTGATCACTTTAACACGGATCTTCTGTGTCAGGAGATACAGAAACTTGTTTTCTGGTGTGAAACACAGTTTGAATTGTTTTGTCAGTGGAGCTTCGCTCATTCAGAGAAGATCTCCTTTCGTCACAGCGACCACACAAAGACAAAGGCTTGACAATCATAATCAGCTGCACTTTATCAGTCACATAATATCAGTGGCGACACCAACTGACAATTATTGTTTTCTTTAACCTGCTGAGATCCATTTTCTGTCTAAATGAATTTACAGGTTTTAACCCCGAAGCGTTTCATCATTGTCTCTGATCTCCCTGTAGCCATTAGTCAGGGTTTTATTTGTGAGGATTTATAAAAGATTATCGACTGCACCGCAGTAACAATGCCGAATGTCTGGGCTGTATTGTGTCTCCGTCCCAACAGATGCTTTCAAACACCATAAATGATGTGTTTAGTGACAGTAAACGACAAGCAGACAGCGGAGGTCTTCAGATGAGCCGTCAGGAAAAAGTTTTGCTGCAGTTTAATGAGACTACGGAGGGATTTTTACACTCAGAATGTAAAAGACACAACACTGAGACCCGCTGAGAAGTTTCTGGACATTTCACTGCATTTAACTCCAGAAGGTTTCATTAAAATTGGCTTTATGTTGAGATTTGAGTCATTTTAATTGTTTAGTTTTTGTGAAAATATCAACATTTTCATAATGTATACTCTGCAGCACAACAACGTGAAAAGGGTAAATGTAAAGATTATTCTGGCTCTAACCAGTCTGACCCACTCAGGATGAAGTTGGACTGAAAGTGGCCTCTGAACTAACATGAGTTTGACACCACTGGATTAAGATTTCTAAGCTCTTGATGGCTTTTACTTGAAGTTTCTGAACCACTAGATGCTAACGGGTCAAAGGCCAACATGTTTTCCAAACAAGTGGCTGTGCCAATGGCTTTCCTCCACCTTCTGACCATCCAAACTCCCGTGTGTCCTGCCAACTGCTGAATAGAAGGGTGCCGTCACAGTTTTACTTCAGATCATTCTGCCTATTGTCTGTATCCGGACCAAAATATCACGGTAGTCTGGGTCGTGTTCAAACAAACTCTGATCCCAATGCAGTACATTGAACCACTTTCCCTCTTCTGCACCTTCGCCTCCAGCTTTACGAAGTACCTGAAACACTTTGATATGTCTCACCTGAACTTAAGGAGCCGATGTGTGTCTCCGCGTCGTGCTGCTCGATGAATCCAAACACAGCACAGACATTACTGTTCAGGACGTTATCAGAACAAACACTGAGGGGTTTGAGACTGAGTGTGGCCGAGGTTGTTGGCAGCTCTTCGGGCTACAGGAGCCTCTTAAGCTCAAGATTGTGTGTATGTGAGCAAGCTGGTGCACAACACAAATTCACGCTATGATCACACCTCAGTGCGACTGTTCACACCTGCTCTGCTGGACTAACTTCACCTGTGTGGACCAAAACACTGCAGGTGTGAAGACACTCAGCCCCGGCCTGTCCTCTGTCCAGAGTCCACTGAGACCAGAGGATGATGGAGGGATGGATAACTAGTCCAAAACCACTTCACTATCATATTTTAATGTGTTTGCCTGTATCCAGCACCAATGCTCATGCTAATGCTGATGTGTCTCATCAGCTGGACGTATCAACTCTAATGCTTCTTAAACCAAACAGGAAGTCAATGAAATGAAAAGCTTCCGCACTGTGTTTGTCCACATATGAAATTACAGGCGAGTCCCATCACAGCAGGTTGTGAATTAAACAGTTATCTTAACTGAGTTCTTTAACCAGGCTGTTCTTTTCATCTCTGCTCGTCTGGGAATATTCAGAATAACTTCTGCCTTTATCTTTTCTCTTTAAACTGAACTCCTCTGCCCTGTGGCGCTCCTCCATATTTCTCTGTCCACATTACAAAGTCCGGAGTCTGTGTCTCCTTCCTCACTGGCCTCCATGCCCCCTGGAAATATAAAACCTGCCCTTCAGAAAATAAAAAAGGAGCATCAAGCAGCATCTATTCAGTAATAAATCCACTGGATTTAAACAGATTACTGTTGCAGAGCACAGAACTCACAAAAGTACACAGGCAGGACACGATCTATGAAAACGCTAAACTTTGTTGTGTTCTGGGTGTCGGGTTACAACGGGATCCACTCAAGATGCAACTTTCTGAAAAAACGCTCGGGCGCCATCTCCTTGTTGACAACAGAAAACACTGCTACTGCACATGCTTAGTAGAACCAATCAGAACAAAGTTTCCTCTGTGGTGTCATGACTCTCAGTCCATATTCTCCTGGACTTGGTAGTTTTATTTTGACAGTCACCGTAATAACAATCCAACTTGGTGGTCTGTTCACTAGGATGTTCGTGTTCTCCTTGTTAATGTTTAGAGTGGATTGTTCCCTGCTGCATGTAAGTGTGCTTTCATCACTAAAACAAAACAACAGCGCCAACTAGTGGGCCAACATGCTAACTACACCATTTTCAGTGTTTCTGCCGTTACTGAGGAAACAGGCATCTTTTCCAAAAACGTCACATAAACACGAAACCTTTCTAAAACAATGCGGAGCCTGATATTCTGCATGTATGAAAGCAAACACATCGTCTGCACATCCGTGTGGAGCCGATCTAACAGGAAACACTGAGGGTTGTAAAATAACACATGCTTCTTTCAGCACCTCGTTAGTAGTTTATGAAACAAAACCCTCATTCAAGGGGATGTCACTCATGGTAACTATCACAAATCATCTACTGTGAAACAACTATGAACCTATTGCCATATTGCACAACTCTTCGTTTTACTGTACGGTTTGTTAAATTGCACTTTTTTTGTTACATGTTGTTAATTTGCACAGAGAAAAGCAGCGCTCCAATTTCATTATATATCGAATAATAATGAAGTCTGTTCTATTCTATTCTATTCTATTCTTTAAAATGTTTGCAAACTTGCCCAATCTATTTATGTAATCATGCAAATTACCAGACTTTATGCAGGATCTGAGTAAATCAAAGCAAAATAAAACTTGAGACTTTGGAAAAACAGAAAGGTTTCATTAAAGTCCAACCAAATATTGTTTGTAACTTTAGTTTGAGAAGAACTTATTTCAGTATTTGTTGTTTCGTCGCCTTGTTTGAGGGTTGCATAAGCACTAATCCTGAATTCAGAAGGTGGGTAAATAGTGTTTGTAAATGCCTTTAGTGCGCAGTACAGCAGTACATCAAAAGACTTTGGCGCCATACAATGTGTCGCGGATTATTTTGTTCACAACTTCACACTTTCTTAATTCTCCTGCCGGCTCTGGCTCTTTGTTGGAGTGGTGATTGTTGCCGGAGGTCTCTCTCCACAGCTGTTACTCACTCAGGCACACGTTGTCATGGAAGAATGAGAGGAAGTCGCTGCATTGTTCCCGGTGGTTGCCGCTCGCCGCACAGGTGCACCAGGGTCCCACGTTGGATGTGGAGTTGTCAAGGTAGTTGGGAGTTATTGTACTTCCTGTTGAAGTGGAGGAGAGAGAGAGAGAGAGAGAGAGAGAGAGAGAGAGAGAGAGAGATGCCTGTTTAATATTAACAGGCATCGGCGCTGCCTTCTCATATCACTACGTCCACAGCACAATGACTGGATCTGACCTGAAGCTGCTGCAGAACAATAAGAAAGCATCTCTTTGATTTAGCTGAATTTTTATTGTGTTCAGCTGTCTTTTGTTACTGAAGCTGCTTTACCTGCTGCATGTGTAAGAAAAGTGAAAAAGTGTCTGACTAAGGAGTTTAGTGTCATTTGAGTTGAATTCTGTTTGATTTAATCTTGTTATGCTCAGCCTGATTATGACCTTACCCTGATTACGGTAATCGAATAAAGGCATTTACGTGGCAATTTCTATCAAGTCTGTTTCTATCATCACAACACTTCCCTAATCAGGTTAAGCCTGAGTTACTGGTGTGCATGTAATATATTCACTGAGAACGAGTGAGAGGAATGGAAATGGGGGAACAAATGGAGGCAGAGTGAAAAGAGACAAATGCACAGACTGGGGGGGTTAGTTAATCCCCCCCCCCACCGCCCCACCCCCACCCCCACCCCCACCCCCCACCCGCCTGTCAGCAGCAGGGACTCAGCTAGCATGGTAAAAAGGCTTCAATCAACTCAGTTCTATTGTATATGTCTGTTTCAGTTTAAAAGAATAAGCATCGCAAACCAGCGAACTTCAAGGACCCAAAAGCTTTTGGGAAGAAAACATTAGTATTTAGTTAAATCTGAAAAGATGGAAACAAACCAGCAACATTTTTTGTTTATCAGAGAAACTGTCATTAATTTTAATGCTAAGATTAGGGAAGAACCGGTACCAATACCAATAGTATGAGGTCTGATACTGCACAGAGTACTCATGAAAGATGATAGATAGATAACCCAGCGAGTATTACGTGACGTCATGCATCAGGGGCAGGTAGGAGATTCTTTAATATTAACAAGAAAGACAAAAATAAGACACTGTAAATGATGTTCTGACAAAATATCAAGAAGAGGAGAAAGATAGTTTGTTCAACACCAGCAACTTCATCACCAGAGACATTTGGACCAGCAGAGTGAGCCCGATGTCGCTCAGTAGTTTCACTGCTCAATACGGAACTGCAAGCCGTGCTACATGCTACAAGCTACATGCTAAACCTGACTAACAACTAGTAGTTGTGCACATGCTCAGGTGAGCCAATCAAAAGCATGTTTCCTCCGTGGTGTCATGACTCCCAGTCCATATTCTCCTGGACTTGGTAGTTTTATTTTGACAGTCACTGTAATAACAATCCAACTTGGTGGTCTGTCCACTAGAATATCTGTGTTCTCCCATTGTTAATGTTTAGAGCAGGGGTGGGCATTCCTGGTCGTCAAGGGCCGCAGTCCTACACGGTTTCTATGTGTCCTCCCATCAAGACAGCTGACAGCAATTAATGGCTCCTTATCAAGCTTTGTGCAGAGCCTCATCATGACAACTCAGGTGTGTTTGAGCAGGGAAACATGGAAAACATGCAGGACCGCGGCCCTCGAGGACCAGGAATGCCCCCCCCCTGGTTTAGAGTATAACTACATCATTTCAGTGTTTCTGCCGTGTAAACATGAAACTTTTCAATTGAAACGGGCCTACAGGCCCCTTGAGAACCCATAAGAACAAGAAGAAATGTTTGGCTGTGACGTCAGCCAGCTGCCGAAAAAAAGACTTTTTCGACAGGACAGTTCATAATCCGAGAAGAAGCTGTCAAATTCGCAGGCCACGCCCCCTCACAGCAGGTACACTTGTGTGAAGCAGTATTTTAACTTTTCACCTGAACAGCTTATTTCTGGCCTCAAATGTTTTCAGAAATACATTTCGCTGAACTGTTTCAGTAATAAGAGAAAGTTTGTGTCCGAGCCGCCATGTTGGTCTGGTTTTAACCACAGGAGCTGACAGCTATGAGTGATGCGTTCAGGGGCATCACGTAACTCAGCACTCTGACATGTAAACGTAGTGCAGGACTCATACATTAACGAGGCTACATGCTAAACATGAATAAAATATGACTGATATTCATTAGCGAGGCGGAATGTGCAGCACACAGCAGTGCCGAAGTTTCCAACCAAATCTCTTCGGCCAGAGGGAGCTGGGCGAAGAAATTGACGTCATTTTGTTTGGCAGAACCCTGGATTGCCGAACTTTCTTGTTGTTCTTATGTAGGATGAATCGGCCTTTAGTGTTGCAGCCTGCAAAGTGACGCTTCAATTGGTCACAGCTCCACCTTTGTATTCGTTCTTCCTTTGGAGCCTTTCGGTAGAAAATGATGGGAAGTCTTTGTCCAGGAAGGTTAATGCAGCTTTGTATTTTTGTAAAAGCTACTGAGAAATAAAATTGTTGCACTTTGAGGCAGTGTGGTAAAAAAAAAAAAGGGGGTTCAGGTTTATTCAGGTTTACCTCAATTGATTTTGAGGGTTTGAGATTTCCAAACAACAACAACCTCAGAGTCTCACTTCGACTTCAGTTGTCAACAATGGCCAATCTGCTTTCTGTCTTCCTCTATCAGTCTCCTTTAGTTTCACACCAACCAACAACTTGTCATCAGTGTTTTTCTGCAGTGCGGTATTGTTGTCCCATAATGACATGTTTGAAGTGAGTGCTTTTTAACAACCTTTTCTGCATTATGTGATCTTTTGTTAAGTTTTTATCTGCAGCACAATAAGCCGACTCGACGCCTCCACCCGCTCCCACTCATCATCACGTCAGGGATAATTCTCTCAAAACAGCGGTCAATAGTTGTAATTGCACTACTTATAATGCCAACGATTTGGCCGGGCACGCCGCAGCCACATTAATCAGAGCTCCATCGATCATTGAGGCCAGCTCCTCATCACAATCCCTGATTCATTCTTTTGAGTTGTGTTCCATGTGTGTCGCCTTCCTCCCTCGAAAACCCCCTTTCTGTCCCTGATCCGTCACAGAAGGTGGGAGAGCCAGAGATTTAGTTCTTACCGATCAGCCCGGTGTATGCAAGTAGACATGCTCCGTAGTTGTCCTGCTTGCAGCCGCTGGCGCTCTGCTCCCAGGGTTGGCAGTCGTACTGGAACTGTGCCCAGCGAGACCTGTGGGAGCAATAACATGTCATCCATCATTTACTTGTGCTTGGCTGCAGCACACATCATGTCACCGCCTGGTGCTGGACTGCAGCGCTTCGTCTCAACTGGAGGACGAGAATCAGAAAGCCAGAGCGCTCGTCTACCTCTACCGCCCTTCACCCTTCACCCTTCACCCGCCACCCCCGGTGATATTCATCCCTCCGTTTCCCGGGCGGTTGTATTCTGGAGGGCTGTCAGGCTGTAAAGAGCCAATGAGGGGCAAAGATAGGCCTTGGCTCTGCTTTCTAAATACCGTGGGCGCTCTCTGGCAGGCCTGGCTGCGAGGAGATTAGACAAATATGGACCTTTCAATACTTCCTTCCTTTCTTACAGCCGGCCGCTGAGACGTCTCATCCCAGGCCTTATGACCATCATCATCATCATCACACAAGGCCATGGTGGCAATCATATCACATCGTTGCCCCCCCGTCGACTGGCACTTTTAGTGGGATCCCCCTGGGGGCCCCTCAACTCACCCGGCCCTCGTTTGTCATGTCAATGTAGTGATGAGCTGAGCGACGGCGTCCTCCGCAGGCAGCCGGTTAATGTCGAGCTGCTCTATGCAGCAGGGGTGGTGGGCAGGGGCAGCAGCGGGCGGGGGGGCGGGGATAAGGCCTGATCGATAGCCGTGACAGATGAAGTCTTTTGTCTTCTTGACATTTGAAGAGGAACTAGATTAAACAGCGCCGACCGTTCTGCGTCAGCCTGGACGGATCTGAGATCCCGGTGTTCCTGTGAGAACCCCCCCCGTGAATCTCAATGACTTCATGAGAAATCGTTAGCTTTCTGATTGGACTGTTTACGATCCATGCAAATTTCAATTAAATCTTCAGCCTCATCAGTGTCACGCACACGCAGCGCTTTAACTCTCGACGAGCGGCCTGGTTGAGATAACATATCTTCAGCAGAGGGTCAGTTCTGAGCAGAGCACTTACTGATTCCACCGGGTCGCGGCGTTCATTAATAAACGTTTTCTGAGTGCCGCGGCAGCACAGTCGTGTGTGAATCCCAAGTGATTATAGCTGCTCTAATAATGACTATTTCAGACGGCTGCTTGTTGCCTGGCTGCTTCCCTCAGAAAATTAATGCAGATTTTAATTGAACTAATTAAACACAGTTAATGAGTATAACAATTGAATTAATTAAACACAACTGACTAATTAAATCTAAATGAACACATCACACCAGCCAGACCTATCTACCAAGATACACAAATACCATTTGTTGCCTGGAGGGAGAGTCAACATGCACAGCAGCTCCCAGATCAACAGAGCTCTACACATGAAGGCAGCGGCTCTCAGAAAACAGCCACTTACATTCACCTCCATCATTTCCAACAGTCTACAAATGTCTGGAAACAATTATTTTTCTTACTTTCTCTGGCAACGGAGGCTTGATTGTGTGTGATGGCCAGAAATACATTAAGAAGCATTGTTCCCGCTGGTTTGTACCGGTTACCTTGAATGTGACTAAGACAAATTGGTTTTGGTTGCCAAAGCTGAACTGGACGGAAACCGTTCAAGCAAATCCACTGGTTATGGTAATTATGGAGTGAACTGAATTTACTTTTTAGACTAATCTATTTTAAATGTCCCCAAGCTTATTGAAGCAGTGTTAGTCAAAGTTGTCATGTCTTCACACAGGTAACAATCGTATCCAGAGGCAAAGTTTGAAGGCACAATGAAATGAAAAATTAATTTTCCCAGGTTTCGCCTCGGGTCTCATTCTTAGTTCATATCTTCATTTGTGCTAAATTATTGTCAAAGTAATTACAGCTGGATTATTTTCACATTGAATTTTCAGTTTTTATTTTCCTGTAAAACAATTTTTTAACAAGTGTTCATCTCGTCCAAATGCTTGTTCCAATTGAGCCCACCCGCTTCATTAATGTAGAGACTATGACACATAAACTGTGGGATTGGAGACTGAGAATGTCAATCAAACTTGTGACCCGCCTGCTGTGACACCCGTTTTTTAATGTAATATCTCATGTGAAACTCGTGTCATGACATTATTGTCCATTGGGGGGTGTTGCTGAGTCAGTCTGACCTTCACCTGTTTGGTTTTGGCTCTTCTTTTAATTTGTGAGAGAGGATAAGTACATTTTTGATAACATCTTCAGATGGAAACTTGTTCAATTTCTCTGATTTCAGTCAACATTTCAAGCGGTAATCTCGGGGACTCAATACACCCCCTGATGGCAAACACTTGCATTGCAAGGCTCAAAGAGTTTATCTGATAGTCGAGTATAGTTTATGTACAAGCAGCACATAACGAGTGTTTGTCTAATTTGGTGAATAGTTTTATTTTTTCCTGACGTGACTTTAAACATAAAATATGACAGATTGTCCTTGTAAAGCTGCACATTCTCCCACAATAAAGATTCAGCCATTATTGATGAATTATCATCGGTTAATCAGACCTGTCAAATTTATTGCCATCAGATAACTTAGATTTTGCTTAAAGGAACGGTTGTGAATTAAATACCTGAGATAAATAAGTGCCGCTGCAGCTACTGTTTCCCATTATTTATGTAAAAATATGTGCATTTCTCTGTTATTAAAACATAAATATTTGGAATGTTTTGTAGCTACAAGATCAGAAAAGTGAATTACGGTAAATGCCATGTAAATATATTCAGCTTTTAATTTGATGTTTTTCTTGGAGGCTGAATTGTTTGTTTTAGATTTTCTGCCTTTCGTTAAACAGTTTTTTGCAGTTGATCCAGTAGATCACTTGTTAGAAAACTGGTAAATATCAAGATGATCACTCGTACCTATTGTAGCTTTAGAGAAAAGTACTTTAGTTATTTATTTACTTATTTTAGTTTTTACTTAAGTTTAGTTTTCATTCAGCTATGATCAATAGCAAGTGATGTCACAAATACGGCAGCTGGGAAGTGACACACAAAAAGAATCATTTATCCAAGTTTTTGTCTCATTTGAAGGATTTTTAACCATCTGCAATACTTTGTGTACCTTTGAGTCAGAGGACTGAAAGGATCCGGGTCCACAGAGGCTTTAAAGCCCTGATTCAGTAAAAAGAGTCAAGTCATTAACCCGAGTGGTTCAGGAACCGCCCGCCTCGGCTCGACATCCTGCATCTCAGACCTTCATCTGATTATCACTCCAACAAGTTGTTCCTCAGCTCAGTCGATAAAACTTGAACATTTTCTCCTTTTACTTCAATAAACGTTTCTCCTGAACAATCTTTCCTCATTAAAATGCACTTCAGCAGCTCTAAGCTAAACTGTGCACCGCTGAGGATTCATCTACTTTACATTTTCTCACTGGAAGAAAGTTCAAGTAAGAGAGAGAAAATGACAAACACAAAGACACTTGGATAGTTTTCTCAAGAGTCGGAAGATCAAACGTGATGTGGATGTGTCAGTAACCTGAGGCGGATGTTCACTAACAAGTTCAACAAAAGATACGATGAATCACAGCGTCTTTCTTTCGTCAGAGAACTTTACTGTGTGAAACATTCAACTCAGCTTTTCACATGAAGTCCTGGACATCAGAGAGTCGGGACGCCACACACCCATCACTGTCTTTTAACAACCATCAAACCAACAGGCTTGTTAGAGCGAGAAAATATAGCATTTTTAATATAGCATAATAAAACCTGAAATGTAGTAACTGGTTGATGATGTAACAAAAGTGTTCAGCCTGAAATTTCATTTAAAAAAAGAAGAAAAAAGTAATAAAACTTGTCACCTCTTTGTTAATTCATGTTCCTGCTTCACGTTACTGTCTAGATAGAGCAGCTCAGGCTGGTTAATCTAAGAAATCATTTTACGGTCTAGATAGAGCAGCTCAGGCTGGTTAATCTAAGAAATCATTTTACGGTCTAGATAGAGCTGCTCAGGCTGGTTAATCTAAGAAATCATTTTACGGTCTAGATAGAGCTGCTCAGGCTGGTTTAATCAAAAAACAGTTGGAAAGTATTTGGATCAGTGTGATAACTGCAAATAATATATATAGCACAACAAGGATATTGTATGTTTGTGTTTTTTATACACTTTTCTTCCTCTGAACTTTAATTTGACTGTATTTCCTGGATTGTCTGTTTATTCTTTCATTTATCAGTCTTCCTGTGGAACTCTTTGATTTAATAAAACCGTATAAAAACTGCTAAAGAAATACATTTGGACTTATAAAGTAAACCTGTGGTTTGAACTGGATTCTTACCAAAACAAACTGCGGCCATTAAAGCTCGAAATCATCTTGACTTTACCCAAAATTCTTCACATGCCGTGAAACATAAAACACACTGCAGATGAACTTTCTGCAGCAGGAGATGAGAATCGTACCTGCAGACGTAGTCCGCCTTGCAGACGCGCAGCTGAGCCAGGCAGTTGGGCTTGTCCTTGTCCTCGTAGGCGCAGGACGGGACGATGGTTTGCCTGCGGCGCTCAGAGCAGGCCGTGTCGGTGCAGGGGCAGAACAGCAGCTCGTGGGTGTAGTCGGGGGGAACGCGGTCAAAGAACTTCCTCAGCGCCTTGTTGCACTTCGGTCGGTTACATGGCCCCGAGCGGGCCGACGGCTGGATGCAAGCCGAGACGTACTCGGTGCGCAGCTTCTGACACGTCTCGTCAATGTTGCAGGCCTTGGCAGCATCCAGGCAGCGGTTCACCGTCGTCACTTCAGACTCTGCAAGGAGGAGACGCACAGCTTCTTATTCTTCTGCCCGGCTGGAGAAAATCAAATCCCAGCCAATGTTTACAAATGATTTCAAGGCCTAATTGGAGTCAGTATCGACCCGCCACTCTCACCTCCAGAACCAGATGCAGCGCTGCACTTACAGATGAAGAAAATACAAACGTACTTCTTGAGGAACAAACTAAACCAAAATGATGATTATATGTAATATGCCTCCATGTAATGAATAGAACATGAATGGTGTTTAAATGTTGCATGAGCCCGGCTCTGGATGTGTTTCAGCCAAGGCCTAATGGCTGAATATTTCATTCTGCTGGGTTAATGCAAATCGGCAGCAGCGAAAAAGCTGCTGCTCAATCTCTCCAGCCGCACAACAAGACCTGTAATTACAGCTCCTTCTCCTTCATCCATCCTTCCATCTTTCCATCCATCCATTCATCGTTTTTCCTGCATCTGGGGCCATCTCTCACTCACCTGACTCCCTCCTCTCCTTCCTTGCTGTGTCTGCCACTTTCAGTGACGCTATCGCCTCCTCGCCATCTGCCTCCTCCTCCTCCTCCTCCTCTTCCTCCTCCTCCTCCTCCTCCATTCTCCCACAAGTTTGTCCATCTCAGTGCTCCCACTGACTCCTTCAGTAATGAGCCACCTCTGTGCAGGCAGTGGAAAGCCCCTTTCATAACCTGCTTTTTGGGAGGGGGGGGCTGCATTATTTTCCCATCCATCACTGTGTGTGTGTGTGTGTGTGTGTGTGTGTGTGTGTGTGTGTGTGTGTGTGTGTGTGTGTGTGTGTGTGTGTGTTTTTCTTCCCCAGCGGACTCCCAGTCAATACGGCATGATGACGCTTAGCTCCTCTGGCAGATAGTGCCGCTCATTAGTTTGTAAAGTGCCTGAAGTTGTGTCTCTTGGTGAGTTCCACTCTCACCAAGCTGTCATATAAAATATGTATGGCCGTGGAGAGCAAGCTAACAACCCATCGCAAAGCATAGCTTATTCACAGCTTAACTACAGAGCGGGGAAGGGGGGGTGGGGGTGGGGGACAAACTGCATGTAGTGGCCACATGCATGGAGCGGAGACTGTGCACATACAGTACGTCGTAATGTGGAAACCTTGTCATTAGGATCTTGTCAGACATCATTGATGCCGACCAGCGGGGTTCGCAGCTCCTTCCATCGTCAGCCAGTCAAAAAGCCGTCCAGTGTGTAAACAGTCCTGCAGCTCATTTCTCACTGAGGCTACTGGAGTGGATTCAAACCCAGATCTGTCTGTCTGTCTGTCTGTCTGTCATGGCTGACCCTGAAGTATTCAGCTTTTTACCTGCAGTGACACTCAGGTTTGGCTAAAACCCTCTGGGTGGCCTCACATCAAAACTACATCATTTTCAACATTTCTGTCATTTCCATTGGATACAGACAAATAGTGCCATCTAAGTGGAGCCGGAGAAGGATTCTGCTGTCAGGCTGACAGTGAAGCTTTGGGGATATTTTGGACCATGTTTAGAACTCTAATGTTGCGATTAAATTCATTTTTGGAAATTCTGAATCACTTTCTGATCCTCCAGACAAAGTTCAGGCTAACTAAACCCAGAGTTGGTGTGACTTCTCCGTCCCTCACGTTTGGTGGCAGTGGTGGGATTTGAACCAACGCCTACAAAGAGACTGGAGCCTAAATCCAGTTTCTTTGCTGTTTCATGTCAGTTAATCTAATGCCGCCACATTCATAAGGAACATGCATTTGAGTTCGGCGCTATTTCCCCAATTAGGCTGTTCTCTGCTACTCTGTCTGTTCCAAACATGCAAGAATACTCTAATAGTTTATTCAGATAGAAGTGCAGACAGTAATTAAAACATTTTAAATGTCTTTTTTTTTACACAACTCTGCAAATGTGAGACAATTTAAAATGACAACTAACATTTTTCAATATGATTTATAGACAGGAAACACTGTTAAACACAAATACACTGAATCTTGTTCTTTATTTCAATTGTTCTGAAGCAGAAACTTGTTTTATTCTTCGAATAGAGGAGCTCAACTCTGAATCTTCCTTTAAATCACAACTTTGACTTTAATTTAGTTTTGACATTTTTGTTAAGAGGATCAGGTTTATGTTGAAATCTACAACTAATAAAGGATGAAACATCCCACAATTAAACGAGATATTTAAACTAAACAAGAGTGAATAAAAAGGTAAAATGTCTTGTGTTCCGTGGAGTTTGTTGTTTTGTGTAGAAAGTAAGCAGACGGGGGGTTGAAAAGGTGAAACAGTGTCACTTGTGCTGGGACTCTAACGAGAAACCTCCTGGACTCCTCCATTAAAACACTTTCTGCACAACAGCTGAACACACAGCTTCACTGTTTACTGAAGCCTTCCTGCTCAGAGTTTAGTAACAAACTGGTGAACACATCTTTGATGCAGAAACACTAACGGGCTCTACAGGACTCACTTCTGGGGTTTGAGCACAGGCAGAACCGGCTCGCGGTCTTTTTGATCCTTCGATGTCGGCTCTTCTTCTTCATCTGTGTTGGATTGTTCAGCCTCTAATAGGGAAGGTGAGCCGTGTTTAGACCGTCGGGACGGGTTAGTTTGACGCCACTGATGAAATGTTGATGTAGAAGTGAAGCTGCTTCAACTCCAGAAAAGATTCAAGATTCCTTTAAAAACTACTGTCGCCCCCGAATCGGTCATTTTAATAATCATGGGCCTGATCTACAGAACGATTGCACGCACGCACACACACACACACTGAAAACGGACTCTGCTCACCATGCAAAATAACACACACCTGCTATTTAGTGCATGAACGTTGAAAATACTGTTTATACTATTCAAACATGTCCAATGTGCCTTCAGCAGAGTTTAATCCTGCTTTCAGCTGGCTCCCCACAACTTTTGTTTTTACACTTTATTATGAAATATTTTTATCTGTTCTTTGCCACATTCATATTTCTTCAGTTGCCAGCAGACTCTAAAGCATCTCACTGGAGAGGATATTCAGACCCACACAAGATGAAAGTACAACACCGGTTGGTGGTTCAGTTCCTCGTCTCGTCACGTCCATGTGTCCGAGTGTCCATTGGGAAAGACATCTGTTCCCCCTAGAGCCTCCAGAGAATCCATTAACACTGCAGAAGTGGTGAAAATGTGCTTCATAACAGAAGTTGGAGAAACTTGAGCTGACTCATTGTTGAAGCTCGTTGCAGCTTGTGCAGAGTACGAGCGCTGTCCTTCGGGCAGCACACTACACATCTTTTAAAGTTCTGATGGTCAATAGACAGCTTTTCAGCCGTGCTCTCCTCAGGACACTGAAGGTGGCCACATTCACATGAAATAAACAACCCACATTTCACCTTCTGCAGAAGGACAACAGCAGGATCAAAGCTGCTGCTGCTGCATAATTCAACCGATCTCAATCTAAACACAGTCAAACTAAACCTTCACCTTTATCCATTATAGATTGCAGGACGGTTTTCCATCTAAAGAGCCTGTTTGTTCTTTTGCTCCACAAAGTCTCTGAACAACCTGTTGCATGGAAGCCAAACTGATGCTATTTGCCTCACAGCCAGGGTGCGTGAAGTGGAAAATCCTTGGAGAGAAAAACAATTTCAGCTGCTCCCGTGATGCATTGAGAAGCTTCTTCCTCATGTTTAAAAAAGCCCGTTTCCTTGACACCGCTGACTTGACTTAAGATAACTGATTAATTGGTGAACGGGTGAAGTGTTCTGTTATTGGACGACTCCTTAAAATATGATGAGCTGCAGTTCCAGCGTGCGTCTTGTGAGAAGGGTCATTTACTGTGTTTGAGGGAGAAACGTTATGAGGGTGGAAAAACAGCCATTAATCATGTCTGCCTTGTTTTGGCAGCAGCCTCGTCGAGATGCACGGCATGGACGTCCACTCTGACCTCCTGCCGAGCGACTGCGCCGGAATTCACCAGGAGGCAGTACAGTGCGGCTCGGATGCTGCTGTAATTTAACGCTGCCTCAAACGACCGCTGTCACTGTAATAAGCAGCGTCTGTATGAAGCACCCAAATCAGTTTCTGAGTTTTTCACCAAAGAACTTTTTGTCTGGAGCCACAAAATATATTTCACCTTGAAAATGAGGAGAATACAGGTCGTGAGGTTCTGATAAGAATACAACAGCAGATATTTTTTTACATTCTTTTTTTTTTTTTGCCATTTTTATTGGTTTCTACCTTTTTTCTGTGAAACTTTTAAATGAATTTAATACTTTTAAAGTTGTTTAAGCTAAATTATCTTATCTTCATCATAATAGCAAATGTATTGTTGATGATGATGTATACCATCATCATCATCATATTTTGTATAATTGGATAACAGGGTAACAATCTAATTCTTTTTTAATCTTATTTAGCTGTTTTTAATTGTTTCTAGCCATTTTAGCAGTTTTAGCCGGGTTTTTTTTTTTTTTTTAACTCTAAGCAGTTTTGTTTTTTCCCTTTTTACTTGTTCTATCAGTTTTATCTGTTTTTGTAGTTGTAGGTATTATATTTTTTCATTCTAACAGTTTTCAGCATTTTTTAAGGAATTGCGGTTGTTTTAGTCATTTTTTAATCTTTCAGTCATTTCTCTTGTTTTTCTCTATTTTCCGTTTTTAGTGATTTAATCTCTTTTAGCTATCCTAGATTTTTTGTAATCCAAGAGGCTTTAAATAATATTTCACCATTTTTAAGCATTTTTTGTTGTTTTAGACATTTTTTAAAAACTCTGAGCCATTTTTGTTGGTTTTTTTTCTTTCTATTTTTCTTTTTCTGGCAGTTCAATCTGTTTTAGCCATTCTTAATAAATTTTAGCTGATTTTTGGCTTTTTTTTTTTTTTTTTTTTTTTAGAAGTTTTGCTTTTCCCCTTTTCACTCTTTCCAGTAGTTTAATCTGTTTGAGCTATTTTTGTAGAAGTAGGTATTATACTTCTTTATTTTAATAGTTGTTAGCATTTTCTTTTCATTTTTTTTTTTTTTAAATTTTGATTGTTTTAGTCATTTTTCACTCTTTGTGGCATTTCTCAAAAAAAATTTTCTTCTTCCTATTTAAATTTTTCTAGTGGTTTAATCTGTTTGAGCTATTTTGAACCCAGAGTTGCAAATTAAAATAAAGATAGTAAATAAGATAAAACTATAAACTATAAAAATTGTTATCTAAAGGTTTCACAGGCCTCTCGTGTACGATCACAAAGGCAAAACTGATTAATAGCATCGTTTTTCTTCTCCTATGTGGTTTTACCGCACATACACAAAAACTGCCTCCCACTGGAAATGTGAGTGAGATTATCTTATTCCCCTAATCTGAGTTAATTATGCACAACAAGCCCGTAGAAAATGAATTAGTGAAGGAGCTGAGAACACTGCAGAGACTCACGGTGGTTTGAAAAGAACAGCAGGAAAACGGCCATGAAACACAAGTCTGAGCTGTCCAGGCCTCTGTTGTGTGTGTGTGTGTGTGTGCGTGTGTGTGTGTGTGTGTGTGTGTGTGTGTGTGTGTGTGTGTGGGGGGGGGGGGGGGGGGTACATTCAATGCCTTAATGTTCACTCATTATTACTGAGTGAACATGGTGTTATCACCATCAGCAAAAATGATTGTTAAATGTGTAGAAATCAGCTCCAAGTTGTAATAACCCATGATCATTCTTTAACTGGTTTATGTGCTCATACAGTTTTATCGTTCTTTGGACAAGAACACCGACTATTTCCAATGTGAGCCAGATGAGTTGGGATTGAACTTCAATGTGTCTATTGTAAAGCAGTGTTCAATCCAACTGCCCAGTGGAGAATAATCCCACAAATGCTGCACTGGCTGAATTTATCTTCGGGGCCATTATACAGAAACTATTGCTCAAACCATCCTACTGCAACAGTTTGACATCATTTGCCTTCCTCGTCCCCGTGGCACCAACAAGAAAAGCACGTGCGGTTTACTGCCATCAACTCACATTAGTTCAGGTTTGAAATCATAAAATTTGTATTTGACACTGATCCCTGATTGCTATTAGGAGCTGCCAAAATGCAAAACTACCTAGTGCAATTTTAACATGATGAGTGTGCTTCAAATCCCTGGCTGAGCATAATGAACATCAGAGCTGATCAGGCCGGGGAGGGGAAACATTGTGTGAGACAGTGGGCCTGCACTCCTCACCTCATCCAACCCGGAGCCACACATCATATCTGACAGACGCTTCCGCCGCAGTACGAAGTGCAAAAACTACTTCTACCTCTGTACATTGTAGAATTCAACTGCTTCATCTGTCTTCTAGACCCAGTTTCCTCAGCGGGGACGCTGGATCTGATCCCACCTGACTAAAGGCAACGGGTTCAAGTGAAAACGCAAAACACTGAAACCAGACAACAGAGGATCTCTTTCTGGTCTGAAGCATGAAAATCTGCCTGCAGGTCTGCAGGAACAGCGGGCAGGAGGAAGAATACGGTGCCGACAACATAAGACCACGGAATCAAAGGCTGGTAGTGTGATGGTGAGGGGGCGATTCTGACACCGGAAACCATTTAGTACCGACTGAATACAGTTCAGTCCGTCCTGTCAGGACCACAGCTTCACTCCTTTAATGACGACTCCCAGCAGCAAAATGCACCATGTTGCAAAGCTTCAATCATCTAAAAATAGTTTCTTAGATAAGACAAGTTTCTGGAGTCCAGAACCTGCTTGGAGATCTAAAGAACTACAGGTTTTGGACCAAAAGATGGTCGACCTCTCCAGTAGACGATGGACACTAAATGTGTGTGACACTGTCATATTAATGTAAAGATCATTTCAGGAACAAAATGCAAAGGAGGATCAGAAACATCTTTGACATTAAACCAGGTTCTGCTGAAGGTTTCTTCCAGGTGAACTCGACTTTTCTCTCTTCATGTCAGATCTTTTCATTCAAAGTCCAGTGAGAAGAAACGTGCTCCTGTGAATCTGGATTGACATTTCTTTCTTTGACCTTATGCAAATTTTTTCAAAGGTGAATCTGCGAATGCAAACTTTGCCCGATAAGCTTCAGTTTCTCTTGTTTCGGAAACAATCGCATTCATTTTCTCAAGCAGCTTATTCAAAACTTCAGTATCTGTGTATAATGACAGGAATCATTATATTCTGTGGCATGCATGAGTGCTTCCCATACTAATCACTTCATTTAAGTCATGATTTATGTTTTACAAACTCTCCATCTCAGCCTCACTCATCCAGCAAAGAAAACACTTGACTTTGTGTTGGAAAAAAAACAAACTTCTCATTTGTGTTTGGCCTCTGACTTTTCCAAACCTCCAAAAGTAAAGAAAAGAAAAGCTGTTTTGTTGAGTAAACAAACAGAAGTGTCTCTCTCCCTTCTTCTCTT
Source organism: Lipophrys pholis (assembly GCF_963383615.2). Classification (NCBI taxonomy): domain Eukaryota; kingdom Metazoa; phylum Chordata; class Actinopteri; order Blenniiformes; family Blenniidae; genus Lipophrys; species Lipophrys pholis. Next base: position 27,367,832 of record NC_137633.1, on the reverse strand, counting down.
TCTGTCTTGGTCTTCCTCTAACCTCTTGCCATGGCTTCTTTCTCTTTCTCTCCATCTGCCTCTTCCTCGCCTTCATCCACCCCAGTTCTGCTGCTTCCAGTTGCATTAAAGCAAATAGGTAATTAATCTGTGCCTCGGGGGCTAACAGCAGCACATACCGAGCCTGCGGCTTGCCCACAGGCTCCGAGGCAAGACAGAGGCAGAGTGTGGGCTGTTACTCATCAAACGCTTCACGAACCCACCACACATCCTCACGTCTGTGCCGCCGAAGCCCTGCACAATAACAACTTCATTTACGCTCACTTTGCCTCGCTTTGGACTCGCTTAGTATTTTTGCTTTTTCGCAGTCAAATCAACCTTTTCCCACGCTGGTTCAGATAACTGATGGCAGCACGGAGAAACTCTTGTTCACCCACTCACCTGCAGCGATGGAGGCCAGGCGAACGTAGTCCGAGCCGCGCTCCTCCGGTTCGTACGGGAAGTTCTCCACCAGGCTGAGTCCTGCCAACACACAACAGCTCAGCTTTCTGCTCACAACAACAACAACAACACAAAGGTTAGGCTTCTCTCTCTGCAGGAACCTGAGACCAGCGCAGGCTCCCGGGCTGCAGCTCATCAGAGTTCACTGGCCTGAGACGCACCGACGCCACGTTTCAAAGCATGAGAACAAACCTTTACATACTTCCTGATATAGAGTAGCGATCCAAGTATTAACCAAATGCCATGACGCCTAATTCATACCCCAAACAAAAAATATATGTGAAAGCTATGTGTCGCCATGAACCATCTCCATCGCTACGTCACCTCCAACAGTCTGGGTTGACTCTACATCACCTCCACGAGCCTCTGTGTTGATGCCACATCAGCTCCACCAGCCGGGGTCAATGCTATGTCACCTTCACCAGTCTCTGTGTCAATGCTACGTCACATCTAACAGTCGGTGTCGACGCTTACGTCACCTCCACCAGCCTCTGTGTCGATGCTACGTCACCTCCAACAATCCGCCAACACTACATCACCTCCACTAGTCTCTGTGTCGTTGCTATGTCACCTGCAACAGTCGGTGTCGATGCTACGTCACTTCCACCAGTCTGTGTGTCGACGCTACGTCACCTTCAACATGTTGTTGAATGAGTGCCGAGCAGCTAAACTACTGAGTGACATCGGACTAACTCTGCTGGTGATGAAGTTGCAGGTGATGAAGTTGCTGGTGATGGAGTTGCTGGTGATGGAGTTGCTGGTGTTGTATGAACTATCTTTCTTTCTCATCTTGATATTTTGTCAGAACATAATTTACTGTCTGTCTTACTTTTGTCGGCCTCATTAATATTATAGAATCTCCAAACTGCCGACTTCGGTCGTCCTCTCTTGTCTTCATGTTGCTGACTGATGATGTCACATAATACTTGCCGGGTTTTATCAGTGATCTTTCACCAGTACCAGTACCGGTACCAGTACTAGTACGCTGTACAGTATCGGACCCGACAATGGTATCGGTGCATCTCTTGTTATAGCTGCATAAAGTATCAGCTGATAAAAACCTGCTGCAGAGGCCTGATATTGACATGGATGAACAGATGGATGAATGCATGAAGGCATGGGTGGATGAAAAGATTCATGTATACATCGGTGAATAAATAGTTGCATGGATACTTACTGTACATGTATGGATGATCACATGCATGCCTGAGTGAGATAGCCAGAAGCGCGGGTGCATATATGCATGGCGAGATGGCTGGATTGATACATGATGACGTTTTAATGCATAGTTTTTTGATGATGTTTATCAATCACATAAATAATCAATTCATTATTTCACAGAGACTGAATTATAATGGGGGAGTACAAACACAATGGCCTAAACAGGTTGTTTCTGCCTTTAAAAGTCTGCAGCTGTTTTAATCTAGTGAAAAGAAATATCATGAGTATTTTGGTGAGTAATCAATACTGGACACATACAATTTAATTGGAAAGAACAAACACATCTTGAGTCTGCTATCGCTGTGTATACTCAGTCTTTGGCCTTTATTAATATCCTGTTTTTTTTTTTTTTTTTCCAGATTCTGACATTTGAAATGTACATTTAAGCACACTTCTTATTTTCATTTAAAATTGGATGGAAATGTAAAGCTAATAATAGTTCCAATGTGGGAAGTGAGGACTGTTTAAAACAGATGAAATAAGCACAAAGTGAGAAGACACAATGAGCGTGGGTGCAACAACAGGACCCAGAGCTTCAGTTTTTCCTATTATTTTACACACAATCACTGTTTTCATTCCAGAATGTAATCCACTGTACAGCCACACGGAGGAGGCGGGCTGATTCATGTGTAATCCCACTATCTGTGGAGCTCCTGTACCTGCTCCCGCCCACTTCGTGGCCTTACCGTGCAGGACGGACTGATGCAGACTCCAGTAGATGCTCAGGCAGTTCTTCTCCTTCTTCATGCCTCGTTTACACTGGCAGCCGTGCAGCGGGGTGGACAGCAGCGCCGTCATGGCGTTCTCGCACTGGTTCCGGGCGCCGGGCCCCAGCTTGACACTGCCGTCCCCCGCCACGCACTGTCGGAGGGTCCGCAGCCGCGGACTGCAGGAGTCGTCGCTGGAGCAGGTATCTCCGGCTCGCAGGCAGTCCCTGCCGCCTGCTGACAGCGCCACCCAGGGGACCCCTGCAACACAACGCAGCCAGGTCAGAGTTCACTGGCTCATCCAAAGGTTTACACAACAGCCATTTCTGATGCAGAGGAGAGGGGAGGAGAGGAGAGGAGAGGAGGGAGGATTTCAAGAGGAAGAATGACAAATACAGTAACCAGAAAATGAAATGAGTTTGAAGACAAAACTTCACATTTCAGTGAAAAAAAAAAGAAAGTAAAACAGCCCCCCCAAAATATCTGAAAAATGTTCTATGAGCATTGGATGGATGCAGAGACGGCATGATGGTGCAGTGGTTTGCGGTCTCGTCTGTTTGAGTTCTTTTCTTGCATGCTCTCTGTGTGTGTGTGTGTGCGTGTGTGTGTGTTTATTCATTTCTCTCACAGCTCAACATCAAGTGTTCAAGGTTAATCAATGACTTGAAAAAAGTAAATTTTAATAATAATGATACATTTTTCTTGCAGTACAGCTGAACTCTCAGCAATGTGTTAATAAACATCCATCCATCCATCCATCCATCCATCCATCCATCCATTTTCTCCTTCTCCGTTCCCGGGTGGTGGTGGTGTCAGTCTGAGCACCGTCACCCAGATCACACTGCACCATTAAGAACCTTCCTGCAGGTGGAGAGCCCACAGGAAGGTGGAGAGCCCACAGGAAGGTGGAGAGCCCACAGGAAGGTGTTAATAAACAATCATTTAAAAACAATAAAATGTTAATAATTTTGATGAAGGTCTATAAGCTTTTAGACTTCATACTTCACACTTTTTCAGACACAGAATAAAGAAAAAAAAAGTTTGTGTCATGAACTCAAAGTGAACTAAGTTTTTTCCCTCCCTCAGTTTTGTTTTGTAAAATTGTAATTAAAGGAACAGTAAAAGTATTATAGCTATGAAATGTCTGTTTATTGTTTTATTTAGCCAGGAGAACCACATTTAGATTAATAATCTCTTTTTCAAGTGTGTCCTGGTGAGCTGGGGCTGCCGAGGGTCTTGCTCAGGGGCCCCCAGTGCATGTTTCATGACTTGAAATTGACCATAAGACAAGTTGACTAAAAGGAACAGCGGATTTAAAGTAAGTTACATGATTTCAAGTTGGCAGCTCTGCTTGATTTAGATTTTTCTTGTTGGTCTTTAATCTGGATGCAGGGAGGAAATTTAATCCCATCCTCTCAGAATGATGAAGCAGGTGATTTCATTTTGTTATTGTCAAGTTCAACAGAGACTTTTTCACACATTCACACCCGGAAGTGGACTTCACATCAACATACTGGTGCTCACAGGTGGGGAATGTGGTGTCGCGGCTGAGAACTGAGGCTTGGTGTTGGTGGACTTGGAGCTCATCTACGTGTGCTTTGTCACATGACCGTCACAAAAAGCATCCATCACTTAGTGTTTTTATTAAGGTCCTGGGCCTGTAGTGTGGTAACCACTACTCTATGAGTCACTTCACCTTTTTTTCAGTCTGAACTTTCAGTAAAACTCCACCAACTCACCTCACACGCTTCCTGTCGTGGTCTGACTCCCTGTGTGGAGCGCGCGCTTTAATACAAACAGCTTTGACCCGCCATGTATAAACTCTCGACAGCATGTGGCTGTTTGAGGCAGTCGATGAGCTCAAACTTCCAGTAGTGGCAAAACAACATTGGGCAGCAGGATAAGATAGTAGTTGGCTGAACAAATCGCTTTTCTAAGGTTCATTCATCACATTTCATTCAAGTACATGAAAAATAATCAGTAAAACACTTCTGTATGTACCCATGATAATGTTTGTTCATATTAGGGATTTATATTGAGTGGACTGAAGCATTTTGAAGCTATTATCACATCGTTGGCGAGATAGATGAACGGGCTTTTCCATAAACCCTTCGTTTTATCTTTATTTATTTGTGTTTCTTTATGTAAAGCGTATTTGTGTTCCCAAAAACGTGCTATACTAGTTTGATGTCTTATTATTAAAATAAATAATAACTCTGAACTTATCTAATGTGATGAGCATTAATGTTGAAGAGACAGAGGAAGTTGGGCAGAGCATCACTGAACTGCTGATGACAGTAATTAGTCCTGTAATGCTTGGAATTGAGGGAACTTCAAAATATTAAAATTCTTCAAAAAGCCATTTGTGTTACGATTGTATGAGGTTATTGTGAAGCCTCTTTGTGATGTGAAACTAATACTTATACACCAATACATATGTATGTATGTCGTTTAGTCTATGCAAATTATCTTTTGCATGAATAACAATAATAGTACATCACACATTATTGACTTGTTTTAATCTTATTTCGACATAATACAATATTTTGCAACTTCAAAGACTGACACAATATCATTGCAATATATTATATATATATAGCATATAGAAAATGAATGAGTATTGTTAATTCAAGTTTAATTGTTATTTTATATGAATAACGCAATTCATTAAATAAGATTATCTATTTGAATGAAGCCCTCCTTTTATGAGAGATTTTTCTTGTGTCATATAGGTAAGGCTCCTTTGATTGTCATAAAGGCAATAAATGTGTTTATTTGTAAAGTACCATATTGATCCTTTTTCATTGTTAATGTGTTAAATAGCAGTTAATATGACAACAAGGAATGAGAAGTCCAAATCTTAATTTCACTTCACACCATTAACCTGAGCTAATGGCTCATTTTTGATGAATTAACATAGAGTTAAGAGGCAGATAGTTGTAAAGACTCTGTTTAGTTGAACTTTCTCTCATTGTAATGGTGCTGGCGACGACGACTGGCTTTTTGCCACGACTGGAATCCAGCGCCTCTTTGCCATGGTGGCTCAGGCCAGTAGCATTGAGTGGCTGTCTAGAGTTTATATATTTATGCTCTGTCTGTAAGGGTGCATCGGTTATATATTTGTCTGTATGTATATTTTGGAGAAAAATATGGGGTAAAACTAATTTATTGTACAAATCATTTACGTTAATCTTGTTTTCATTTTAGTAACATCTAGTTATTTTCTTTATATTTGGTGAAAGTTAATTTGGTTAAGTACCAACACCCCTTGGGTTTTGGTTCCGCCCAGCCTGTCCTGATTGGACCAATTTAAGGAGGACCTCAGAGACTGAGGATGCCAATCTTCTGGCTGCTGCGAGGCTGACACAGGAGCTCTGTCAAATCCCTTACAATTTTTATTTTATTTGATGTCACCATTAAATAGATTAACTTTCTGAAACCTCATTTTTTCTGATCCTCCACAGCAAGTGCAGTCGGGGTGACCGCTCGGTCCCTCTTTGACCAGAGAGATCTGATATCCCTCAACCTTAGTAAATTCACTCTGTACATACAGATGGAAGCAAAGGAAGAAAGAAAATATAATTTCAAGTTATGTCTAATATAAAATCCTCTCAGCTGGAGGTTGGAAAGGAAGATGCATAAAAACACCCTTATTAAAATCATTTACATTAAGTAAGTAAGATGGCGCCCACCATAGTCGACGTGTTTGCTCGCTCTGCTCTCGAATGCCGGCTTTTTCTTCTTTATTGCGTTCTTTGTTTTCACCACAGTGCACAACTGTCGTGCGCTGCTAACGTACAACAAGCAGACTCTACTGGACATTTAGTGGATTTTTACCTCCGGAGCTACCACCCATTGGGCACTCCGAGGGCCACCGTCATTACCACCAGGAAGATCCAGACGCACCGACCTCGAGTGAACGAGCTAACCGGAGGAGAGTACTTCGGAGACGGCGACATAAGAGAGGCAAGAGGGGAGGGCTCCATGCTCAGCTAAAAGCTGGTGCTAACCGACCACCGCTACTCAGCCTCCTGCTTGCTAACGTTCTCTGGAGAACCAACTGGACGAGTTCAGAGCCAGGATGACAACACAGTGGGAAATGAAAGAATGCTGTGACCTCATTTTCACCGAAACCTGGCTCTCACACAACGTCCCGGAGTGGGCCGTGCAGCGAGAGTCACTCGGTGCACCGGGGGAGTCCGGACAGCCGCCTCCGGGAAGACGGAAGGAGGCGGTGTGTGTGTGTTTATCAACAACACGCGGTGTGGAGATATATGGACTGTGCACAAGCACTGCTCGCCAGATGTTTAGTTTTTGCTGCAGAGATGTTGTCCCTACTACTTACCAAGGGAATTTACGTCTGTGTTTTTGGCCGCTGTTTACATTCCTCCGCGAGCCGACTCCACAGCGGCGCTCGGCAAGCTTCATGACATCATCAGCGCACTCCTGATGCCTACTGCCAGCGACTTCAACCATTGCAACTTACGGTCTGTATTTCCCAAATATTACCAGCATGTGGACATTCCCACCCGTGAGAAAAACACCCTGGATCATGTCTACACTAACATACGTGGGGCATACAGGGTTGCACCTCGCCCCCATTTCGGAGACTTGGACCATATCTCTTTGTTCCTGTATCCGGCCTCCAGACAAAGACTGAAGCATGCACCCCCCTGTTACCAAGCAGGTTAAGCTCTGGACCCCAGAGACTGAGGGCACACTGCAGGACTGTTTTGCTAGGACAGACTGGGATGTGTTTAGAGCTGCAGCCACACTGGAGGAACCTTCTGTCAGTATACAGGACTATGCTGAGTATGTGACTGGGTACATTTGCACCTGTGTTAACAACATCGTACCCACCGTACAAGTCATAAAGTTTCCCAACCAGAAGCCCACATACTGGTTCTACTGCATTTACATCTGGCAATGAGAGTGAGTGCAAAGCTGCAAAGTAGGAACTGAGGAAGGCCATCACAGCGGCCAAGAGGCAGTACAGACTGCTGACTCCGGGCGGATGTGGCAAGGCTTGCAGCACATCATTGACTACAGGACCAGCTCCAGCACCATCAGCGCCTCAGACAGCCTGCCAGACACTTTCTACACACGCTTTAAGACCTCCACCCCCAGCATAGAGAGGAGGAACCCACATAACCCCCCCCCCCCCCCAACTGGTCGTCTCACCAGCCCAGGTACGCACAGCCCTGAGGAGGATCAAGGCCCGCAAAGCAGCAGGACCAGACACCATCCCTGGGAGGGCCCTCAGAGCATGTGCCAACGAGCTGACAGACATTCTCACCTCCATCTTCAACCTTTCCCTCAGCCAGAGCACCGTCCCCTCCTGCTTCAAGACCACCACCATCATCCCCCTCCCCAAGAAGAGCACCCCCACCTGCCTGAATGACTACAGGCCAGTAGCACTCACTCCAATCATTATGAAGTGCTTTGAGAGGGTGGTGCTGACCCACATTCAGAGCAGTTAACCGGACACATTGGATCCCCTGCAGCATGCCTACCGTCCCAACAGGTCCACCTCGGACGCCATTGCTGCTGACCTTCACTTTTCCCATTCCCATCTGGAAAATAAAGACTCCTACATCAGGATGCTCTTTATTGACTACAGCTCTGATTTCAACACAGTCATCCCCCACAAGCTTCCCTTGGACTTCACCCCACCCTTTGTGACTGGCTCCTGGACTTTTTGACTGGCAGGCCCCAGTCTGTCAGGATTGGGCTCAGGACTTCAGCCAGCATTATCACGGACATTGGCACTCCTCAGGGTTGTGTCCTCAGCCCCATCTTCTACACCCTGTTCACCCATGACTGTGTCGCCTCCCATAAGGACAACACCATCCTGAAATTTGCGGATAACACTGCAGTGCTTGGACGTATCACTGGCGGAGACGAAGTGGCCTACAGGAGGGAGGTGTCCAGTCTGGTGACATGGTGTGAGGACAACAACCTCACCCTCAACACGGACAAGACGAAGGAGCTGATAGTGGACATGAGGAAGCAGAGGGGTCCTCATCAGCCAACTGTCTGGGAGCTGGAAGTGGAAAGGATGAGCAGCTTCCTATCTTGGGGTCCACATCAGTGAGGACATCACCTGGACCCTCAGCACCACACAGCTGGTGAAGCAAGCTCAACAGCGGCTGTACTTCCTGAGGAGGCTGAGGACATTTGGCACGTCCCCAAAGATCCTCAGCAACTTCTACAGCTGCATTGTTGAGCCCATCCTGAGCAGATGCATCACCGTGTGCTACGGCAGCACCACTGTCATGGACCGCAAACGCCTCCAGAGAGTGGTGAAGACCACTGCAGAGATCACCAGGACTCCACTGCCCTCTCTGCAGAGCATCTACAAGCGCAGAGTCCACAGGAGAGCTGCTGCCATCATCAAAGTCCCCACTCACCTCCAACACTGACTGTTCACACTTCTACCCTCAGGCCGGAGGGACACAAGTGTGAACTGCAAGACCATAAGACTCAAGAACTCTTTCTTTCCCTCTGTTATCAGACTCCTAAACAGCTGACAGGAGTCCAATGGACTATTCATGCCACCCCAATACCTCTTGTTTACACTGAATTTGCACTACCATCTGTACTGTATATGCACTTCTGATGCACACGTGTACAGTTCACATCTGTCCCATCTACTGCTGACGACCTTACTTACTTACTTACTTCCACCTTTAACTGTGTATTGCATATTCACTTGTAAATATCACTTGTATTTTGCACAGTTTTAATGTATAGCTTTATATTTCTATTGCTTAGGTTTATTATAGTTATTTTTTTAAATAGTTCTTCAGTTATGTGGCGTTCAGTGTGGGCAGCAAAGTCAGAATTTCATTGTACAGGGAAACACGTTTCTTTACTGTACACATAACAATAAACACTTTGAATCTTGAATTAAAAACACATATGATCCAAAAAACAAGCTTTCTTTATGTATGATATGTTCATTTAGCTTTCAGGTGTGCATGAGCGCCAGCTTCTCTCTGAATGGGTCAATATGAAATTAAAAGCTAATGCAAGCGTTGCAGCTGCATATAGATCAGTTATATAAGGAAAATAAAAATGGCTGACCTTCATTTGTTCTTATAAACTCCAGTAAAGTAGAAAGCAGTGGTAAAAAGCTAAAACACTCCACTGCTCTGAACACACTGCCTGTGATAGATGTGAAAAGTCTGGGCCCTGAAATGCCACAGTGTCATCACATTCTCATCAGAGTTAATCAACATTATCAGGGTTAATGTGTCAGACTAGTTAAAGCTCTCAGAGTCACAGAAGGTTTTAAAACTGCTAATTTAAATGGCTCCCAATGACTTTGATGTGTAAAACTGTTTTCCCCCTTTAAGCGAAACACAACAAGCTGGTGGAGAAATATGAGATTTCTATGACTCACTGCTTCGTCGCTAACACATAATAATTGAAGTGAATTGGATTACATTTTTTACACTGCTTGACAGCCGCATTCAAACATGGTCAACGGTGCATTTTAAAATGACATTCACAAAGCCGAGAGGGGGCTTTATTATTCATGAGTTCATACACTTGTCACATGGAATACATCCGACGCCACTGACGGGATCCTGGAGGAACTCAGGGGGATGAAGCTTCTCACATTCTGACATGCTCAAAATGACAGAGTGTTTCAGCTGCAGCCAAAACAAAGTCTCACGTTTATTACAGGTCGGACACCGTGTTGGGGGGCGGGCAGCTTTCTCCCTCTCTCTCTCTCTCTGTGTGTGTGTGTGTGTGTCACTAACAACACGCAGGCTGTGGAGAACCTCAGGGTTCCTGAGGAGTCTTATTTATTTAAAAATCATGAAGTGCTTTTTTTTTCAATCTATTAATTTAACAAATTTGCCAAAATGTGTAACCGATGTTTCAGTTTGAACTAAATATCAGCCCGCGGGCCTGAACGAATCAAACTTTGCAGGTTTTCTTTAATGAATGTGGAATATTGATCCTGCGAGGAGTTTATGCTAATCCAATAAGTGATGTGTGATTTAGGCCACGTTTACTCGACAACGTTATCAAGAGAAAAAAGAAAACTTTGATTTAATTCTGGGTCTGTTTACACGACAAGAGTGCTCAGAGCCGCAAGATCACTACTTGTTGAAGATGGATCTCAACGTGGAACTTTTTGAAAATGTCTTTATCTCTGTGGAAATGGGGGAAATTCTACTTTTTGAAAACACAGACTTGTGTAAATGAGGGAAAATTTTACTTTTGAAACTCTACTGTGTAAATGGGGCCTAAATATGTCTGTGGCTGTTTTTATTGTTTCCATTCTTAAAGGGGTAATATTGTGCTAAATTCACTTTCTACTGGATTTCCAACAGTTACAATCGTCTCCATACCTGGACTGACGTCCCAGAAGTGAAGACAGTCTGTCCTCTCTCTCCCTGGCTTGTTTCAGGTTTTAAAAAGTGTGTTGCTCCAAGCAGCCAATCAGAAATCAAACCCTATATAGTTTCATCGGGGGTTTAGCCAATCACAATCAAGGTAGGCCCTCCCTTTGACTCCTCCCACAATTAGGCAGCTCTGCTCTGGCACATGGCACCACGAAAGGAAGTACTTCCTCCTCTTCTCAAGATGGGCATGTGTGGGCGGAGCCAGTCCAGCTCACACAGACACAGCAGATTCTGAATGCAGCTCCTATGATCCAATATTCAAATGGAGGAAAATGAAGGAGGAGCTGGAAACTTAGAATACTGAAGGTTTCTGGAGCGACCAGACCAGGAGGAGGAGGAGAACAGGAGGAGGAGGAGGAGCAGCTGGCTCCCCACAACTTTTATTTTCAGACTTTATTCCAACATATTTCTGTGTTGAGAATCAAACTCTGTGAAAGACCCTGTCTGTTTCATTCCTTGCTGTAATTCTCCAATATATTGGATACTGTAAATTCCTCCAGCACATTAAACTCCATGGTATCTCATTTCATTTCATGCTTGTGGGGCTCACAGCTCCATCCAATCATTGCAGAGTAAACACAGGCCAACAAACACAGGAGTGATACAGCTGATCAAAACACACACAAACCTACTGAGACATATATTGTGTCAGTATGCAATTTAACACGCTTTCTGCAACATCTTAGTGAATCTAAGAGGGTAAAAACTGAGCACATCTGCAAGCAAGAGATATAATTTTTAATTGAATACATGAAATTACAATACTGTAACCCAGAAATTAACAGGCCCACACAGCAAGGCTTCAATTAGCCACCGCAGTATTTTGACCTACATGCAAACATCAGGATGCAGAAAAACTCACGCTACTAAATGACCTTCATTTTCATAGCACGTTTTCACAGCTTTAGCAGTCTGGAAGTAATTTATTTAATCAGTCACACAATCAGTCTTCACATACTTCATGATGGAGGCCATGTTGGGAACGACGTGGATTCAGGTTCATGTCCACGGACATTCAGAGCGGAGGAGATCTAGCTCAAACCACCAACCAGTGACAGCATGTGCAGAAAACACGAAGCTCCACTCAGACTGGTAAGATTTAACAGCATAATGGAAAAGGGAACATTCAGACTGGATGTGTGGTGGTTTGTTGTTTTCAGACATTGTTAATTACATTTCATGTCATACATTAATCCACCTGTGTCTAACAAAAGGCCCGTGGCCCAAAACCAACCTGCAAAAGGCTCCAACCATTCAGACCACCAAGCAGGTGGTCAAAATCTCAAAGAAAACATCCATTTTCGTTCTTTGCAAATTTCTTTCGAGTAACCGGCACAAATCAACCCCGAGACCTGAGCTGAGATATCTGTGATTCTGTCATGAAAGCTCGCTACCTATTTGCTATCAAACTAGCCTCAAAGCCATGCTGCCAGGGTGTAAAAACTCCTAGAATGCAACAGCTCCAGGAGATGTTTTCTGGACATTTCACTGTGTTTTACACCAAAAGGGTTTTTTAAGATTGGCTTCATGTTGAGATTGGAATCATGTTCAGTTGTCATTGTTTGGTTTTATGAAGATATAGGCATTTTTATCACATATACTCTGCACAATAACACAGAAAAACCTTAAGGTTTATATTGAAAGGTGAATATGGCACTATTTTACTGGTCCAAGTCGCTCAGGATAAAATTTGTGCTGATTGTGGCCCCTGAACTAAAATGTGTTTGGCACTCCTGCATTAATCTATTAGCATCAACTCCTCCAAGATCCTCCATCTGTTACACGCACCCAAAATTCATAAAGGCAAATGTTGTAAATCAACAGTATCCTAAATGCATCCTGTGAGTAAATCAGCTTCCACAATAAACCTTCAGTAGATCAGACCTACAGTCACATGGGATCTGGCCCAAACAGCCCTAGATTGGATAAAACAGGTATAAAGTTGGCTGTATGGATCGTGGAGGTTAAAATGAACCAAAAGGTGATGCTGTGGGTCACACTCGTTCCTCCCAATGGTTGGATTCTAGGCTTGACGCCTTTTGCATGTTTTCCTATCAGCCGGGATAAGCTGAATTCAATAAACACTGATGAGAGCAGCTATCCAACTCCTTTGAAAGCCATTTAATTATCATTCAAAACATTCATAAAAAGCCATAAAGCATCATAGAGCTCATAAGATCAAAGCTATTTAAAGAAGAAGTCATTGTCAGGGTACGTAAGAGTAATAATTCATTCATCAAGTCATTGGCACAGTGTTGGAATATCAATATTTAACGCGTACACACACACACACACACACACACACACACACACACACACACACACACACACACACACACACACACACACACACACACACACACACACACACACACACACACACACACACACACACACACACACAGAGTATTAAGTCTGTATTGGAAGAAGCAGGATGTGAAATCCTGTCAGGCGCTGGAATAAGATGCTTTTCTCAACTATAAAGCTCTTCAAAGGCCAAAAAGGGGAAACTGTATGTAAAGAGGTTGATTAAATATCTACATCCAACAATGCAGCCGTACTAAAGGAAAGCGCCTTCACTGTTTTCTCGGTGTTTCACGAGGGAGTCGTGAAACACGATGGAGATTAGTGGGAAGAAGAAGTTAGCTGAGGTTTGACAGATTCCCAGGAATCACGTTTCCACGTCACTCAGTACACAGAGTTTCTGTGAGGCAGTTTGCTTCTGTAATTTAATCTTCATCAGTTTTCATCCCATCACAGCTTAATCACGTAATGAGGAGCAGAAGCTCGTTTCCCACAGTCTGACTGGAACTCTGCGTCAGATCCGCATCTGGAACCGATCTGATGAAACATGAGCTCAAACCGGCTTTATTTGTGGGTTAACTGTCATGTGCCCAGCAGGAGACCTTCCCAACCTTTCCAAAGAGTCAGCTAATCTCGCAGCGAGCTGTCAATAAGAGTCTAGACAGACAGTGAGGCAATATGGGCTGTGGATGTTTGTGGAAGCTGCTGAGAGAAAGCATCTGTCATTCAAGTGAAGAGTTCATCTTCAGCGAGGTCCTGACAGGCAGCGCTCGTTGTGCCAGAGAGATATCCTGCTCAACGAGTCATTCAGTCCACAATAGAGTCCTAACATCTGATTTATTTTATGTAAAGCAAAGGGAGGGGCGGGGAAAAAAAAGGAAAACTGCAGGGCGAGATAATGTCATTCGTTTCTGATGCAAATCAGCTCCACTCTGGAGATTTCTCGGATCAAGAGACGGTGCCTTTAAAAATCTGCCTTATGTCAAGATCCTTCAGTCGCTCTGTGAAAACTCTCAACATGCAGATTTGCATTTGTAATGCTTGACGTTATCTCATCGCTGTGGTGGTTTTCACGCTCGCTTCCAGAGAGAATATTTAAACACACTGAGACTTCTTTCTTCTACCGCTTACACAATTGTGTTAAACTGCAGGTGCAGACGCGTGTGTGTGTGTGTGTGTGTGTGTGTGTGTGTGTGTGTGTGTGTGTGTGTGTGTGTGTGTGTGTGTGTGTGTGTGGTGTGGGTGTGGGTGTGGGTGTGGGTGTGTGTGTGTGAGAGAGAGAGAGAGAGAGAGAGAGAGAGAGAGAGAGAGAGAGAGAGAGAGAGAGAGAGAGAGAGAGAGAGAGTTCTGGAACCTCAGCTTCCCAAGAAGAAGAAGAAGAAGAAGAAGAAGAAGAAGAAAGAAATACCCCCGTGAGCGCAGCGGCAGTGTAAATCTTATTAAATTGCATCTAATCCAGTGTGGAGGGAGGTTTGATATTTGTCTGAGAATGAAGCAGCGCTGCAGATTGAGAGCGATAACCGTTTGCCTGGAAACAGAACCTCAGTTCAAAGACAGACAGTCAAAACCAATTAGGAGAAATCAGTTTCCTTGTCATTCACATTCGTTCCATCCTACATGCCTCCTTGTTTATCCCACTGAGGTAAATAATCTGTCTCTCTCTCTCTCTCTCTCTCTCTCTCTCTCTCTCTCTCTCTCTCTCTCTCTCTCTCTCTCTCTCTCTCTCTCTCTCTCCTGCGTCACCCTTTCTGCTTTTCTCTCCATTTGTTTTCTCCTCACTCACCCCAGAAGCACATCTGCTGCAGTTCAGGGAGCACTTTTACAAATAAAAAATATATATATTTAAATATAAAAAACTAAACTAAAGTCAACTTGTCGGTGCTGTGATCCACGGGACTGAGAACAAACACAGGCGGGAGAATTGGCGACGTTTCTGACAGAATGAACGTGGGAACATGTGATGATGGTGTCGAATGGAGATCAGCCAGAAACAGATTAAACATCGGGATTCACATCCTGCAGGATCTGCAGGGGGGTGATCCCCCCTCTGACTACGTGTCCCCGTCTGCAGAATCCTTCTTTACTGCAGGAGGATAAAACTCAGCCATCTGCTTTGGCGTTGTTGAGGATTCAAATGATTGTAAGTTGTGGTGAAAAGAAAACCAGAGATAAGCAGATGAAGCTCAGTTGTTTCACTTCAGGTAAAGTCAAACAGGAACAATCCTGGAAGAGATCCACGTGTATTCACAATAGATAGTTTCCCCTTGATCAGAGGTGTCAAACATGAGGCCCGTGGGCTAAAACCGGCCTGCAAGAGCCTCCAATCTGGCCAAACCACCAAGTCGATTACAAACATTTCAAAGAAATCATTGACAACATTGAGAACACTGAGAGCCGAGCTGAGATCTCGTGATGCTGCCATGAAATCTACCTGGTTGCTCTCAAACTAGCCTCAAAGCCACGCTGTCAGAGGGAGTTCTTAAAACTCCCACAATGCAACAGCTACAGGAGAAGTTTCAGAACATTTCACTGGATTTTCACCAGAAGGTTTCATTAAAATTGGCTTTATGTTGAGAATAGAGTTATTTTCTGTCGTAATTGGGAAGATATCAACTTTTTCATCACCTTTACTCTGCAACACAACAAAGAAAAACTTTTAAAGTTAAAATTTAAAGGTTGCTTTGGCTCTATTTCACTGGTCCGGCCTACTCAGGATGGAATTAGTCAGTATGTGTCCCCTGATCTGAAACATGTTTGACACTCCTGATCTAGGGCTTTGTCTTCTTCTGAGTATCTTCATCAGGAGTGTTTCTGTGCTTTGCAGTCATTGGCTAGACAGCGGTTTAATCAGGAGAAGAGTCGTCTCTGTCTACATGATCAGGAAGTAGGGTGGACTCCTGTTGTTATATCAGTAAGCCGGGGCCTTCCGTGTTGCAAGAGTTAGTGATTCCTTCTGTGGTTTGGATCCTTACATGACCTTCGTACAGTTTCTTAGATTATTTCTGTGGTTAGGGTCCTTACGTGACCTTCGTACAGTTTCTTAGATTATTTCTGTGGTTAGGGTCCTGACATGACCTTCGTACAAAAAACGAGTCTGAAGGAAACAACCCTGAAGGAAACGAGGCTGAAAGAAACGAGGCTGAAGGAAACGAGTCTGAAGGAAACGAGGCTGAAGGAAACGAGGCTGAAGGAATCACTGTTTACAGTGATGATAAAATGAGTGATGAATCCACGCGCTGTGAGCGAGACTCAGTGAGAACAGCAACAACTGAGCTTCTCATTTAATTAGATTCTCTAATGAAAAAGACTTCTGATAATCCCTCTCTGGGATTCAAAACTCTCTTCTGGTCCAGATGTCCAGAAATTGTTGTAACATTTATTTTGGGTAAGAATGATTTTCTGGGGGACAAAAGCTGTTGAGACAGTTTGGTTTGTTCGGGTACGAAATAAAGAGGATTTGTTTGTCTTTTCTTCAGGATTGTTTTTGGTTATTTATTTCGTCTTGATGTGGAGCTCACAACAGGCTGCAGCTCGGAGCAACAATCAGAGGCACTAAAGGATGTAAAATACACTTCTGTATGCTTGAAACTACATATTTCTTATTATATTCATAACTATTGAATAAAAGAAGCACTATCAATATGAACTTGAAGTATTTACTTTGATGTAGGAAGTCGACAGTTTGTGAGAATGAACTTTTTGTTAAGCCTCGTTTATATATAAAACGCAAAACGAGGCAAAACCTTCGTAGCTTTTTGGGGTTTGTATTATATGACATCGTTGCTCACTGGTAGTTCTGCACATGCTCAGTAGAGCCGATCAGAACAATGTTTCCTTCTTGGTGTCATAACTCCCAGTCCAAATTCTCAGTTTTATTTTGACATTCGCCATAATAACAATTCAACTTTATTTAGTAGCACTGTATTAATCCCCGAGGGGAAATTCATACCGAAAGACCCATCGGTAGCAGCCGTACAGAGCAGCGCTCAAGGGGAGCCAAGGGTCTTGCTCCAGGACCCCCAGTGCATGCTTTTGGGGAATGTGGGAGGAAACTGGAGTACCTGGAGGAAACTCACGCATACACAGGGAGAACATGCAAACTCCACACAGAAAGGCCCCGGGCTGGATTTGAACCCACAACTTTCTTGCTGTGAAACCACTGCGTCACTGTGCCGCAATAAACTTGGTTGTTTGTCCACTAGAATGTTCTAAGAACAGCACCCACTAGTGGCCTGAAACAGTAACTACACCATTCTCAGCATTATCTGCTGTTTCCGTGGAAACGGACAATGTTTTCAAAGACTGCCGTGTAAACACGAAACTTTTCTAAAATGAGGCGTTTTCACTTGAAATGTTGATGTGGAAACGAGGCTTAAAGTTCTCCTGTCCTCCAGCTGTTCATCTCCTCCTCCTGGTCTCCTCCTCCTCCTCCTCCTCCTCCTCCTGGTCTGGTCGGTCCAGAAACCTTCAGTATTCTACGTTTCCAGCTCCTCCTTGATTTTCCTCATTTGAATATTGGATCATAGGAGCTGCATTCAGAATCTGCTGTGTCTGTGTGAGCTGGACTGGCTCCGCCCACACATGCCCATCTTAGGAAGAGGAGGAAGTATTTCCTCTGGTGGTGCCATGTGCCAGAGCAGAGCTACCTAATTGTGGGAGGAGTCAAAGGGAGGGCCTACCTTGATTGTGATTGGCTAAACCCCCGATGACACTATATAGGGTTTGATTTCTGATTGGCTGGTTGGAGCAACACACTTTTTAAAAACTGAAACAAGCCAGGGACAGAGAGGACAGACTGTCTTCACTTGTGGGGCGTCATTCTAATTATTACTGTTGGAAAACCATTAGGAAGTGAATTCTTTCATCATATGAGCCTTTAAATGCTTCTGTTAGTGCTTGATGTCACTCACAAGAGCTCACTAAATCAGGTCCAATCTGTATAAAAGACAATATCACGACTGAATTACCTGAAAGAGAATCAATAGATTGGTTTTCGTCTCATCGTGGGCCTGTTAACTCGACTGAAAGGCTGTTTCCAGCTGAAGGAATGAACGAGGCCGAAGACCAAATCCTCCCAGTCGAGTCTTTAAGTCCACGTCTCTGCAGAAAGCTTGAAAATCTTTGTTCCAACTCTCAGCTCTGAGTTCACACTGATTTATTTAACAAAGACGTGATGAATGCACTTTGTTTTCTCAATCTCAGCCGATGCACTCTGCGAGACGATTGTCGCTCTTTTTTCTTTCGATGTTCATGATTTGCCGAGCAGACAAAAACGCTTTTCTCTTCATCAGTCGCTGTACGGCTCAGCGACTTGCTACAGACGGTGTGATGAATCCTATTAAGGATAACAGGCTCTGGGATTGTTTGGTAAATCTCTGACAGCACTACCAGGGGACCCAGCTTTTGTTCCTGTACATTGTGGTTCCTTATTAGCTCACTGCGGCTCCCTCAACACTTTTTAAGCGAGATGAGCGTCGCAGCCTGCCGAGGCCTCGTCTGCGCCGCTCTCACCAGCACCACAAACAAACACCACTCACATTCATCCCGTCATCACCGGACAAACATCGTCACATGCAGAAACACTCGGGCGTCTCTTGGTCCTGCCAACGTGCTGCCAGGGTCGTTGTGATTGGTGTCGTTGATTCAGCAAAACATGATGAAATTTGGGAGGAACGAATGGAGGGACGACTGCAGGCATGAAGCGGAATACTAATGTCCTTCATAGATTCCTCGGTGGCTAATCCATCTCAGAGAACGTCAATATCGTTCTACAGCTGTTCAACAATCACCATGCAACTGCAATTTGGCACTTTTTAAGGTCTTCTTCAAACTCAGAGGATATTTCAATAAAAAAAATAAAAAAATAAAAAAATCATTTTTCCAGGAGAAAACAACTTTACCCTTCTGATCTTCAGCGAAGACATTTATGTTTTGCAAATGGTAAATTGATTTTAGACTGATCTCCAGCCGTGTGAGTGATGCTACACTGAAAGAAAGGATTACAGCATCGAAGGGAAATTACTAGATCAGCATTTGAAAGGAAATGAAAGACAAAGGCTCAAAACTTCAATCAGTGGCTGTAAAAAGACTAAATTGGACATTATGACAATGGAGAAGATTTTAATGTGAGTATAAATCAGAGGTACTGTATAAGAAAACATTAATATTTAACAAAGATTATACCACCTTTACAATGTTAGTGGTGCAGTTTAGTACAATTATAGAAAGAAAAATCTGTACTGTTCAGTATTCAAAATGACATTTCTATTACTGAAGATATTAAACTTAATATTAATATTCAATTAATATTGTTCATGCAAAGTAGTGTGAAGCTGTTCAAATCACAAATATATATTAGAAAATCACTTTTTTTTGATTTTATTGGCTTTAAAAGTTGACTACATGTGTTTGAAGTACTACTGTTTTATGTTATTTACAAAAATACCCTTACTGCAGTTTCTGGGGGTAATTTCTATAGATATAAATCTTCCATGTTTTAACTTTAAATCCCCTCTCCAGTTGTAACCCCGTCTCTGATGAATATTTGAAGACAATTGGTTGTTTATTGCTTTATACATTATTTGTGTTGTTCAAAAATTGACCAGGTCAGTGGATTTTAGCAATTTTGCTTTTATACATTAAATTTAGATTCAGGCTCAGGCCTTGACTGGGGTCTTGTCAGGTGTTGGGCCACTCTCTCAAACCATCTCAGTAGTTTTCTGTGCACACAATAACATGAAGGAGATATTTCCAAATAAAAACATCAATTTGATGCACCAAATGGGATCAAGGGAGTCCAAAACACAATGTGTTGGTTCTTATAGGGAATACTACAAAAATAACATCATCTCAGAAACGCACCTTTCGTATTGAAAAAAACACAACATGAAATGTTCTCTTGCTCAAAAAGAGAATGACTACAAGTCGATAATGCAAAGACTGAAGGGTCGCAGTAAGCCACCAAACTCGAGCTGCGTTTCCAAATGAAGACAGAAAACCTTTGTCGCGTTGTGGAGTTTCGTTGACACGACCACGGTGCGCGGAGCCACGGAAAACACAACTTTATGAAAACGCTCCAACGCCGTCTCCATGGAAACGGGGTAAAAACAACTTTGCTACTGGTCGGAGTAAATCGATCTTCTGCACATGCTCAGTTGATGGATGTTACGTGTGGTCAGGTGTCTGCTGACACACTGAGGGGTGTGTTTGCTGCCGTGTGTTTTTTCTAGTCCTCCTCCTCTTCCTCCTCCTTCTCCTCACCCTTTGTTCCCTCCATCACAGGCTGGCAGGCCATTGGAAATCAGGGGAATATGAAGGGAAGAGCAGGAAGGCCTGGAAGGAGAGTGAACAGCAGAGTCGCTCTGACACACACATCTGAGCAGCAGGAGGTTTGATTCTTTCCTCTGGCCCTAATGGCAAAGTTCTTCTGTTTTAGTTTATTTTAATTTGAGTAGAAGGTCACTGGCAGTGCTGTTTTTGTAGTCATCAGACTAAAGCTTTTCTTCTTGATTTCCTGTGAGGGAAGTGCAGGGTGCGACGGCCACATAGTAGTTTGCCCTTCTCTTACCTCTCTTTTGTTCTCCATCTTATTTGCGTTGCTCCTTTTAGGGAGTACATTTTTGTTGTTGCTTTTCCTTCCACAGCTGGAGGACCAAAGAAAAACTACTGAATCAAAGATTTATTTTCCTTTTCAAAACCTGACTTGTTGTGTGGCGTTCTTTATATGTCCCAGTCTCATTTGGCCGAGAAGATTATTCATGTAATTTTATAAGGCTATACCCATGGATACCATGAAAGCTACAGGGTTTTCAGTGTTTCTGCCGTTGCCATTTAATGTCAAACTTTTCTGAAATTATAAACTAAAAAATTTTACGTTTTCCACTTGAAGAGCTGTTAGGTAAATGCATCCTTACACTGTCATAGTCCCTGGACAGTATTTACTCAAACAGCAGAACAGAAGATTTGAGCATGTGAGCATAAGGTTCAGCTCCAACATAACCAGACGTTACAAGCAATCATCAGTGAAGACTGCAGGTGTCACAGCCGCGGTGCCCAAAGCAGAGCGAGGATTTTAAAGGTCAGGACGACAGAGCCCAGACAATAGCTGAAACAAATAGCCTTGTTTCACTGGATTGCTCTCTAACTGAGAAAATTGGCAACAATTACAAGCGGATTGACACTGGCCTCTTTTATCAAGTCCATGGATTTCCTGGCAAAAGAAAAAAAATATCCAATTCAAGAAAGCGTCCTTTCTCAGCCTTTCTCCTCCCAGAGGAGCCGTAGACTCACAACTTGACGACATTTTAAGGGCATCGTTCTTCCAACATTGTGCTGCACGACGGTTATTAAGCCGCCCTTGTTGTCGCGGCCCGTCTGCTCTGACAAACAGGAGATGTAAACACCTGTTCTGCTTTGTGTGGCTGAGCGGCGCATTAATTCAGCTGAAGACGGGAATGCCGTAATGAGAGGCAGGATAATGAGATGTCTTGTTGACACGTGGTTGTTCTGTGGTCAGTATCGTCGTCGCGTCGTTTCCTGGTGCGGTACGGCAGAGTGCAGCTGGCAGGGCGGCCAGCCTGCAGCCGCCTGCAGCCGGCTGCAGCCTCTAATGGCTCCGTGAAGAGGCAGGAGGCAGGAGGCAGGAGGCAGGAGGCAGGAGGCAGGAGGCAGGAGGCAGGAGGCAGGAGGCAGGAGGCAGGAGGGAGGAGGCAGGAGGGAGGAGGCAGGAGGCCGGACACGGTGTAGTGGTTAGCACGAGAAAACCCCGGTTTGAGCTCAGGCTTTCTGTGTGGAGTCTGCATGTTGTCCCTGTGCACCAGTACCAGGGGGTGAGGGAGGCAGCGCCTCATGACCACAACACGTCTGTAGGTCTGAATGTAAAACTGCATTCTGGTTTGATTCTGGTCTTTAGTGGAGTTTGCATGTTCATGCATGTATTTGATTTTTGACACTAAACTAAAGCCTATTGACAACTTTAACTGGCCTGTTGGAGGCTTCCTGTGTCTTTGTTTCTGCTCAGTGATGGACTGACTACTTGTCCAGATCTATCTGTCTTCTTCCTTTAGCTGAAGTTAGCTCAAGCTATTGGAGCATGTAGGCCACAAATGGCTGAGATTAGAAATGATGGTTGAATTCCACACAAATTCCAACTGAATTCCAATGTTGCGATACCTGAAATAACACATTTTACAAACCTACGGCAGGAACTGTAGTGTACAACTCCCAATAACAATAACAACAAATTCCATCTCTGAGGTATTGGCATAGCAATATAGGCACTAAGAAGGTTCAATAACTCTTCAGGCCGTCCAGGGTTACTGTGTCGATCGTCCTTGTGACAAGCAGGAAACTCATTGACCACAGAAGCACCAAACATGTCCCGAGCACAATTTCCCGCAAATCAAAGAGAATTTATCTTCCCTCTGCGTCGCCTCTGAGCAGCTCAGCAGCTTTCAGGAGATCCAGAGATAACTAACCCATAATTCTTCCACTTCTAATTGGTTTTGGTGATTCCTCAGGGGATGTTTCCATCTTTCTGCAACGTGCATTGTTAAGATCATTAGTTTGTGGCCCCCGTGGAGGGAAAGCTTGGAAAGCACATTTTGTTCTTTGCAGAAAAGCCCCGGGTGTCATCTGTCAGTCAGAGCTCAAAGCCTTTCTGATCACCTGCCAGGCCACAAGTTTTAGAATTGCAAATGTGCTGCGAGTTCAACGGCGAGGTTCAGAAAACATCGGTCTCCATCACAGCTGTTGTTTTCCTTTGGTCTCCATTGTAATAAGCTCCAAACACCTTGTGACCGCAGCCGCAGTCAAGTAAACACAACACAAGACGGAGGGCGCTTGTGTTTGCCAGATTATTTCTACATAGCAACAACACTTTTTTTTGCAGCAAAACAACAGATTTTATTTCAATTCTTAAATGTATTTTAAAGCTCCTGTTTCGCTGTGAAAAATTTAGAAAAATAAGCAAATTAGGAGGAATTTTCTCTTGACATCACACTGAAATGGTTCTTTAGATGAGTCTGAATGTTGCATTTAAAGTTTTGGTCAACATTTTTAGTTTGGATGCATTTTGGATGATACTTGAAGTTTGCCCAATATGCATACAATTTGATGTTTTAAAACAAGTTTGTCATTTAGCCATGTCTTCCACCAGATGTTACACAACAGTTACGGGGCAAATGAAAAGGAATGACGGTATAATGTAAATACCTGGTTTCCTCCTAGTTGTCATTTCTCATCAGACATGAAGCTGCAGGAATACAGAATGTGGACGAGGTAGTGGACGATAAAAAACAAAGAAAAATCTCATTTATCATGTTTTGTAATTTTTGGAAGCCAGAATGAGATTAGTTTGAGCTAATGGTGCACCGATACTTTGTAGAAGGGTGAGTACAAGTATTAACCTTTAGCTACTTGCCGATACTGGATACTGACTCGAGTACCTATTAAGTGCCATTCGGCCTAATTCAATCTCCACTAGCAAACAATACGTGAAGGCAAGGTGTTAGCATGTAGCATCGCTGCTGTGTGATGGGTTGGATCAAGGGTCTTTAGAGTACTTCATGCAGTATCGGTGCATTCCTACTAAAATCGCTTGAGGACACATATTTCCACACTTTTTGTGCATAGTTTATTTTTCACAGCAAGTTGTGTCTATCTTTCCAGCCTGGGTGTGAATCCACATAAACACATTTCAGATTGCACGATGGGTGAAAATACTAACAGCTGGATGTGAATCTACAGGCGGAAGTATTATTGTTACCATGATAATGTCTTCCCTGCTTCCACCTTTCTCTACATGGCACAATTGTTTCCATCAGTCTTTGGCACATGGAGGCACATTGTTGCTTTCTGGCTTAGCGTTTCCCCACATTTCTCTAAATATGTTTTTGCTCTTTTCTCACGGTCCTCCAGAGACAAGGTGCGAGAAAATAATCTGATTGGTGCGACGGAATCTGAGGATTCAAGCTTCTTTTAAATACACGCTTCAAAATAACAACACTCTCGTCCTCTCTCCTTCAAAAGAAGTTGCACACACACACACACACACACACACACACACACACACACACACACACACACACACACACACACACACACACACACACACACACACACACACACACACACACACACACATACTTCTGTGGGTGTTGCATTTTGTCATAAAAACCTCTCCTCCCCGGTTTCTGTCTTATCGGTTTACTTTCCCTCCCTGCTGCATTCTGCAAAAACAAACACATAAACGTACCGAGGCTCCTCACATGTCCTCGATCTGCTCGCCTCCCTTCATCCCCCCAGGACAGGACAGCCCTTCATGCTGTGTGTGTGTGTGTGTGTGTGTGTGTGTGTGTGTGTGTGTGTGTGTGTGTGTGTGTGTGTGTGTGTGTGTGTGTGTGTGGTTTCTACCTGCTTTGTTGAGAATGTCTTTACAGTAAACGTGTGTCTTCCTGTCAATGTGCTGATTGTTTGTCTATTTCCAGACTCCCGTACACAAACATCGGGAATCATCTTATTGTTCCAGTTAATCCCGAGTGGGAAGAGAAACAGAAACAAAGCCTCTGTCAACCTATGAAAAACTTCAGCAACAAATGAAGGAACTTCAACATTTTTTCATTCCTCATATTTTCATCTTGTTGTGAGAGTAGTGAGATTACACAGAGGGCTGCAGCTGAAGCAGGAACGTTTTACTAATTAGACCCTCACTAGATATTTTAGCAGAACTCAGTTTACAGACTGTGGTGTGTTTGTCATTCCTATTGATATTAAATAATCTCCCAAGCCGCGGACATCGCTGGCCTCTCGTCCACCTGCTGCTGACGTTGCTGATGCATGAAGTCAAGTATTACTCGCCAGGTTGTATCGGGAATCTTTCACGAGTATGAGTACTCTGTGCAGTACCAGAGATTTGTTTTTATTCATTCTGCTCTGCTAAATGTTTTCTTCTTTCAGGGAGAATTACTCATAATTCATATCAGAGCTTTAGATGCAACATAAAGCATCAACAAATAACCTCGAATGCAAAACGCAAACTCTCAGCCTGGGATTCAAACTTCACTCTGCAGCCTCGTCACTCATTTCATGTGTTTTAAGAACGTCTGCGTCTATTTCCTCAGTGCGTCTTCATGTCTTCATCCCGACACCTCAGTGTTAATGTACAGCTCAGCTCCTATACATTTCTTTGTCAGTTCAAACTCTTTGTTTTTTTTAAGTTCAAGTAAAAAAATAAATCCACAGTTGACTAACCGGAGCTAAGATTATGAAGAGGAACTGATCCTCCCACACAGTCCTGTTTGACGGACGTCTTTTTAACGACAGCCGTTTTTAAAGCCATGAAAGCTTTTCCATTTGCTTGCATGTTGTTTCATCTCTCCGCTCATTTGCTTTTATCTGTTTACTCTTGTTTATCTCACAAGAGGATAAAAATGCCAAGAGAAAACAAAAATTCTCAAAAACTCAGATAAGTGGGAATTAAACTGTTTTAGCTGTTAAAGCTGTTGAAAGTCAAAAATAACAAGTCATAAATACACACACACATGATCAGCCGGGGAATCACACTGACGAGGGCTGAACCAGGCAAAGTGCTGCTCTGGTTCGTGCGCCGAGTCGGAGAAAGTTGCTCTGGTGAACACGAGAAATGATGGTACAGGCACATTAATGTCTTTATGTTTTGTACTTTAATGGTTTTGAAATGTCAGAGGAAACGCAGCTCGCACCTGAAGAGGAGGCGCAGTGAAAATCTGGAGCTGATAAACCAGAGCAACACTCAGCCATCGGCACAAAATCTCATCTGATGAGACACAAAGAACATCTCTGATGTGGACTTCAGCGACATTCTGTCAGCGCGTCGACTTCTCCGCAGCAAAGAACGACTCTGGTAGGACATGACAATAGTCACAGTAAGTGATCAATCATTTTTAACCCTTTACTCTCTGGAATAACTGGGAATGATTGTAAGAGTTTTATTATGAACTCAAATCTTAAGATGGCCTTTGTGTGTGCGTGTGTGTGTGTGTGTGTGTGTGTGTGTGTGTGTGTGTGTGTGTGTGTGTGTGTGTGTGTGTGTGTGTGTGTGTGTGTGTGTGTGTGTGTGTGTGTGTGTGTGTGTGTGATGGATTGTAAACACCCTGTAACTGCAGGTTTTTTTATGAAAGTCAATTCAAAATGCAAAAACATCCCCAAAGGAGTCGCCACACTTCAAACCACACCAACGGTCGATGTTGCCGGACAGAACTGCTCTGGAGGGGGAGAGGGGTAGGGGGTGGGGGTGGGGGGAGGGAGGGGTGAAACTTTAGTGTCCCTCACAATAATCCAAGTGATTCCTGCACTAGGAGACAGATGAATGCATGAATGCTCGTATTACATTCGGACTATTCTTCAAAATGTGAAAGCACAGTCATACAAGTGTCTGAGCATCATAAATTCCCTGTGCTGCTGTGGCCACGTCATCGTTTGATGATTCGATTTTTCCTTCATGAGGTTTAATAAATCCAAAGTCAACAAACAGAGAAATTAAAGAAATGTTACAGCGAAGCTCAGTTGGTTCACTGAATACAGGATTTTTCATTCACATTCACATTTTCTATCTATTTTCCTTAACAGATTTCCAACAAAGTTCACCATCTCCACGATGAAGAGTCGAGCCGCTCCACTCCTCACCTCCCGTCGGCTTGCGTGAACGGATGATGGGGTGATGAGGAGTTAAGTGATTATCGTGGAAGAAGGCAGCATGAATATACATGAGAGGTACGCCTGGTGCTCTCATCATGGAGATAATTGAGAAGATGTGAGTATAAACACATGGAAGTAATGAGACAACTGCTTCATTAATGGCTGTTCTGTAATTATTTCATTCACATCATTAACACGTCAGAATCATGCAAACATATTTAAATGACAGCAGCGTGCGACAGTGACTCTACTTCCTGTCTTTTGGATCCTCTTCCTCCATCTCACTTGTGCATCTCTGGGACCCAAACTGTCTGAGTCACCACAAAACACGTTTAATCATAAAAGCTCACACAGCGTATAAAGTAATTTATGGAGGTTTGCTAAGCGTACATTCATGACGCTTCATGACTACAGTTTAGAGCAGGGATCTCAAACTCCCGGCCCGTGGGCCATTTGCGGCCCGTGGGACGATATTTTGCGGCCCGCACCTTGCTATGAAAGTATAAGAGAGTAAAGTTGTGACGTTGTGTTTACTTATGTCGGTAAGTGCATGAACTTTAAAAGTTTGTTGGCTGTAAGCAGAGGAAATGTGATATCCGTGATCATGGAGCGGATCACTGCAGTGCATCATGGGAGTTTCTGTCCGTCGCGTTTTAGATGTAATTATTGGGGGTAATATTAGGTTTGCAGTGTTGGTAACGATTGTGTTGTGTTGTGTTTTTGTTGCTTTGCTCATGTAGTTAGTTAATTCATCTACTTTAGTTTGGTTTATTAGTTGTGGGTGGGCAACCAGGAGTGGAGAGGGTTCTGTGTGGGGTCTGCTCCTGCCATGGTGCTCTTAATAAATGATGAGTGTCACAGTAAAAGCCTCTGCTCTTCATGTATATCTTTGGGAGAGTCTCTTCATCCATTTTGTTCTCTGTATATCTTGACAGTTTTAGAGCCATGAGAGACTAGCGTGGTTTGCTGTACTTTTGAGTTGTTCTGCCGTGAAAGATGGCGTTCCACAGCTGGAGGGAGCAGAAAGCTGCGGGTTGCTGACCCCTGTTCTAGACATTCTGAGGGTCTCAGCTGCTTCTTCTCTCAAGACAAATGTGGCTCAGATATGTGAGAAGAAGCGTAGGCAAGAGGAACCATGTTCAGAAGAACCGGTCAAGATCTTCATTCAATGTTCCATTCATGTTCAGGACCAACATGTTCTGAAGAAATCATTAAAACTCTTAATAATGACTTGAGGATTTTTTGTGGACTCCCTGATGTGGCCCAGCCTCACCCAGACTCCCGGGCACTTTGAGTTTGAGACCCCTGGTTTAGAGCGTTCGTAGCCATTTTGAGCAGCTTTAACCTTTAAAGCATCCTTTAACGATTCAGCTCATCTGGTTCTTTCAGACATTTTAACCATTTGGCCTGTTTTTGCTCCATTCTTGACCATTTCAAAAAAAAAATTCTACTTTTTTTTTTTAATTTGTGCAATCCGGAATTTTTCAGCCAATTATCCTTCTTACACTTTTTTTTCAGATTTTAGCGTTTTTAACACTTTGTAGAATCATTTTTTAAATAGCAGTTTTCACCTTTTTAATAATTTTAGCCAAGAGAGTCTTTTTGGAAAAAATCCAGGTATATAAGTACATAAAAACATTTATATTAAATTCACACACACGTGGAAACTGATCTACTAGCTGAGGCTTGCACAACATGAACACTATAGAACAAAAAACATGATGTTTGCCTTCATAAATATGGAATATTAAGTGATTCTCCAAGAAGTTTATGCTGACTGATGTAGAAGGTTAAAAAAAAAGGTTGTTTATGATTGTGTGAAGATGCAAACTGGCTTCTGAAACCATGCTGTCACTGTGAGGAAAGGCATTTCTTCAGATTGTATCTGTAGAATTTATTTGAAGATACTTTCCATGTCAAGCTATTTTTTTTACAATATTCCGATGTATTGTGACGCTCCTTCCTCCTCCAACACGTCGGCGCTCCATCCAAACTGTTCACAGATCCTCTTCCTGTAATCAGGACTCACGCAGGCCAAACCCTGATCTGAACAGTCCTGTTTGCCCATTATGTCATTACTGTAGTATAGTTACTTGATCATCTGTACACAAACTGAACGTACAATCTATAAGCATAACCAAGCAATCCATGGATGATTTCAGGGTCTGTTTGTTCAGACATACAGAAAACAGGATGGCAAAGCTCAGTGTGTGTGAATAACTGGGAATAAAATGCTGATTATTGTTTGTACTGTGCTCCTCAAGTCCAAAAGCAACCTGGAAATCCAACTTCCAAAGTCACTGTGGATAAAGTGGTACACTGCCTTCATGCAGTAGAAAGCCTGGATACTCGGGAAGGTTCCGGTTGCTTTTCCCAGTTTGCAGCGTGAAACAACGTGAAAACAACGAAGCAGATTTTACAGTTCAGCCATAAAACTCCAGAACCGAGGGAAACCAGGTCGTCATTACAGGAATCAACCGAGAGTCACAAGAAAGGAAGCTCATGTTCACTATCCAGACATTCTTCTGTTTACTTCTGTTTTATATGGAAATCTGTATTATTGTTGCTTTTAAGGTTTTCTTTAGGCATCATATTTATTGAGAGTGAAAATCTTATTGAGAGATGGATGAATTAGATCTGACAGATGAAAATACTTATTAATGATCACCATGTTGTGTAAAGTCAGATCTGTTTCTGGGAGCTTTGCGAAATCTTCCACTTTCCCAGTGGGAATTTCCCAATCCGACCACATTCTGATGCATATTTCCCAGAATACTAATTAACTCTCTGCGCAGCTGCTTTTGAAAGCTCAGGCGATGAGGATGGTTCCTGCTCTGAGCCCGGGCTGAGTGGAGCTCTGTCCATGGTGCTGAATCTGCAGCCGCTTCGCCACACTGAGATGTCAGTTTAGACATTTGCTCTTTTTTCACTGCAGATGTCACTACGTAACCTGGATTCAAACCTGCGTTCTCCTGATGCTGCCATAAAAGCTCCCTGGTTGTGATCAAACAGCCTCAAAGCCACGCTGTCAGGGGGAGTCTGTATAAACACCCAGAATGCAACAGCTACGGGAGAAATATTCTGGACATTTCGCTTGATTTTCCAGAGTAATTTGTGAAAATATCAACATTTTAATCACATATATTCTGCGCCACAACAATAAAAGCTTTAAAGTCTAAATTTAATTATCATTTTACCCGCCCAGGACACTCAAGATGGAATTGGTCTGAATGTGACCGACGAACAAAAAGTGTTTGACACCTGGATTAAACCACAGGAAGGATAGCAATTAATGTTCACTATAATCTCACAAGAACCACAAGATCTGGGAAAATACTTCATTATGGACAGGAATCATAGCATATCATGGCATATAGTGTAGCATACAGCATAGCATGTAGCGTAGCATGTAGTTTGGAATGATCACCACCAAAGTGAACGAGCTCCCATATAAATCCCAGTTGGTTCCATGAGTGAGCTTCCTCCCTCCAGTTCACATAGATACAGAAGAAATCCTCCCAGCAACAAGTCAACCTTCAAATATCAAAGTGATGTTTATTTCATGTTTCAAGATGACACATGGCAAGACTATGCAAATTATCTTTCTGGTGCATTTTAATTCATATCTGGTAAATTTCTGTACTGGTACACTGATAAAATGATGTGACGGTGTGTGTTTGTGTTGAGTTACTATAGTTTTACAATATATTTATCTACATTATTACCTTTTGTAATGAAGAATATGGGTGTGATTAAATATTTTTTCCCTTCTCTAGTTTGTTGAAGTATGATCAATGCAACTCATTTTTATTTTATTATTGATTTGTTAAGTGTCTGTATGTTTTATGTCGTCACCTATTTTTTCCACCTTTAAAAGAAAATCAATATATAAAAGGAATTTATAGTGATTAAACAATCTTTAATGAAACTATTTAATATTTTGGAAATTAACCGTTTCACGGTTGCAGATCTTGTACTTCGGCTGTGAAAAGGACTTTTCATGAATCCATGAAGAGTCTCGACGTGCCTGGAAACGTGTTTCAGTCACTTCACGACCGCTTGGCTTCACACTGAGTGTGAGAGCTTGTGCACATGCTCATGCACGTGCTCGTGCACGTTGGGCTTTCTGCTCTGTTTTGTGACTCTGTGCCTCGGTCTTGTGCCCGGGTGAGATGAGGTTCGGGGACGAGGACACGCTGGTTGCAGGCCGGGCAGTGAACGCATCACTGAGCGCCCAATTATAACTTTTACCGAAGAGCTTTGAAATGTGTGTTTTAACCCAGAGGGGTAGGGTCAGCAGACAATTAAAATAATAATAAAAAAAACACTTTTTAACAAGTGGAAAAAGTAACCTTGAAACTGGAAAGTGGAGCGTTTTGGTTTCCAGCCTTTGTGACAGCAGCGTCTCTTTTCATTTCTATTCTCCAGAAAGTCCTGGACATTAATTACAGATTGTGGCCGCATGCTAATTAACCACGTCGCTCCAAAAGATAAAAATAGGCCGCGGTGATGTGTGTGCTCAGTGGTCGGAGAGTCTTTAGGAGATGACCCGTGATGAGCAAGGAGGTGAGCTGATGTTTTATTGGCTCAGGCAGCAGATTAAGAAACGCACCGCTGCTTTCCAGGGTCCCCTCGTCCAAGTTAGGAGAACGTTATGTTCCATTAGAGATCAGCATGAAATGATGATTTGTATTGACAGAACGGTCCCCGACTATCTCTCCAGCTACCTCACGCTCCGGCTCACTTACAAAGCAACTCGTTTCTGCATGAGCACATCAGCATTGTGAATCTCATGGAAACATCCGACACAGGAAGCCGGATGTCTTTGTGCTGGAGTGACTTTGAAAATGGATTCCTGACAAGTTTCTTCTGTATGATTCGGTCTTATCATCTCAGTATTAAATCAGTGTCCTGCTAATATTCTCACGCATGTGGAGGACATGGCAGCATTAATGTGGTCCGTGTCACTCGACCAGACTTTCTCTGTTCAGATTTGAGGTGGAGAGTTTGAAGCCAGAGGCGTCTTTTTAATGAGAAAGAGGGACGGAGTGACGGGAGCAGGCTGGCCTGGACCGAGCCTGAAGTCTGTCTTACTTCTGAAACACACACACACACACACACACACACACACACACACACACACACACACACACACACACACACACACACACACACACACACACACACACACACACACACACACGAGCGCCTTGCAGAGTCAGACGTAAATGACTAGCTCTGCTCTCTCTTTGTGTCAGAAGCGATTTGAAGAGCCTGTTGTGGGCTGCAGGTCGGCGGCTCCTCCGTTCTCACTCAACCAGCAGGCTGAGAGCCTCCATCTGCACCGCGGTTGCACCTGCAAATTGCCTGTTGCCGGGTGGAAACGTCCTTGAAATGGCATTTAGACTCCTCGACGGGAAACTTGCACACTTGTGAAATGATACTTTGAATTTTGTAGGCCTGTTGGACACAGCATCTGGGTTTAATCTGCCACAGAGGGAGCTGCCTGGTTGTACAGGAGAATCTCATTACCACCGTTACAGTATTTACATTACGCTGCAAACATTTCAGAGTTCTGTCAATCAACAGTAACAGAGGTTCGGATAGTTTAGGATACATTCTGAATTTTAACTCGAGCTGCAAGGTGAATGTGTATCCTGCATAAAGCTCGTTCACACACTCATGCAGTGATTTGTTCTTTCACTTTACTGATGATTTGCTCAGAGTGGCACTATGAGTGACATCACACACAAACAGGAGCATTTAATGAGTGTTTTGTGTGTTTTAGACTCTCTGATGACCACTGTCTCGAGAAGCCCCTGGCTGCGCCGTTGATGAGCTCAATGTTCCCCAATGTGGGCGGAGTCAGCATTGATGTGGGTTTGATTTGTGTGAAACGTGCTTGGGCAGCATGTAGCGTTTAGGCCGATTCATTCTCCATAGGAACAAGAAGAAAGTTTGGCACTTCGGCGTCCTGCTGAGCAAAATTACGTAGTTTTCTCCCTCTGGCCAAAGAACTATGGTTCGGCTATGCAGAACGTCCTGGCTGACGTCTGTAGGTGCTGCACTGCTGTAACTTCTGCACCGCAGTGGGCTGCACATGCGTGGTCCAGCTCGCTTATGACTATCAGTCATATTTTAATCATATTTAGCTTGAAACCTCGCTGCTGTATGAGTCCCGCACCTCGTTAAAATGTCAGAGGGCGGACTTACGTGATGCAACTGAACGCATCACTCAGCTCCTGCAGTGAAAACCAGACCAATATGGCGGCCCGGACAAAACTCTCTTTTATTACTGAAACAGTTCAGAGAAATGTATTCCTGAAAACGTTGGAAGCAAGAAATAAGCTGTGCAGTTGAAAAGTTAAAACGCTACTTCACAGATGTGTGTCTGTCATGAGGGGGTGTGGCCTGCGAGTTCGACAGCTTCTTATCGGAGTATGAACAGCTGGCAGACGTCCCAGCCAAACATTTCTTCTTGTTCTTATGGGAGGATGCAGGGGCCTAAATAAGTTAAATTAGTCTCTCTCGTTTCACACTCCGGACCGTAAATGCCACAAAGGTTTGACTCTGCCCACATTGCTAAACGTTTTGCTCAGCTCCGCGGTGAGGGGTTGTTGACTGTCTCAGCTTGTGGTCAGCATGAAGGGAGGGAAGGTAACAAAAGTGATTATGAGCCAGCAGAGGAAATGTCTCAAAACTACTGAACCTGAGCTGAATTTCAAACATGTTGCAAATCAAGGTAGTAATGAAGAGGAGAAGCATCTTCATCGGTCATTAATCTATCAGCATACATTCCACCCAGTGTCCCACATGAGCTTTAACACACACACCCGATTTCCTAGAATTAGATAGTGTGTGTTATTTCTGTCTGTCATACATGAAAAAATGTTAAGTAAATTTTTAATAAAATGTTTTAAATAGGTGAATATTCAATTCACAAGTTCTGTGAATAATTGTGATGATTTAGATTTAAATTTAGATTTAGGGCTGGAAATGAATCCAACATGAACTTTAACTAATTCAATGGATCAAATGACTCACAACTGGTCTCGCACTATATCTCAGAGGAGGAAGAGGAGAAGAGTCAGGAGAAGGAAGAGTAAGAGGAGCATAAGAGGAGGAGGAAGAAGAGGAGGTGAAGTCGGTTTTCTCTTGGCGAGTGTGTAGGCGGCGCAGAGCGAAGCGCTGCAGCAAGAAGCAGAAGTCAGACCGAGCTGAGTCCCTCCACTCCCCTCGACTCTCTGTGCATTTAAAGAATTTTGCTTTCAGATGAAAAACTGTGTACACTTAGAAAGAAAGTTAGGATAAAGTGCTTTTAATCAAATCTCATTAAAACTGCAGCAATCAAACATTTTTTACTTAAAACTCCAAAAACTCCACTAAGCAAAGGGCTTCAGACGCAAACTCCATGGAATTTCTCTGAATGCTGAGCGATCTGGAGTGTGTGAACTGTTCAGTAGCTGTTGATAGAATAACTGAGGTGTGTGGAGTCATATGTTTTTATACTCAGTAGCTGAGCTGACTTGTTCTACTCCCTGGGTGAACACCTGCCTCCACCAGACACACCTGAGACGGTGGTTCTCATGTCCTCTGGTGCTCGGTGCGTCCTGGCAGTTGGACACGTCTCTCATAGCAAAGTCCACAACTGATTATAATAAATTCTCCAGATTCGCCACATTCCTGACAGAATAATGAAAGAAAAATACGATCCGGTGCATTGCAGCCTGCTGCAGCCTGCTGCAGCCTGCTGCAGGTCTAGTATGGGTGGGTAATATAAACTAACCTGTTCAGTCCAGTCACAGTTCAACTGAAGCTTTTCCTGATCCACTTTGCACTTTAACACGCTGCAGCTCAGGTTGGTTCTTTGTTTAATTTTGACTTTACTTCCCGGGTTGTGAAATTGAAATCTGTGGACGTCCAAGGAGAGCGCGCATTGACACATTACATCAGACAGGCACAGACGCCGGCTCCGACTACGGTGTGGGATGAGGTCCAGACAAGGTAGAGCAGCGCATTTCCCCCACAAATCCCACTTCATTTCACGTTGATGTGCAGCTCATGGGCCGGCGCCGGCCAGACAGTTGCCTTCCGCGGGCCGCCTATTGAGGACCCCTGATGTAGGATGTACAAACAGCTTTTATCTTCAGAGAGGATCACAAAAATATCATTATGATCACAAATGAAAGCAGGAATGTGCATTCAATCTAATCCTTTCTGAATTATTAAACATTGTGGGAAAACTGAAGGTGCTGGGCCACATGTGACTCAATCTGGATTAAAGGATGCGGATCCAATAATCTCGGCTTCCGAACCTTTTTGTGTTGGAGCTCCAACAGATTTAGGCGGTTTACACCACAATAATTTGAATACAATGTCCGCTGAAACGGAAACAGTAGAAACACTGAGAATGATGTAGTTCTCATGTTGGGCCACTAGTTGGTGCTGCTTTTAGTTTTTGCAATAAAACCACACACAATTCTAGCAGAGAACAATGAGCCCTAAACGTTAACAACAGGAGAACACGGACGTTCTAGTGGACAGACCAGCAAGTCGTTTTGTTATTGTGGTGACTGTCACAATAAAACCACCAAGTTGTATTGTTATCATGGTGACTGTCAAAATAAAACTACCAAGTTGGATTGTTATTATGGCAACGGTCAAAATAAAACTACCAAGTTGGATTGTCATACTAAGTCCAGGAGAATATGGACTGGGTGTCATGACACCACGGAGGAAACTTTGTTCTGATTGGCTCTACTGAGCATGAGCAGAACTACTAGTTACTACCAACGTGGTGGCCAGGAGCAGAGCTTCCGCCCTACACTCAGTACCGAGCCCGAGCGTTTCCAACAAGTCTTGTTTTCAGTCGTTTCCACAGAAACCGAATGTTTTTTCAAAGACTCCGAACTCTGTTGTAAACAATCCCCCAAAACAAAACAAAAGTCTTAACTTCCCACTTGAAATCGTTACTCTAAGAAAGTCTCCAGGCTGCCTTTTGAATCACTGAGTTAGTTATCGTGCAGCGGACATTTTCACCAACCAACAAACAGTCAGAGCTCAGAGTGGTTTTAGAAAATGTCGTACTCTGATTCTCTTTGATGAACAACTTACATTTAGTCAAACTCTGAGCCAGCGAAACCTGTGAGCTGCATCGGCCCCCGGAGGCGCTCTGACCTCATGCTGTGACCAGCCGTACGGCTGCAGGATTCCTCCTCTCAATCTGAGAGAGATTTCAGATATGGGTGAGAGTTAAGACCCTATGCAGTGCATATGCTGAAAAGCTTTCCTCCGAAATGCGTCTTTGCAGGATAATGTAGCACATAGTTCTCTAAATTGGTATGTATGCTGCCTGCAACGAGTCTTCCTCCAGCAGGAATAAGAAGTGGAGCTACGTGGGAGGCGTGCAGAGAAAATAGGGTGAAAAACAACCTGAACTGATTTTCCCTGTTCAAACTGTTTGACTCGTCTTCAGCTCGTACAGTGGAAAACAAAAGTAAGTGAATATATTTCTCCCAGCTCAACTTCACTTTAAGACAAGTTCCTTCACTAACTTTGATCTGCATACGTGACATTAAAGGTAAAAGCTTCTATAACATTAAGAAGAAATTACCTGAAAGGACTGGAGTGTGTGTGACACAGTCAAGTGGTCCAGTGAGAGGCATTCCAGGGCTTCGTGCTCCTCAGCCCACAGTTCGTCTGCCTCCTGCCGTTTGACGCATCGATCCACTTCATGCAAAGTGTTGTTTTTCACGTCAGAAGCACTTTAATCAAGATTAGCACCTGGATTCTGATTGGAAATTACCACGTCTTTTGTTTCCTCTGCATTCATGCTCATATTAAAAGATTGCAAACACCCACATCAACACTCAGATTGTGTCTGATTAGAGGTCCAGGCTGAATGACCGGTGCGGTGGGAGTGTTTAGACGTAGTGCTTCAGTCTGAGGCGGAGCTGGACGAGCAGGGTGGGATTGCTGATTAAATATGGCCTCATTTATACGGAGTGAAAACTTTTGTGTGTCCGTTCTCATGACCACCCTGCTCGGAGTCAATGAAAACTGCTCCCCAAGAGGAACTTTTCAAAAACGCTCCTACTCTGTCTCTGTGGAAACGGCACTTGGTGGTCTGTCCACTCTCTGTTCTCCCATTGGTAATGTTTAGAGCGTTTTATTCTCTGCTGCATGTGTGTGTGGTTTCAGTAAGGTTAATATTAAAATATTAAGGAATGACAAGTGCTTTTTCTTGGTTTG
Source organism: Lipophrys pholis (assembly GCF_963383615.2). Lineage (NCBI taxonomy): Eukaryota > Metazoa > Chordata > Actinopteri > Blenniiformes > Blenniidae > Lipophrys > Lipophrys pholis. Next base: position 27,330,775 of record NC_137633.1, on the reverse strand, counting down.
TTTTTCTCTCTCTCTCCCTAGAGAGAGAAATAGAACTGTTCTAAGCGAAAGTGTCTATGTAGGTCTCTGGGACTTTATGGGCATTTTGTTTGTTTCTTATTTGCTGTTTTCTTAAAATTTTCAATGGAAAGGATTTTTAGCAATAAAGGGGCGGAGTATATAAGTTATTCTTCATTCTGTTCCCTTTCATTCGGGACTTTGAAAGCTTTTGTTCTGTATTGCATTGTATTGTATTGAATTGTTGATTTCTAAAATATTCTTACAGACAAACAAACAAACAAACACATAAAGCATTGGTTTCAAAATATTGCTGTGCAAACGTGAAACCTTTGTGGAATGAAAAAGCAAAAATGTTGTGTTTTCACTTGAAATGTTGTGTAACCAGGGTTAGATAAAGTAAGAACACGTCGACTTGGTCGATAAATTCTGCACATCACACCTGGTCACTAGAAACACATCCTGTTGTTAATAACAGGACGTGTTGTTAGTAAATAAAGACACAGCAGTTTTTGTTGTTGTTTGAGTTTCACCCAAAAGTCTGTGATTGACACTGGTGGACGAGGTCTGTTGTTAACTCTTTGAGGCCCAGTACAGAAGGACAAACCAGACGCCAGCTCACTTTCCTGACCTCAGAGTCCCAGAATGTCTCCTGTTTGAACAGAGAGAAAGCCTTCTGCACACTCAGAAGAAATAAAAGTTTAATTATCTTTTCTATTGTGGATGCAGCTTTAGTTTATGTATGCAGATGTCTCATGGAACCAATTCATGAGCTCAAAGTTATGAGGTCCCATCTGCATGCAGAGCAGTGCCGCCATTACCCAGACGAGGAGAGAGAAGAGTTCTGATGTCTGAACGGAAACTGGGTTTGCTCTTTCTGCTGGTCTGTGCCAACTGACGTACAGCGCCATCAGCTGCATCAACATTATTTTAATCAGTGACGCAAAATGTGGAACCGTATGGGTCAAAATCAGCCCATTGATTTTCCACTGAAATGTCAGAGATCCTTTGGGCTTGAGAGGTGAAGTAGGAAACAGGAAGTCTTCTTCTCCCTCGACTTGGTGAGTCAACAGAGAGCGAGAACAGACTGGAGGTGATCATCAAACCCCAGAGAGCCAAGCTGTGATCGCACACTTCTCTTAATCTCTTTCAACATAGATTCAATCTTTAGATATCCAGGATCTTTATCTTGCCCCGTCTGTTCTGCGTCTATTCATTAAGCACACACGATGTTCAGTGTCGGGAATAACACTTGATCTCGAATAATGAATTATAAATTAGTGGCACAGAAACAATTACTGAAGTTTAGCAAAGTGCAGAGGGTCAGAGCTGCTCTTGTTTTTTTGCTCACTGTGATCAATATTAGCATTAATCTGCATTTCTGTAGCCAGTAATCTATTTCCTATAACTTTGACTGTTTGCACTTTAAACTTTATAACACTTTTATACAATTTTAAACATTTGTATACAGTTTTAAACAGCCAGATTAAGCTGATCGTCTGTTTGAAATGGAGAGTAAATGTTCTGATACACCAGAGAGACTGAGAAGCTTTATTTGTCCTCATTTTGACAGATGCAACTCATACTTCGGAATGACGACCCATAATCCAGAAAATCCGATACCTGACAAAATCCCTGCAGAAAACAGTGGTAAAGTGCTCAGAAATTCAGATTTAGAGTCTCTAAATGCAGTGAGGGATGTTGTGAAGCTGACTGGGGATCCAGTTGTGGGTCATATTCTTTATGCATGAGTCTGTATTGCCGTACAAAGACAGTTTGAGAGCTATGATCTCACCGAGGCCTCACAGAGTCGCTGTGTGGGATTTGGTTGTTTCATGAAAAGAAAACCAAGTCCTGACTATCGGCCTGCTCACTGTGACAAATGTTCTCTATTTATTGCAGAAATGTATGAAGAAGAATTCTACTTTGTAAGAGCTTATCTGTAAAGCTTGGCAAACATTTTCTGTAATAATAGAAACTAACTTTCTGGAAAAAAAGCGAAACAAAAAGCTTTTCCTCCACATAATGCTTTTTCTTCTTTTTCTTTTACCCTTCCAAGGATATTACAAACCTTGAACTTTCAGTTCTGGAGCAAAATAACATCTATAATACACTTGACTTAACGGAGTTCCTCAGAAGATCTGATAAAGAACTCCCAAAAGACTTTATAGAAATGAGCTTTTAAATGCTAACCATGCCAATTTATTTCTTTATTCATTCAGCTTGTATCTGAGCACAGAGAAAAGCCGTTATCTGCCACTGACGCAGGTGGAGTTCAAAGTTGAGGTTATCCTGTTCGGAAGAATCCCATGAGTGAGGGGAGAGTGAGAGAGAGAGAGAGAGAGAGAGAGAGAGAGAGAGAGAGAGAGAGAGAGAGAGAGAGAGAGATTATATAATCCAGGAGAAGTGTGGTCAGTTCAGGCCAGAGTGTGTGACGTGTGTGTTCTCACACACACTCAGAGAGACTGACAGGTGATGCAACGAGGTGGAAACCGGACTGTAGAGCTCTGCAGAGGCATTGTGTGAGCTAAGTGGGATCATTATAACTGTGCTGCTGCAGTATTGTTGGGGATGTTTGGGGAAGCAGGGCGTCATGGCGGCTGCTCCTCCAGTCGCCAGGGAGCGGCGTCGGATCAGATCTGATCAGCTGTATGAGTGTCATGGTGCTTCTTGACACCACACATCTGAATTTAACACGATCACATGGGCTCCTCCACCCGCAGCTGAGAAACTTCTCTTCACATGGCTCCTTGTGACTTTTGTTTGTAGACTTTATGATGATTTTCTGTGAATATGGTGAATGACGACCTCCGCCAACCTGTCCAGTCACTCCATGGAGAACATGAGTAAACTGAACGTAAACACGACCTCACCTACGCAGTGCAGACTTAGATGAGCAACGCTCGGAGCCACTGAAAACACATGTTTTTTGGAAATGACTCCCAAGGTGGAACCTTTGAAACAGAAGGAGACTTTCTGGAAACCCTCTGGGCCCGTCTCCTTGTTGACGGAAACGCTGCTACTGCATCATGACCGTGGAAAATAGTGGTGAATCTTCTGCACATGCTCAGTAGAAACAATCAGAACAACGTTTCCTCCGTAGTGTCATGACTCCCAGTCCATATTCTTCTGGGACTTTTATTTTGACATTCACCGTAATAACAATCCAACTGGGTAGTTTTATTTTGGCAGTCATCATAATAACAATTCGACTGAAATGGTCTGTCCACTAGAATGTCCGTGTCCTCCCAGTGTTAATCCATCCATCCATCTATTTTCTTCCGCTTATCCGGGGCCAGGTCGTGGAGGCAGCAGTCTAAGCAAGGAAGCCCAGACTTCCCTCGCCCCAGACACGTCCTCCAGCTCGTTCCCAGGCCAGCCGAGAGACATAGTCTCTCCAGTGTGTCCTAGGTCTGCCCAGAGGCCTCCTACCAGAGGGACATGTCCAGAACACCTCCCGAGGGAGGCGACCGGGGGGCATCCGAAACAGATCCCCGAGCCTCAGCTGGCTCCTCTGGATGTGGAGGAGCAGCGGCTCTACTCCGAGCTCCTCCCTGGTGACTGAGCTCCTCACCCTATCTCTAAGGGTGCGCCCAGCCACTCTACGGAGGAAACTCATTTCAGCCGCTTGTATCCGGGATCTCGTTCTTTCGGTCATGACCCAAAGCTCATGACCATAGGTGAGGGGAGGAAGGAAGATCGACTGGTAAATCCAGAGCCTCGCCTTTTGGCTTCGCTCCTTCTTCACCACGACGGACCGATACAGCGACCGCATCACTGCAGACGCTGCACCGAACCGCCTGTCGATCTCACGCTCCATCTCCAGTGTTAATGTTTAAGCCTATTGTCCTCTGCTGCATGTGTGTGCTTTCAGTACTAAAACTAACAACAACACCAACTAGTGGCCCAACAAGTAAACTACATCGTTTCAGCATTTCTGTGTCAACAGACATTGTTTTGAGAACATAGCCCAGTAAAATGGCTAAACTTTGCTGAAAAGAAAATGCAAAAATGATCCGTTTTCACTCGAAACGTTGTCGTGTAAACGAAGCCTGAATCTTCACCTGGCTGATATCGCTCCTCCTTAGCGAGGCCAGTGTAAGATTGTAAATGGACTCCCATAGAATATGGACCCCGGGGTTGGGGGACCATATTCTATGGAGGGGGGTCCATATTCCGCAGTGGAATTTGAATTCTGGGTCCATTTTCCTGCCGGTCCATATTCGATACTACACCGGTAGCAGCTTCTCTGCTGAGAAGTTGATGTCGGTTGACGTCCAGCTTCGAGTATCACATGAAACTGTATAAGAGCACTTTTATTATTATTGCAGGTAGAGGCTTTTCAATAAACTTGTGGTTGTTGGTTGATGTGATAATTTGAAAATTACTTCTGGACTTCAGAAGTGTTTTTTAAATTTTTTTTGGGCAAATGATGCTGAAAATAATAACAGATACTTTTCTTTTTCTTGTTACTCACAGAAAATTGATTGCTTCTGATAATTAGTTTTAAAGTAAAACATTCCTTTTGATCATCTGATTCACGCGCGTTCAATCGTATTGTGAAGACTCGTTTTTGTCCTTGAAGACCTGAAGTCCTGTTTGTGTGCTGCTCCATTCAGTGTGTGATGTTGTTTTTGAAGATGAAATGTTCTGGGACTTGTTCCACACGGGAGAAGAGACGTCATGTTGCATCTGAGTCAACCTCTTTCCTTCAAACGTCTCCAAAAATTAGCTGAAAAAGGCAGAAAATAAGCACTTAACATTTCTAGTATCTCACTAATTAGAGTTTATAGTAATTACACCGCTCTCTGCAGTGTAGCCACGACTTCACATGGAATGTAATACGCTGATTGAACATCTGAACCTCTCAATTTCTCCCTCAGAGGGCACAAAGAGCAGCGACCAAACTGCAGAGATAAACAAGACGGGAAATGGTGGAAAATCAGCATGTTTAGGTTTATACTGCTCTCTTTCTCGGTCCTCTTCTTTTCTCTCCTGTCTTTAAAAGTGTCTTGAGATGACTCTGTTATATTCAGCGCAAATGAATGAAATAATATTGCTCTAATACAGGAAATACGTCTGAGCACATCACCAGCAACTGCCTCTGCTTAAGCTTTATGTTAATTTACTGCACATGTTAATTATCTAGTATCTAGTATTTCTAGTATTTTGAATGATCTCCATATTCATGATAAAAGGATGAGAGGTTATGAAAACTCAATGCACTTTGCACCCTGTCACGAGATGAACGTCCACATGCATCAAGTTCACACAAGTTACATTGAAAAAGTGAGTAAAAGCCTAAATGTGCATGTCAGTGTCTCCTGTTAAAGGAAAGTTGTTGAAGATAACGTTTGGTTTCTGAGTTTGGTGCTCTCGTCACACAGGTTCTTAAAAACAACTTGTGAAGTGAAATAAGATTCAGCTCCTGTCTGGTCGAAGTCGCCATCAACTCATTATGAGCGGCCTTGAAGAAAAACATCTTCGGATATAAAATATCATTGATGGAGAGACGAGCTCAGAAGGCAAATCAAAATTGGAGGAACAGACTTTTCTTTTCAAGGCGAGAACAAATGGGGAACATCTTGAACAGAAACATTTTCAGCCTGCTTGAGCTTCACAACTTCAAATACCTGAGCCTTCACACTTCAGAAACTTAAATCTCTCCGTCACTCTGACAACTTTAAAGGAGGCAGAAAAAAGACAACTCCAGCATTTGTCTGAACAGTTACCAAAATTCATATATGCAAACCTGCGATCAGTTTCATCCCCATGGCTTCGTAGGACGGCTCAAACTAAATGTGATAAATGTGAAGCCGAGCGATTCCATTGACCATCGCCGGCAGCAAAACAGGCTTTTACAGTGAGCAGCAACTAAACTGGCATCACTTACAGTCCCTGAAATAGCCTGAATGAAATTGGCTCTATTTAGAATGCACGGATGTTCGATATCAACAATCATTCTCCCATTTAAAATCCCTTTCCAATACGGGCTCGTAAACGCAGACGGAGCGCCCCCCCCATCCTCCTTGACACAAAGCAATATCGACCGTGAGCTATCGACCCCGGCGGGCCCCAAATCTGAGCGGGAGACAGACTTGTGCCCCAGCCAAAGCAATTAAAACCCCGACAAGACCGTCAATGGTTTGTCTTTAAAGGTTGGGGTGTGGGGGGGGGGGGGGGGGGGGGGGGGGGGGGGGGGGGGGCATCGATACAAACACCAGACAAAAGAAAAGTTCATTAAATAAGATGCAGCCAGACGGAGGGTAAAAGGCCGACAGTAAATCACAGGCTGACGTGCTTCTTAGCGCTCGCTATCTGCTCTGGAGAAGACGCAGGGATTCTGCCGGAGGGGAAGTTGGTTTTAAAGCTGAACGACTGTACAGAGAGTTTTCATATCAAACACTCCACGGCGCAGGCCTGACGTCTCCTGAGATACACACTCCCAGCCGCCGCCTCCACTCTCCGGGTGAGCCGCAGCAGCGCCATGCGGCGTCTGAACGTCAGATCTTCAGCGGCCGTGAACCGGACTGCGTTTCCATTCCCTATTGATCTGTGTAGACCCTGCGAGAGGGCCTCACGGGATCCGGGGGCTCATTAATCAATGTGACACTGGGAGTGACGCGGTGGGCTGAGGCAGCAGCGGCGCGGTGAACACCTTTTCCTTCCTCAGTCACTCAAAAAGCCTCCAAACCGCCGAGCGGATGCTGGAAGAGGCTCATGTCAGCAATAATGCCCCCCCCCCCACCCCACCCCCCACCCCCGTTCAGTCCTTCTAATCCCTCCACTGCCTCACTGTCTTCATGGCCGTTTCACACAGAAGTGATATAAAGAGTCTCAGGCTGCGTCGAGACACGTCAACTTCTGACAAGATTGAAATCCTCCAAAAAGAAAGAGAGAGGGAGTATTGTGTCCATTAAATTAATTATAGAACTTTTCACACTTGCTGGGTGATTAACCAGACTGTGGCTCTTCTCCACAGTCTGCCTGCTCTGTAGGCAGGAGAACTATTTCCTACAAAGCCAATATTAGTCTGGGGTTTACTCTGCTGTGTGCCGCAGGAACTGTGAGCCTTAATGGCTGAGCAACGTTACCTACCACATCAAAGATCAGTCACTCTATTTTTCACCTGATTTGTGGTTGTTAATGGTGTTACGATAGAACATTTGAAATACTTTGTGCAGCTCAAAGTAGAAAGCCTTTAGTGGCATATTACAACACTATAAATAAGACAGGAGGTGCTTCCTTCAACAAACTAAAATCTATTCAAAATACAAGAATACACCTAAATAATAAAAACAATGTGTATATAAATATTGCAGAGAAGACAAGATAGATGAACTTTAAAATGGGAAAAGGCAATGAATGAATGAAGTGTTCAAAAACAGCTTTAGTCTTGCTGGATGACAGAAATTAAATAACATTTTCCTGAAGAAGAATAAAGCAGAGTGTGTCATGTGTCACATCTGTATGTTTGATGTAAATGTATAAAAACATGATGTAAATGTAATTTTTTACTAATAATCTGCATGTAGACAGAGAGTATTTACTGATGCAGGAAGCTGATATAATTGAGGATCCATCCACAAGTACCATTTTCTCTCCATCATGCACTCATCTTCTCTCCCACTATATCATTTCAGGGTAGCAGAAAGCTGAAGCCCGTCTCGCGAACATTCACAGCTTTGTGGGAGAAAACTGGTGCGTAGGGAGAACATGCAAACCCCAACCTGCCTCCAAACCTACCAGCTTCTCAACATGAGGTGAGCAAATTTCTCACAGCATCACTATTTATTGAAAATATCGATCCACAGACTATTATTACTAGATTATTTCATAATTATTCATATTATTTCATAATATGCTGATGATTAAAGACTTTCAGCGTTGGTCTGTAATCATCACTGTGTTACAGTTAGAGTTTGGCTTTTTTAGTTTCTTTTACATATTATCTGTCTTAATATTGTTCTGAAATAATAACTTCAACTATTCTTTTGCAAAATGTTGGAGTTTTTCCACAGGTGCGACCTTGGCTGGAGTAAAGTGTTCACAAGCTGCGCACGTTGCAGTTTGTCTGTTTTTCTGTTCTGCGATCTCACGGCATTAGAGTTGAGACTCCGTCACACATCTATATAGAATATTTTTATAAAGTGCAATTCTGGAGTCATCCATATGTGGCGCTGTGGCATCAGAGAAACTCAACCAGAACCAACCTGTCAGTTCTTGTGAGGAGAAACATACAAAATAACATGATGAATCTCCTTCTCACTGAATTCAGTTGATTTCTACTGAGACAGAGCAGATCAATTTTTCTGGTTTTCAAAATTGCAATCTTTTCATAGCCTACGTGTTTTGCAACTCTGCTAAATCCAGAAGTAAGTTTATGAGCGTGACGCTGAAGTTTTCCTGACGGACCTTGGAGACGGAGACAGCTCGGATTGTGTTGCAATCTTTAATTTTCCACCATCTCCCTTTGAACCAACATCCTTTCTGTGATGCTCTTGTTCTTTTTGTCTTGTTTTTCTCCTTCTCTGTCACTTCTCCCCCTCCGCGATGCACTCTGTGACAAACCAGGTTGTTAAAAGCACTTTATAAATAGATTCGAGTTGACTCGACTGTATGAGGAAGTCACCCACATGCTGGAGCATTGTTGGCTGTCACCACTGAAGGCAGCTGCAGAGGAGAGGTTAGAAAGTGTGTGAAGCGTCAGAGGCACCGACTAAACCCAGTCCGGAGTCCTGCTGCCTGCAGGGTCACGGCGTGAGAGCGAAAACTGGAGGCAAATGAATAAATGATGATGGTGAATGGACGCTCTCCTCGGGACACATCAGCTCGCTGATAACTGATGGGGGATTGAAGTGTAAATAACGACTGGTTGAGGGAAACTGATTATAGACATGAACCGCATAGGCATGGCTCTTCATTGGGAACGGGCCAAAAAACTGCTGAACCATACCAGGATAATTAACAATGGAAAAATTCAGGAGAAAAGGCACCGAGTTCCACGCTGTGCTAATTATGTTTATCTTGCTGCCATAATTACTTTTAATACCTCTTGGTTTAAAAAAACACAGGCATATCTAATTCCCCGGAAGAAAAGCTTTTCTTAACATAGCGCCGCAGCAGAGAGTCACCGCTCGTAATCTCCAGAGAGGAAAAGTCATTACGAAGATGTTTGTTCCCACGTGTCCGTCGCTCGGCGCCGACCTGCTGCAGTGACGCCACAACTGCTGCTTTCTGCTTCTTGATGTCATGTTGCATTCCCTTCTCCTGTATGTTCACAATATGACACTAAAAAGATTGTGTTCTGCCACTGCGCCATGCACATCACGACCCGCCGACTCACAATCTGCCAGCCCAAATCTGCACCTGCAGGAATGCAGAGATTTAATGCAGCGTCTGCACCAGCAGAGACTTCCTGCTCGTCATTCAATCTGGAGCGGTCCTGACATGCCGCACATCTCAAATCCACTGCAGCACGGCTGAGGAGCATTTACAAGTAACTGGTAGTTAGTGTCAGTGGCAGAATTGATGAAGTTACGATTGCTAACCTGCTGACAGGGCAGACAACACAGAGAGCCAATTAGGTGCAACACAGCAACACTACAGCAGTAAACCTGCTTGTAATCTCCTCACAGAAACACTGTTTTCTTTCCACTAAAGACTCCGTCTGTTGCTCGACAGTCCTGCTATCGCTGCACTGTGTGCACCTCTGCAAGACGTGACCAGGAAAAATCATTATTGATCAAAATTCTGCCCTGAAATCTATAAAAAGCGCCATAGCTGCACAGGGCTGTTATTATTTGACAGCAGTAAACTATCATTACTGTATTTATTTCACACAGAAATCTGATTCTTTCTAGCCTTTTTGTTGAGGTGCTTTTACACTCTGAAGCTGTTCTGGGTCCAATTTAACAATCAGATTTTATGCATTCATGCCTAAAATAAAACTCTGCTTTCTGTTGTGCACTAATAGCTGTTTTTATTACTTCTTTAAACCAAAAATGATTGTTGTAAAACACAAAAAAAGTATTTTTCCTGCTCTGTTAAACATTTATAGGATTAATCATCTATTTATTAACATCAAGTGGATATTTATACATCCTTACTGAATACATTTTCCACAGCTTTAGCAGCCCTGAAAAGCTTTACGATGCTTACGCTGAACACTGCACATCCACCGCACATCCACCGCACATCCACCGCACATCCACACAGTGACATTGAAGCTTTTTCAGTGTTTAGATGCAAGATGAAGTTTCAGACGGCCGGAGTTCCAGGTGAGTCAGCACTTCTCCTCCACTCATTGAATATTCCTGTTGAAGCTCTGAGGTTTGGACTTTGTGTTCTGTAGCTCGAGGAGCTCTGAGGTTGAACATGTGTCTCAATAATAAAAATAAAGCTTGGATTTATATAGCGCTTTCTTCACTCTGCCTCAAAGCACATACAGAGACCATTATCCATTCATACCAATCCCACCAGTGATGGTAAGCTACGTTGTAGCCACAGCTGCCCTGGGGCATGGCTGCCATTTTGCACCAATGGCCCCTCCGACCACCACCATTCATGCACCATTCATACGAGGCAATGTGGGTAAAGTGCCTTGCCCAAGGACATGACTAATTTTTTTTTGATTTCTAATTGGCTGGTTGGAGCAACACACTTTTTAAAACCTGAAACAAGCCAGGGACAGAGAGGACAGACTGTCTTCACTTCTGAGGCGTCATTCCAGGTATGGGGACGATTAGTACTGCTGGAAAACCAGTAGAAAGTAAATTTTGCATAATATGACCTCTTTGAGAGTTTCATCCACTGTGATTCTCATTCTGCTTCTTCCACCTGCAAACGTCACATCAGAACTCAGAACATTGACTCAGAAACTAAACTTTGTAAAAAGTCTGAGGCTTTGTCTTTGTTTACTCTCTTCAGAGGTGCTTTAAAGATGACTTGTCCTCCGAGGCTGCTCCTCTGACGCAACTTCTGCTGTTGTCTTCTTTATTTAGAAAATTCTGCATCTGTGATAAGTACTTTTTCTGTCTCTGGGTGAGCGATGCTTGATGTATTGATCTGCTGATGGCGCGGTCACTTTGGGTGCGTAGGATCGTGCCCAGCATATGGCCAGTCCAGTTTGTGCAGAGATCTTTCCAGAGCCGTGAACAGAGACATCCAGTCTGGACATACTCACACATTCAGAGAACATCTTCACTCAGAATAAAGATTAAATAAAGATTGTGTTCCCAGTGTATTCTGTATTTCTTAGTAATGATAAACATGTTGACACCAGCTGTTTGTACTTCAAATATTTCAGTTTGATTAAAGAAACACAGCAGAATTAGAATTTTCTTGTATTTCATTGTTGTGGTTGTGGATCAGTGGGTTGGCACTGCAGGTTGTCTTTTGCTAAGTTGCAGGTTCGATCCTACAGAAAAACGTCCATTACTGCTGTATTTGACTGAAAAAGCAGGAAAAATGGGGATACAGCAGCACAAGCAGAGTTATTTGGGACAATTAGACAGCAGGAACCAAAGAGTTGCTCATGTCAATCACTGTGAAAATAGTTTGATGTCCCTGGTTTGGGTTTGGATTCAAGTTGATTGATTGCATTTCTTTTGCACCGCAGAGCCACGCCCACGCAGAACATGCAGAAGGTGAGATGTCACTTTCTGTGTTGGAAAATCTTTGAAAATATTGTGAGATCTTTTTCAAAATAGTCTCAACAATCTGAACCTGAAACCTAAATGTAAGAAAAAAATCTGTTTTTCTGCCAAGAAAATACCGAGATAAAAACAGCTCAGCATGTGAAGAGGAGAGCGATGCTCCGTTATAACGCCGTGCTGAAGCTTGACGGGAGGAATTACACTGACGGTAGGTAAGGCTGCCGTCCATAGACATTCAGAGGAGAACGATGAAGTTTGCTGCTGCAGGAAATCCTCGACCTCTCCGCCATGTGACAGTCTCTCTGATCTGAGAAACATCAGTTAACTTCACCGCTTCAGACAAGAGCGTCCACATTTTGAAGAGACAGCACTTTGTTTTTAGGGGTTGCAGCAAAAAAGTTTCTCCTGCAGGAACTCCTGAGACGGCCGCTCCCGAGACCAAGGAGGAAGAGGAGGAAGAGGAGGAGGTGGGGGGGAAGGGGGGGGGGGGGGGGGTTCCCACATCAATTTTTCCAAATCTTACTGAATAATTCAGACTCATGAAGTCGTGCGTCAGACGTCCGTTTTCTTTGAGTACTAACGATGAAGCTTCTTGGGTGAATTCTGCTCCAAATCTGGATCTTGGGACTCTGTGGGGCCCTGGAACAAACCTGGCAACGGGCCAAAGGGCTGGGCCCACTGGGGCCCCCGTAGCCCTCCATAGCCCCCCATAGTGTCCCACAACCTCCATAGCCCCCTGCAGCCCCCTATAGCCCTCCACAGCCCTCCCACAGCCATCCATAACCCCCCCGCAGCCCTCCATAGCCCCCCCTGCAGCCCTCCATAGCCCTCCATAACCCCTCCGCAGCCCTCCCCAGAACTCCATAGCCCCCCCTGCAGCCCTCCATAGCCCTCCCCAGCCCTCCATAGCCCTCCATAGCCCCCCCTGCAGCCCTCCATAGCCCTTCACAGCCCTCCATAGTGCCCCGCAGCCTCCATAGCCCCCCCCCCACAGATCTCCATAGCTCTCCACAGCCCCCATAGCCCCCCGCAGGATTTCAGGACAAACCGTTATCAGTCCAGCTCAAACACTACTGCAGTAAACATGTTTACAGATCTGAGATGAAATATGCCCTCCACTAGTCAACATGTTTTCTCACCTTCCACACTTCACACTTTCTCCTCACTCTCCCTGCAACACATAAACACGTCCGAAGACTTTTCTTTTTCTCTCTCTTTTTTTTTTAAAGATTTACACGCCACCGACCCGCTACCACCCGATACTTGCCTCGGAGCATGGCCCCGGTATTATATATATCAACAGACGTCAGGTTGTGTCGGCATCATAGTTAGGGAGGGAGAAAAGCTCGCTGTGCTCTCTTGGAAAGTAGGAGTGTCGTACTTGACCTTGTCCATTCCAATTCCAGCTGCCCTGCAGCCGCCGTCCTGCACCGTGTCTATTGTCATCGGCTTGATGAGAGCGTGATGTGCAGTGTAAACCTGCAGCTACAGGCAGGCACAAGTACGAGTACCGCGCGCAGTATCGGACCCCATACTGGTATTGGTGCATCCCAAGTTATGTCTTAATTTTAGAGTTGATTACATTTCAGAATCCACCTCTTTTATGCACAGTCGATGGATAATGGAGCAGATTAACAAGTGACACTTCCTTTGTTTAATGGATTCATCCAGCTCCTCTCAGCAGGTTAACCTTAACAGGAGTGTACTTCGAATCAGGAGCTCTGAAATCTCCACATCTTCATCTACTCACTCAGACATACTGCTCATCTGCTAAAGCATCGGTCACATTTAATCGGCCTTCGTTTCAAGAGAACACATCACCCAAATGAGAGAAGTCTTCTGGCCTTGGAGGATGAATTTTAATTAAGTCATTCAGGGAAACTGAAAAAAGGTCATCACTGGCTCTCATCTAATCACACGGCGTTCAGACTCCTTTAAAAGGTGAAAACATTCCTGCTGTCCTGACAAACTCACTTTCTCAAATCAGCATTTCAATTAAAAGTCAGGTGCATGTAATTAATTAGCCCTGAGCAAATACAAATGCAACATTTAATAGTCTTCATCATAATTAAGTGTAGAAAAAGATCCAATGTCTCGGCAACACCTTCCTTATCAACCCCCGCCCAGTGGGGAGATGTGATTGATTCTGCCTCTTGTCTGAGATTCCCAAAGTATCAAAAGATCATTTTAATTCACTTTCAACACGATTCTCCTCGAGTGTTTTAACCTTTATTCATCCAGGGACGCTTTGCTTCGTTCTCAACAAGCTGCTTCATATTTGTCTGGTTTCAGCTGTAAATTCAAAGCAGGAAGCTGCTGGAGGTTTTCACTGTTAGTCAGGGATCGGCTGGTTTCTCTCCGGAACCATGACAGTGGTCACTGAAGGAAAAAGAAATCAAGATACACTAATAAAACCTTCTTAAAGGATGAGTACAAGTACGAGTACTAACCTTTAGCTGCTTGCCGATACAGGAGTACTTGTTAAACGCCATGAACCCTAACATACTCCGTACACAAATGATATGTGAAGGCTATGGGATGCCATGAACCTCTTCCACTTCATCTGTGTCGATGCTACATCGCCTCGACCAGCCTCACAGGCTACAGTAGCATAGCACAAAACATAGCGTCTCTGTCCGCTCTGGGCTATGCTACTGTAGACTGTAGACCGAGGGACCGAGCTGCTGGGAATGAGAGGATCAATCACTTTATCATGTTTAGCATGTAGCATGTAGCATCACTGGCGTGTGAGCCTGAAACCCTTTAGCATGTAGCATGTAGCATCACTGGTGTGTGAGCCTGAAACCCTATAGCATGTAGCATGTAGCCTCCCTGTTGTGTGAGCCTGAAACCTTTTAGCATGTAGCATCCCTGGTGTGCGAGCCTGAAACCCTTTAGCATGTAGCATCACTGGTGTGCAGCCCTGAAACCCTTTAGCATGTAGCATCACTGGTGTGTGAGCCTGAAACCCTTTAGCATGTAGCATCACTGGTGTGTGAGCCTGAAACCCTTTAGCATGTAGCATCACTGGTGTGTGAGCCTGAAACCCTTTAGCATGTAGCATCACTGGTGTGCGAGCCTGAAACCCTTTAGCATGTAGCATCACTGCTGTGCGAGCCTGAAACCCTTTAGCATGTAGCATCCCTGGTGTGTGAGCCTGAAACCTCTTAGCATGTAGCATGTAGCATGGCTTGGAGTAAAATCCTCCTGAAACGAAGTTAAACTACTGAGACATCGGACTAACTCTGCTGGTGATGAAGTTGCTGGTGATGTAGAAACTCTTTCTTTTGTCGTTCTCATCAATGTTAAAAAATCACCAAACCGCTGACATAGCAAATCCTCTCTCTCTATATGTATATATTTATACACACACACACACACACACACACACACACACACACACACACACACACACACACACACACACACACACACACACACAGATGTATACAAAATAATTATTGAATAAGAGTTAATTTACTTCAGGGACCACATACAGTCCAGTTTCATCTTGAGTAGACCAGACTGGTAAAATATTGCTCTAATAACCTTTAAATTTACACTTGAAAGTTTTTCTTTGTTGTGGTCACAGTGTATGGAATGGAATTGTCTATATTGTTGTAAGATCAAATAGTTAGTACTGAAAATGATTATAATCTCAACATAAAGTCAATTTTAATGAAACATTCTGGTACAAAATACAATGAAATGTAAAAATAAAACTTGTATAAAGCCTTTAAAACCTCCTGGCTTGGTGGGACCAGATTGGAGCCTCTTGGTGGGTTTTGGCCCACGGGCCTTATGTTCTCTGCTGTTAAGGGAAAGTGAAACTAACAGAGAGGAGCTTCACTGCAGCACTGACTTGCGGGGAAGCGGCGATGATTCAGATCTAAAACTAATCTCCTGAAACCACAACATCTGAATATTACAATATCGGGTCCAGCCCAAGTATTTTGGCCGTTTCAGTGTCCCTCAGCTTGAAATTTTCCAGGGAAACCTGTCCATGTGTCCATGTGTCCATGTGTCCATGTGTCCATGTGTCCAAGCGCACCTGGCACGCCACTGTGCATGTGTCCATACACAGTGGCGTGCCCAGTACAGCGTGTCGCTCTTACCAGGTCCACTCCTCACAGGTTCTACTGTACCGCCTCGCTCCATTCAACTGGCTCTGCAGGTTGAGGTTCTGTTTTGAAACTAAACTTTATATCATTCAGCCAGCGTTGATGAAGCTCCGAAGGTGAAGTAAACGGCTCTGCAACTCGGCGAGTGGCGCATAAATCGCGCGCCACAGCGAATCGATAATGAAATTCTTTGCCAACACTTTTAATAGTAACTGGGTTGTATTGAGTACGAGTTTCCTGATACCCGATACTGGTATCGGTATCAGTATCGGTGCATCTCTAAAGTGAAGCGTTAATTATTCAACCGCAGTGATTTCTTCATCCTTGAGAAACACTGACTCACATCTCTGCAGGAAGATGCTAAAAAACTGAGGGTCTGTTAAGAAGAACATGAACGTGCGGCTTTGCGCTCGCCGTCAGGTTGAAACGATTAGACGTTGAAGTGAGATTGTGTGTCAGACTCCTCCGAGCTCCTGACGCCATCAGAGCAGTGACGGCTCAATCTGCAGTCAGCTCCGACGCCATCGGCCCATCAGAGCAGCGCGCCGTGGCAGGACGTGAAATAAAAGACACGGGAGGAATCTGGGATGTATTCCATGCAGCTGACAGAAAAAAAAGAGAGAAATCATGGATAAATCTCCCATTTCTCACAAAAGTCTGGGCAGCTTCCGTGGATTTATTGCATTTCAAACGCATTACCCCCCATCTAGAAGGCAGAGAGAGCTTTGTATGTGCGTCGGACGTAAAATATACCCTTTCTGTTCAAGTCTCACTGAGCTCTACGGCACGATGATATGATTTATAGCAACACATCTCTGGTCGCTTCGTCATCCCCCCTGCTATGTCATCACTCAGTGCCAGATGTATTCAAAGAGCAAAGGGATATAAAACACAATTACAATGGATTTCTGACACCTCTGGTGGACGGAGCGTCCTGGATGCTTGTAGATCTCCTCATTAGTGGAACCGTCACATGGTCGTAGCCTGTTGGTGTGAAGCGCTGAGGAACCGCACAGGCATCAGCAGTAGACGCCTGTGCTCCGCCTCGAGGAGGCCAGCAGAGTACAAAGTACCAGAAACAAAAAAGCAAAAGAATCCAAGGAGACAGGGACTCTATTACAGTCTCCGGTGACAGGCACTCTCTCCTCACCGCCCAGGAACAAAGAGCTGGTTAGATGCAGCTGTCGGCGCTTTGTGTCAGCAGGCGGAGAGCTCATCCCTCACAGACATGCATGGAGGGCCGGACCCGCTGCACGCAGCCCAGCACAATTCAATTCTGGACTGAAAGTCATTGTTAAAAGTTCCTCCTCTTTTCTTTGCTAAAAGTGGAGTGCTGCTCGGCGCTGCGGCTCCTCATCCTCCCTCGATGGGCAGACACATTTTTCAATTATGCACACGAGGGAAGGGAATTAGAGGCCTAATCCCGACCTAATCCTCAAACAAACAGATCTATGGCCTCCCTTTCCTGCGAAGCCACTCCAGCTGCCCCCTGCACGCCACCGCTGCCGCTCCTGTTGTGTCTCTGCCCCCTGCGCTCACCCGGGCAGCGATCGGAGTTCTCTCAGCTCTTGATAGTTCTTTAACTTGAGCTCTGCAGGCTTCAGGAGTGTTTGAATCAGGCCTGCCTCCCGCTCACAACCTCTCTTTATTATTCTTCCTGTCACTAAAAGAGAAAAAGATGGAAAATGTACTTCTGTACGGGAACTCACCCACTTAAAGGTAATGATTCAATACCGGGGAGGCCCGATGCAAGTGTTTTACCCTCACCGTGAAGATCACACTTATCTTAGCAGGCGCTCGCTGCTTCCCTTTCACAACTGATCACATCATAATCACTCAACACCCGGGGATCTTAGAACCTTTCTCCTCTCCGCTCAACGAGCATCCATGTACTCCACATAATCAACACTGTGGACAACATGTAGAAAGGAAAACAACTCAAATTAGATAAAGTGCTTAGTATAAAGAAAGAGGAGCCTTTTTACTCTAAGATCTAAGACTGTAATTGTTTGTATGCTCGTGATGAAGATTTATTTTTTTTACTCTCTTTGAAAATGCAAAAGAGAAATACTTAAAGTCCACAGGTTTAGACTTTTAATAGACTGAATTGTTCAAAACAACAAACTGTAAACGGTCAGACAAGTCATCACACCTGAAAGATGAACTACTCAGGTGTGTCTGTTACAGAAGCTTTCCTTTAACCAGCATGGCCTTCTCCAGTCTGTTACATGATCGCTGCACTCAAAGGTAATTATTGTCTGCCGCTCAGGGTTTCTGCTTTTTCCACAAATGGAAATATCGTCTCAGTAAAGTTGAAAAGAAAAGTTAAAGCAGAACACTCGGACTTGATTGTTCAGGACTCATGACTTAAGATTAATGCTACAAGTTTCAACAAAAACATTGATTTCTAAAAGATTTCTTCAGAGTTTCGGACTCCACACGACACTGAGAGCTGAGCTGAGATCTGATGCTGCCATGAAAGCTCCCCGGTTGTTATCAAACAGCCCAAAGCCACGCTGTCAGGGGGGGTCTGTAAAAACTCCCAGGGTGCAACGGCTGCAGGAGAAGTTTCTGGACAGTTCACTGGATTTTAAACCAGAAGGTTTCATTAGAATTACCTGTACGTTCAGATTGTGGTTATTTTCGATACTAATTGCAAAATATTTTGCAAAAACTTACATTTAGTCAAAACTTATTCTCTGCACCACAACAAAGAAAAACCTTGTAAGTATACTTTTATAGGTTATTATGGTAATATTTTACTGTTCTGGCCCACTCAGGTGATATTTGGCTCTATGTGGCCTTTGACCTAAAACAAAACCTCTGATTTAAATCATAAATAATTTCAATAATCTGCAGTTTTCTAAGTTTTCATGTTCCAGCACCATTTTGAATTAGTTTAACATCCCTGCATTTAAAAGCTCTCTGAGGCTTTCACAAGGAGAAGTTGGAGATGAAGTCTGCAGAGTATTTAGAATAATTTGAAACTCCTGATCCTCATCAGCAGAAGAGCAGGGTGAGCTCAGGGAGAACATGCAGCTGCAGCACTTTAAGGCCTCTGGAACTCGGAGTCATTTGGGAGAGTGTCCTCGTACTTCGATCCTCATTAAACACCAACAGTGTTCCACACAGTGTCTTCGTTTCACCCGCCCCCTCGCTCTCGTTATGATTCAGTCGGAGTAATTCCAGCCAATCCGAGGTGGTCAGCTCTCTCTCATTTCCCTTGACTTGTACAAGCAATCGATTCCACTTAAAGACGAAGGCCGCAGCTCATTCCCCTCGCCGCCTCGCGCCTTTCTGCACTCGCCACGTTGCTTCATTGCCTCCTGAATGCAGATGTGTGAGGGTTGTTGGACTGAGAGAAAGGAGAAGCTCCAGTGATACACACCAGCCTTCTCATTCTCCAATTAAAGGACCTGCTGTGATAGGTGTCACCTGCACAGTGGATCGCTCTTCTTCCTCTGAATCATAAAGATCACTGCACCAAAAAAAAGCTAAAATAGAAGCAGCTAAGTGCTGGCGGCGCGTTGCAGACCATTAAGTACACATCATGTGTGTTTCACAATGCCGACATGCTGACCTGCAGTGTTTAGTGTCTCCTGCTGGGCTCCTCGCTGCTCTTGGTTTCTCTGCTCAAGGACTTTCAGGTATTCTGAGAATTCAATGACGTGCAACCAAATAACAAGTCAACAAGAAAAGACCAAAGCCGGGTTCTCCTTTTCACAAACCGTAAGTCGTACGGTGAGGCAGTGGTTAGTACGGTGAGGCACGGTGAGGCAGTGGTTAGTATGGTGAGGCACAGTGAGGCAGGGGTTAGTATGGTGAGGCAGTGGTTAGTATGGTGAGGCACAGTGAGGCAGTGGTTAGTATGGTGAGGCAGTGGTTAATACAATGAGGCAGTGGTTAGTATGGTGAGGCAGTGGTTAATACGATGAGGCAGTGGTTAGTATGGTGAGGTAGTGGTTAGTATGGTGAGGCACAGTGAGGCAGTGGTTAGTATGGTGAGGCAGTGGTTAGTATGGTGAGGTACGGTGAGGCAGTGGTTAGTATGGTGAGGCAGTGGTTAGTATGGTGAGGCACAGTGAGGCAGTGGTTAGTATGGTGAGGCAGGGGTTAATACAATGAGGCAGTGCTTAGTATGGTGAGGCAGTGGTTAATACGATGAGGCAGTGGTTAGTATGGTGAGGTACGGTGAGGCAGTGGTTAGTATGGTAAGGCAGTAGTTAGTATGGTGAGGTACGGTGAGGCAGTGGTTAGTATGGTAAGGCAGTAGTTAGTATGGTGAGGCAGTGGTTAATACGATGAGGCAGTGGTTAGTATGGTGAGGTACGGTGAGGCAGTGGTTAGTATGGTAAGGCAGTAGTTAGTATGGTGAGGTACGGTGAGGCAGTGGTTAGTATGGTAAGGCAGTAGTTAGTATGGTGAGGTACGGTGAGGCAGTGGTTAGTATGGTAAGGCAGTGGTTAGTATGGTAAGGCAGTAGTTAGTATGGTGAGGTACGGTGAGGCAGTAGTTAGTATGGTGAGGCAGTGGTTAATACGATGAGGCAGTGGTTAGTATGGTGAGGTACGGTGAGGCAGTGGTTCATAAACGGACACAGACTGCAGATCATCTTTCATGTCATGATGTGGGATTTGATCGGCATTCAAATCAAATCTAGCAATATAGATCAGAACCTTGACTGCATTGTCGGGCAGCACACTCTCCGACAGCCGGTTCGATTCCCAGATGGTTCTCTCAGTGAGCAGTCGGTTGGTTTGCAGAGTAATTCTCCTTTTTCACCACAAAACATGCCTGTTGGTTAATTGGTGAGTTTAAATTGGCCGAAGCGTGGCTGCCTGGAGGAGATTGTGTGTCTCTGTGTGTGACAGTGTGTTGATCCGCCTCTTCACCCTGTGGCAGCTGCCATGAGCTACAGCCGTTAGCGACCTTCATATGTAGAAGATGGATAATTGGAGCATTGATAAGTTCTTGGATTGTCTCGTCACTTTAAAAATGGAAAACTAACACCAACATTTTCACTCCAATTAAAACATTGTGAATTCTTTTCTGCCAAACAAATTCAATAATCCAGTTTAAAGGGTCAAAGTCAATCAGAGTGACTCCGACAGCCACAATGAAGGTTCATTAAAACACAATAGAACGAGAAGAAGACACATCCTGGGTCCTACAGACTTTAAAAAAGATAGACCACAAGCGTATGAAACACAAACAAAGAGTTTCGCTCTCAGAGCTCGCAGGTCTTGCATGTTCTTCCTTTGCCTGTGTGCAGGTTTTCTCTCCTTCCTCAGTCCAACGACATGCTCGCGTGCGTCCGACAGTTGTCCTTACATGTTTCTCTCTGCTCCAACAAGCAGGTGACGCTGATGGCTGAATGCGAATGTCTAAATGGAAACGAGTTCTTCAGCAGCTTCCCAGGGGTCAGAAGGTTCCTGGAGAATAGGAAATGACCACTTTGGGCTGGAAACAACATCACATTTGCAGTCCTTTTGCAAATGTAATGAAATCCACTTTAAATGAACACTTAACTGTGTTAAAAACCCGCAACAGGTTTCATTCAGGTCACTGGTTTGAACCAAATGCATGTTAAAAAGTTTAAATATTTAAATGTGGGAATATATTCTCTCATTAGTGTGAATTCATTTCGTTCTCAGTCCTCGGAGACGAGCGTGAAGAGGCAAGTCGGTTTAATCTTTGAGCATAAATTCTTTTTAAGAAACTCAAATCAAAAAAGAAAGCAAAAACAAATATGTTTGAATGTTTTCTGCGCTTCTTTCTGTGAATAATGTTACGATCCAGAAATAACTAGCGTGTGTGGGTTTGAACAGAACACGATCCCCCACGTTCTCACAGTGAAAACGCTGCAGACCGACGCATCAAAGGAGCTCAAAACACATGAATCTTTCATCGGGTTAAAGATTGTGGCCCGTTGGCTCGCACTCTGCACCACAGACTCACATGTCAGAGGGAAGTGAAGTTATCAACACATGAGCCACGACGACGCAGCTTCACGCCGACGGAGCATCGCTCTCTCTCTGGAACCGGCAGGGTCTGATCAGAGAGCGGCTGAAGTTTGGAGGAAAGACAGATTGCTCCCGATAGACTGCACATTCCTCGTGAAGCTTCAGCACCCACTTTATGAGCACATTTCAAGCAGATTACTTCCAGCCAATGAGCAGCGAGACCTTTCCGGGGCTCTGGATGTGCTGGAAGGAAGCCGACGGGGCCGCGGGGTCAGAGTTACAGAGGAGGACGTGACCTTCAGATCAGCAGCAGCAGAATGCAATCTGTGATTCTTCATGTCGAATCCAGAGACGTTACTCTGGATGGTAAACGTATTCCTACCAGGGCTGGTAAAATGATCATGCTCTTGTTAGTTTAATCAATTTAACGCAATAAAATAAACTTACTGAAATGTCTGGACTATTGAGCGCAAAAAAGCCACACCCACCAAATTTAATAAGAAAAATAAATTTGAACATATATAGGCTGCACTTGTATTTGTTTAAATATGACTTCCATGGTAGGGTTTAGAGAGAGAGAGCGAGAGAGAGAGAGAGAGAGAGAGAAAGAGAGAGAGAGAGAGAGAGAGAGAGAGAGAGAGAGAGAGAGAGAGAGAGAGAGAGAGAGAGAGAGAGAGAGAGAAAGGCAAGGGAATTACAGCAAAAATGCAAAAACACTGTTTATCTCTGTTAATAAAGTATTTAATGTATTTTATTGTGATTCTGAAGATGACGATTGGTCAACCGCAGTAGGTCAGAGTTACGTGATGCACCTGAACGTATCACCTCTGTATTAGCAATATGAAGCTCGTAAACACATAAAAAACCCATAAACCACTTTATGTCATTGGTCAGTCCGCAGGGTTCAAAGCGTGTTAAATAAGTAGTGGCTATATAATCTGGAAATGACGGTAAATAAATGTAACGACGCTCCGTCTCCTACATATCTGCTTCTAGATGGATGACCACTGGTCTCTTACTGCAGGGCATGGTTTTAGGCATCGAGCCGTCCAGTCGTCATTTGGACGATCAATTTTGATAAAACAGTCGATAAAATAGCGGACGTGTTTATCAAAGACGTCTAATATATGAATATAATGTCAATCAGCTTACATGTTGGAAAAGTGCTATATAAGTAAAATCCATTGTTATCTTTTAGAGCCGATTGTTCTCAGCACCAACGAGTGGCCTAACATGGATATTATATCATTTTCCTTGTTTGTCCCATTTCAGTGGAAACAGACATTGTTTTCAAGAAGTTGCCATGTAAACGCAAAAGTTTTCTGGAAGGAAAACACAAAATCCAAGAGTTTTCACTTGGAAAGTTGTCGTGTAAACAGGGAGTTACAAGGAAGTTTCCTATGAACACACACACATCTCAACATTGGCAATGAATAAAAATAGAATGAAAATGAAAGAAACGACCACATTTGGTCATGTGAGGTCGTCCAGTGTGAGTAACTTAATAGTGGAGTAATACCAGCTGATGTTCCTGAGAAAATCTCCTCTTTGTTTCCGCAGCTTCCAACTTAAATCCCTCAAAGCCTTCAAAACACTGACATAGCATTTGGTTTTCTGTTTGCAGAGAATACCTCGACACCAGTAAATCTCAACCACGTCGGCAGGTTTCTGCTTAATTTGTTTCAAAGGGACTAATAAGAGATGAGTGAAATGAGCCCGAGCGAGGAGTTCTGGTGGTATGAAAGAATCCAGCGTTGTGTCCTCGGGGCAGCGGCAGCCAGTGCATACAGCGAAAAAAAAGAGAAAGTTGTTTCATGGCATGACTTTATGTGAACCATAATTACTGCCCCAGGTCCTCATCGCCTCGCCACTGCTGACACAGGATTTTCATGTGGGAACGGCCCAGATGAAAGGATCCGCGCTGTCAATAAAAGATGTATTCTTGTCTGAGGAGTCGTGGTGCTAATGTACAATATTTGTTTCATCTGCTGTCAAAACGCAGAAGAAGTCGATACGGTCAGCTGCTGGTGAACGGAGCGAGGAATCTGAAGCAGAGGTCACAGTACCAGGCAAATCCTTTACTAGAAACGTACAGGTAGTTGTGTAAAAATGACACTACAGATTATAAAGTATTTCAAAGCGCCGGTCTCAATACACTTCACACGTTCTCTTTCATTCACACACTCATACAAAGTCTTCACCACTGGGAACAACTCAGGATTCAACATCTTGCACTGGGAAGATTCAACATGTGATGGAAGAGAGGTGGGGAATTGAACCGCCAACCACAGGACTGGATTGTTCTGACAGCGGAGACAAAGCTGTGCAACAACTGAAATACTGAAATACTGCAGCGCCAACAAGGTGTGCAGCCAAACTTCGTATAGGAACTTTGTTAACAAGTGTCAAAGCACATTCTGCAACACAGAGATTCTGATCAGCTGCCACACCCAATCACAGCGCCTCACGACTGTAACCACGGTAACGGCACTCAAACCACAGCTACAATCACAATTAACTCGAAGAAAAAGTTCTGGGAAATGGAATCACCTTAGTCCTGGCACCATCCCACCTGACAGCGCCAGCGGCGTCCCACAGCCGCCATGACAGGAACACCTTTTCACTACGAGAGAAACTGGAGCGTTTTCGGTTTTATGGCTGTACAATAGTCCAAAATAAATAACAAATGTGTGAAAATGTTCTTTTTTTACCCCAAGACAACTTCAACATGTGGTATTAATGCAAAAAAGTTTGACGACCTGGTGGATCTTATCTGTATTGCAGGAGTCCCTGTCGCCACAGTAATGACAAATATTTGGTCCCAAAATCAAATTTTGTGGATTTTGTTCCAGATCTGATGAGTGGTCGAGGTCAGAGGTGGAACCTGAGACTGAACCACCAGAGGAGACAACCTGGTCTGAAGACCACAAAGAAACCAAACGGATCATTCCATTAAAGAGACGACAGACACACTGTGAACACTAACTGTGATCCAAGCCCTAGAGGCCTGTGATTATCATCATCATCATCATCATCATCATCATCATCATCATCATCATCATCATCATTATTATTAAAGATGTGAACTGTGAACACATGCTGAAAGCTGCAAAAGTTAGGTTTTTGGATATTTTCCTGTATTTTGCACCAAGAAGCATCCTTGACTTTGGCTTCACTAAAAGGGAACCGAACGGTTAATATAACTCCACTTTGAGCTCCGGCCTCTTAAGACCGCATTTATCTGAACCTGGACCCTGAACTCAAATGAGAACAAGAGTAAAATGTACAGTAAAAACATTATTTTACCTTCTAATTTCCCTCCGATGATTGCAAGAAGCTTTCTTAGTGAAGCACAACTGACGCTGAAGGTTAACGTCTTCCTATTCAGTACCGTTTCACTTCCACACAGATTTCCCATAATCCTCGCGCAAAATGGTCGTGAACATAAACGGTTCTGATGACAATCTGAGTCAGTCTCTCACGCTGAGCCACTCAACAATTTCCTCTGATATCACTCCAACGGTGGTTTTAAGCCCTCTAATAATTGCCACTTTAATTTTATGTTCACGCAAATTAAGTCTATCCACAGCTACGACTTCATACAGGCGGCATGTAATAAGAGATTCACGATTTATCGCCGCTCTCAAGCCGCATGTGGAGCAATCCTCATAAAATGGTACCTGTAAAAATGAGAAACACCCATGTTCTAATTATAATCCGGCGAACACGCACAGAGCCTTTTCACTTCTACTACCGCCGCCTCCGTATTAGTTCAACTTAATATCCCCGAGGTCATAAGAGTTGATAGATCATATTGTCAGCAGCCTGCTCATAAACTCCCTCACTGCTCCGGCAGCTCCAGTCGGCTCACATCACACCTTAATTGACGAGGAAAGCGGCAGACAGCACGCTCAGGAAGAGCCAATCGATTGTGACAAACAAATTAGAGATGAGTTTGAATGATTAAGTTATGTATTGATTTTGATTTAAGCATTAACGGCTCATGTACTCCACGGGATTAGATGGAAACACAAAATGTAATCAATGCTTCCTTGTAAGTATCAACAGATACAGAGGCCCGGGAACCAACCCGCCACTTTCTGAGGTTGGTTGGGTTAGGTTCAATGTTAGGGTTAGAATTACTTCTGAATGTGATTACAAACACTTGATTCAAATCCCAACCGACTGTAATCCCTCCCTTGTAGTCCACTTCATTCTTCAGTTCCTTCAACATGCAGAGCAGCTTTTGTTCACTGGTGACCTCCGAGAAGAACGGAGCCTAAGGAGTTAATCCCAGAGGATTTCACTTACTTTCACTTGTACAACAAAATGGCTATAATATATCTGCACAGGGGCTGATGGGGCCCTTGATCAGAACTAATGACTCAATTACTCTGCGCTCTCAGGTGCAGGAAATTCTTCTTTTAAAGCTCCGTGCTGTAAAACTTGTTGGCACGACACAGCACACCGGCAGATTTACAGGAGAAGAAAGTTCTTGTTATCGTTGACCATGTCTAAACATGGACATCCACATCCAATCCGTGACTATAGAATATGAAATGAAGCTGCTTTATAGCAGCATGGTGACATCGTGGCGAGTGAGATTTCTTCCTGGAAGAGTTTTCATGGAATAGGTGGATGGTTTACTATAAAAGCGCTTTGAGCCGACTGTGTTTTTAGCGGTATACAAATAAAAACAATTTGAATTGTAATGGATGCAGCCCGCTGCATCAGGTCTGATTCTGTTTGGTTGCTTATAAAACAGCAGCTTGACATGAGCCATCATCAACCTCTCAGCAGGGGCGATCATTGGGGGAAGGTGGCACAGTGGTGTAGTGGTTTGCACTCAACCATCACGGCAAGAGACAAACTTTGATTTGTTTTGAGTCCCTGTTTACCCCCCCGTTTAGTGTTTCAGGTGAAAACTTAATGTTTTTGTTTCAGAGATTTTCACATTTATATACCATCCCTCCATCTCCTCCCTCTTATCCGTTCCCGGGTGGTGGTGGTGTCAGTCTGAGCACCGTCACCCAGATCACATTGCACCATTAAGAACCTTCCTGCAGGTGGAGAGCCCACAGGAAGGTGGAGAGCCCACAGGAAGGTGGCGCCCGGCGGGGGACATGAACCCTCTACCTTGAGTTTGAGAGTCTCATGCTCTACCAGCTGAGCTGGCCGGGGGACATTTATATGCCAATGTTTTGAAAATTATGTTCGTTTCCATGGAAACGTTAGCAGCGCTTGAGAAAATCCAAGTTTTCTCCGCTTCCATGAAGACGGAGTCGGGGTGATTTTGAAAAGTTGCGTTTTCTACTGTTCCTCTTATTTGATTCCCAGGAGGTAAAAACAAAATGTATTTACATGAGCCTGCAATTGAGCAATATTTTATGCACAATTTCAGGAAAAGAATTCTGTCAGGTGATGCAGCGAATCGTCTCTCAATGAGAAGGTCGCAAGTTTGATCCCCGGTCCATATGCCAGTGTCCTTGAGCAAGACACTGTGCATTGCTTTGGAGTCTGCTAAAGCTTTGGAGATGTGACATTAAAGTGAAATGCATTGACAAGCTATGGATCAGTTGGTAAGTGGACCCAACATTGGAGATTTGATTCCCTTTCCTGCCCTGCTCATGTGGTGAAGTGTCCTTGTGCAAGAAAACTGAACCTCACATTTCAATATGTGATGTAAAATACGGCTGAAACTACAAAATAACAAGAACACAGTCTATCTAATGTTCTCTCTAACTTTCTTCTTGACCATCTGAAACATATTGAGGTGGTTGTAGTATGTGTTCATATATCTCAGCGTTGCACTCAGAGTCCGTCACAGCAACATTGAATCGCACCAAGGTGAAATAATCCAAAATCAAAACAGCCCACATTCATTCAGCCGTCTGCAAAGCCGCGAGGATCAATGCCGAGCTCCGAGGGGGAATTTAAAAAGTAAAAAAGAGAGTTGTTTTTATCACCAGGCGAGAGCGGGATAAAAAATACAGACATTTTTATCCTCCTCCTAAACAAAACTGTAAAGTAGAGAGTGAGTAAGAACCGTATAGGAAGGAGTCCGCAGAAGCTGATGTTATTGTACCTTTTCTCAAAAATAAAATCAATTCCAAGTCCAGCCAATTTGATGCAATAGCAATGAAACCCAACAAACGCTGCATCCATTTTAGTCACAGCAGCTGCGCCTGCAGGACTCTGCAGCAAATGTGCTCTGCTTGACAACCTCTGGAAAAATGGGCCTATTTTCCATCTTTTACGGCTCCTACAGGCTGGAAGAAGTTAAGTGAGGCTGGACTAAGTGTTTCAGCTCATCGCTGGGTATTATTTGATCTATAATAAAGAAAATCCATGTGGTTATGTGGTTTTGATCTATCATCCTGTAGGTATCATCAGTTCAGCTTTGGGCGGCGCAGTGAAAAAGGGCTGGGAGATAAAAGTGATGGTTTTGTTTCAGCGGCGTTTCCCCTCGGTGGTAACAAACCCAACAGATTCAGTTTATTGTGCATCCATTTGGCTCGCCAAGCTTCTTCCCTCAGTCAATACAGATAAATGAGAATGATTCAGAGTTTAGATGTTAAACAATTCACATTTTAGCTTACAAGTAACACTTAAATTCAGCAAGAGATTTCCTTCACCTGTGTAAATTAGTCATTATGTACACCACTATGCTTATCTAATTTAATTTTCCAACCTTTAGATTCAGTTTGGAAAAGAGTCACTGCTTGGCTGTGAAGCCACACCGATGGAGAAAAACACAAAGAAAAGCTCCACCAGCTGTAAATAGAAGATTGGGGTGTACTTCAGGCTGATCCGATGAGGTATAAAAATGGTTTATAAACATGAAAAATGTACATTAATTTAACACGTTATTGTACGATGTGATTTACAACCTCTGCACATGGTGGGGGGGGGGGGGGGGGGTTGGGTGTCACCTGGTGTCATCAGAAAGGACTGCATGCAAAATATGTTATATATTCTTTAAGATTATCTACAATATTTTCTTGTCTGTGAATAAACTGTCCTCCTATATTGCACATAATTAGTGTGTGAGACTCTACTTCCTGGTTCTGGTCGAACAAATACCAGCTTGTGAGCAGCTAAAGCTAACAAACAGTTAAGAATCAAACTGAATCAGGTCGATTATTTACTGGAGTATGAATCTGACTTTGGTGGAGAAACTGTGGTAAACTGAGTGACAAGATGTCAAAGAATTTAAGTATCTCATGGTTATGGAACTTTGCCCAGGTTTGATTCTCTAATTTGCGGTTTTTTCTTTTTTTGATTGGCTATCTCGAGTACTCAATCTTTTCACTGGATCAGCGCCTATATGGTTGTCATAATGTTGTGGCCTAAAGGTTGTGAACCCACTTTACTTTGGAATTCAGTGGAGTCGCTAGACCTGAAATCAAATCTTGCCCCACCAAGTATTTATATCTAGAAACGCCACTGCTCCTGTTGAGAAGAGAAGAGTAGATGCTGTTATTGTGGAGAGACACTACTTTCCCAGTTGGCTCTCCACATCTTTTATTGGCAAAGTTTACCGTTTGAATTTACTTATGTTTATTGTTTGTGCCAAATGTGACACTGATATCACTCCTAACTTCCTCCAACAACAAGGCTAACTCCACATTTTGGTGCTGATGGTGTCTCACAACTTTATGAAAATACTCCAACTCTGTGAAAGCTCTGCTCCTGGTCCTGGTCCTGGTCCTGGTCCTGCTCCTTGTCCTGGTCTAGGTCCAGGTCCAGGTCTAGGTCCTGGTCCTGGTCACCACAGCCGCAGTAACTAGTTCTTCTGCACATGCTCAGTACAATCAGAACAATGTTCCCTCCGTGGTGTCATGACTCCCAGTCCATATTCTCCTGGGACTTGGTACTTTTATTTTGACAGTCAAAGTAATAACAATCCATCTTGGTGGTCTGTCCACTAGAATGTCCGTGTTCTCCCATTGTTAATGTTTAGAGCAGATTGCTCTCTGCTGCATGTGTGTGTGGTTTTATTACAAAATCAAACAACAGCACCCACTAGTGGCCCAACATGAAAACTACATGCGTCAAACTCATTCAATGTTGAATGTTAGTTCAGTTCCTCAAACAGTCAAATATCACCCTGAGTGAGCCGGACTGGTAAAATAGTGCTACAATAATCTTTAAAGTTTTTCTTTGTTGTGGCACAGAGTATACAGTATATGATAACAATTACTACAGAAAATGACTCCAGTTTTAATTAAACCTTCAGGTGTAAAATCCAGGTAAATGTCCTGAAACTTCTCCTGTAGCTGTTGCATTGTGGGAGTTTTTACAGACCCCCCTGACAGCGTGGCTTTGAGGCTGTTTGATAACAGGCAGGGAGCTTTCATGGCAGCATCACGAGATCTCAGCTCAGGTCTCAGTGTCGTGTTGAGTCCAAACGTCTGAAGAAAACTTTTAAAAATTCAACGTTTCCTTTGAAATTCTTCCTATTTGCTTGGTGGTTTGGCGGTTTGGAGCCTGTTGCCAGTTTTGGCTCATGGGCCTGATGTTTGACACCCCTGATCTAAATCATGCAAAACGTTTGTTTAAAATATATTTGCATGAGCATTTTTAACATGCTTTGTCAGAGTTTAGGTCATGAATTCTTCTGGAAAGCAAAGAAAAAGTGGAAACCTGCTGAGCTTGTGAAAACAACGCAGACTTCATTGTGGTCGTTTCACAATATTTTTAAAGGTTGTAGATCCTGTAAAATGTGGATGCAACCTGATATCAGCAGAGTTCCAGTTATAGGAACTAGTCATGAGGAAACAGATGGTTTCTAATCAATTAACCTCTGAAAGCAGAAACATCCTGTGTTGAAAGGAGGATGGAGGATGGAGGTCTGTGATTCAGAGCTGGCAGCTGGAACTCAGCAGCTCTGCTGCAGGTTCACTTCCAGCAACATGACGGGACGGCACTAAAAATAAGAGCTTGATGAATCCCCAGTAAAACACACTCCCCAAACTGTGTGTAGGTGTGTATGGACGTGTGTGTTTCCCACCGAGAATTCAGCGACCTGGTTTCCACCTAGCGTCACAGCATTGGCGCCATCTTAGCTCGTCAGCTCAGGATAAAATAAAGAAAACCTGCAGGAGGACTCTGCAGGGAAGTGGGACGAGGTGGAGGAGGGGGAGGGGGAGGAGAGGGAGGAGGAGGAGGAGGAGAGGGAGAGGGAGAGGGAGGAGGAGGAGGAGAGGGAGGAGGAGGAGGACGAGGAGGAGGAGGGGGAGGAGAGGGAGGAGAGGGAGGAGGAGGAGGAGAAGGAGGACGAGGACGACGAGGACAAGGATGAGGAGGAGGACGAGGAGGAGGTGGGAAGGCTGAAGAGAAGCGACAGCATCAAATAAAATCTCCAGTTTGCTTAATGCGCCCAAATGTGGCTTCTGATGCTCAAATTAGGCCGGAGAGAAAAGATGGAGGATGCAAGCTTACTACAACTTAGGAAACAACTGTAAAACATAAGATTCATATTTATGGAAATCCCTAAAGCATTAGCATTATTTAAAAAGGTGAATAATCAGGCCTCCCTGCAGCTTTGAGAGGAGCAGAACTATAAAGAGCTAAACGCTCTCCTCAGTGATTCAACATGCCAGATTTAAAAAAAGATGCAATTCTCTCCATCCAAGTTCTGTAGATTAACGTGCCAACATTTCCTCATTATGACACAGAAAATAAATGCAAGTGGGGCTCGTTTACTCAGCTGTAGTTGTGCAGGTATTTTGGTCATAAGCCAAATTAAATATTAACCTTGAAAAAGTAAAAAGATCCCGAATGTAATACTGAATGATCCCGAGGGGAACATTAATGCTCACATTGTGCTAGGATTTATGGCCGAGCCGGCAGGAGTTGTAGGTTTATTACATTATTGTTGGTGACAGAAGTTTATTCAGAGTAAATGAACAACAGAAGTCAGATGTGTATTTCCTGTCAATCCATCAGGTAGATGTGAAAAGGAGAACCTCTGAAATAAACAGGATTTAAGCTTTCGATATTGTGGATCTCTTGTTATAATTCGGTGTGTATAAAGGGTAAAGGGAGCTCACATATCGCAGTTTGTCCAGAAGTGTAAAACATCAGGCCCGTGGGCCGAAACCGGCCTGCAAGAGGCTCCAATCCGGCCAACAAGCCACCAAGAAAATCACTGAGACCTGAGCTGAGATCTGATGCTGCCATGAAAGCTCCCTGGTTGCTCTCAAACAGCCTCAAAGCTGCGCTGTCAGGGGGAGTCGGTAAAAACTGGATTCTGCAGCAGGAGGTTTCATTAAAATGGGCTTCATGTTGAGATTTTGGTTATTTTCTATACTAATTGCTGAATATTTTGCAAAAACATACATTTTGTCAAAACTTATTCTCTGCACCAACACAATGAAGAACTTTGACAGAATAAATTTAAAGGTTATTATGGTATTATTTTACCGGTCTGGACCTCTCAGGTGAGATTTGGCTGTATGTGGCCTTTGAACTAAATAATTTCTTTAATCTGCAGTTTTCCAAACTGTCTTTTCATGTTCCTGCAGCATTTTGAGGAAGTTCACATCCAGGCACGAAACATGTCAAAGTAAACTGAATCAGATCAGGTTCGATCCGGTTCCTTTACGCTCCTCACGCCCGTCCAGTAGGTGGCAGTACAGCAGCTGGTTTGTCAGAAGCATTTTAAAGACAGATGAAAGACGAGGAGGAGCTCAACAAGCAGTCTGCTCTGGTTTGTTACGTCTGCATTTGTTCATTACTGCCGCTGACGTCAGATAGCATTAATGTAAATAAATCAAATCTGAAAAATTTCACTGTTAACATTTGTTAACTCCGCCGTGTTTCTGAGAAACTACTAGCAAACCTAAGGTGGTGAGGGTGACGGAAAACGAGTTTAACAACTTTCACAAAGTGTCCTCTGTGGTGTCATGACTCAGTAGGTAGAGCATGAGACTCGCAATCTCAAGGTAGAGGGTTCAAGTCCCACGCCAGGCGCCACCTTCCCGTGGGCTCACCACCTGCAGGAAGATTCTTAATGGTGCACTGTGATCTGGGTGACGGTGCTCAGACTGACACCACCACCACCCGAGAAAATGAATGAATGTAATAACAATGTCTGTGTTCTCCCATTGTTAATGTTTACAGCCCATTGTTCTCTGCTGTGTGTGTGTGTGTGTGTGTGTGTGTGTGTGTGTGTGTGTGTGTGGTTTCATTACAAAAACAAACAGCACCAACTCGTGGCCCAACAGAAACTTTCAGAATGTTGCTGTGTGAAGGTTTTCTGAAAACAAAATGTAAAAAAAAAATGTTGTGCAAACGGGTATGATGCATCAGTTGTGACCATCATACAGTTTAACCTTAGAGGGAGGGTATCGAGAGTACGCACTGTGTAATCTCTGAGGCCTGAAGTAAATCCAGGATCACTTCACACAGAGGTGAAACAGGAGGAAGCGGTCGCTTTGCCCAGAACAGGTCGGGAGGATTAATGTTCAGACAAATGTAATTCCAGGGGAGTAATTACGGGCAGCTGCTCGCCACTTTGCAGGATACCAACAGGGAGGTCAGAGCGAAGCAGCTGAGAACCCGTGAGTGGCAGCGGGACACAGAGTGGCGGTGAGGATGATGAGGAGTGACACTGCACGCCGGCAGCAGCAGGCCCGCGAGAGGAGTCAGCGCTGAGGCAGGATTCACACTCATCACACGGCCAAGTGGCCCTGTCACGGCCTGCAGTGGCCACAGTGAGACAGGCAGCAGGTCTGTCAGCGCTGCACTGATAGAGAGACTCTCTGATGCTCCGGGATCTTCACAGGCTAATGAGTGACTCCGGACAGGAAGCTGCAGCAGCAGGAAACTCATTGTTGGTATTTCTGTGATTGCAGGTGTAGAAGAAGGTGTCATCAGTCAATGGTAACACAAGTATATAGTGAATTTTACCACCTTATTTAGTATTTATCCAATGTTAATGTTATGTTGATTTTGCATCACTTGTTTGTTCTATATTCGTATCTATATTCATATATATACTGTATATAAATGTTGAAAAGGGTCATAAATTGACTAAACTGTAATCCAGTGGTGTCAAACACATTTTAGTTCAGGAGCAACACATCATCAGTAGGGTAAAACTAACCTGTCTCACGACGGTCTAAACCCAGCTCGCGTTCCCGATTAGTGCCTTTAAGATAAAAATTTTAATTAAAATTGTACATTTCTTGTTGTGGCGCAGTGTATATGATGAAAATGTTCACAAAAACCAAACACTTACTACAGAAAATTACTCCAGTCTCAACAGGAAGCCAATTTTAATTAAACCTTCTGGTGTAAAATCCAGTGAAATATCAAGAAAACTGTCGCTGTTGCATTCAGGGTGTTTTTACAGACTCCTGATAGCTTTCATGGCAGCATCACAAGATCTCAGCTCGGTGTGAGTGTCGTGTTGAGTCCAAAAATAAAAAAAAACTGTTAAAAAAAACATGCTTGGTAAACTTTCTCCTAATCGATGCACCTAACTGCTGCATTTAATGTAAAAAAAAAATTTGAAATCAACAAATTAAAAATCAGACAAGTGGTACTCAACAGTGTGCAATCTATGTTTTACTGAACTCCAGAAAAAGATGAATTCTGATTTTATGCAGGAAATGGTCATTTTGGTCCGTTTGATTTGGATTTTTTTTTTACATGTAAATGGAACATAAGTGTGTTTATTCCCACTTTAACGTTGTCAAATATCCTTTCATTCATATTCATGAGTGCCCTTTAAAGGCTAATGTTACCAGCGAATTGCGCTGCAACTTGTCAATAGACCAAAATATGAAATTTTTAGTTACATGAAAGAAGGAAAAGTTCATCTGTTAGCATGCAGGAACCTTGTGGCAGCACATGGCTGACATTTCAGAGATTTAAATCATGCATGGATTCCCGGGTTGGGTTGTCGCTGTCTGTCTCAGAGAGAACCGACTGTTTTGTGGAATATCCAAACATTTCGGTTCCACTGAAGAGCCGCTCTGTTCCGGTTTCACCAGACTGATTCCTCACTTACTCAGTAACTAGTAGTAACGACACTATTCTCTAACGAGCTTCTGTGATCACATTCAATCACACATTTTTATTTATTTACTCAAACATATGAGCCATTATGTTATGTAGAAAGCTGATTGTTTGGATGCTTCATCTTTTCAACGGGATTATAATTCTAACTCTGTGTTTCCCTTTAACAGCGTGACGTCACATGGCTGCAACTCGAGGCGACGCTGCTCTGCGTGTTTGGACTATTAAAGGTTTTACTGTTTGTCCAGATGGAAATCGAACCGTTTAAGGCTCCGTTCACATGACAGAGTTTCAGGTGAAAACTAATGGTTTTTTTGTGTTTTCATTTCCGAAAATTTACACAGCAACATTCTGAAAACAATGTCCGTCTCCACGGAAACAGCAGAAACACTGAAGGCGACATAATTTTCATGTTCGGCCACTAGTTGGTGCTGTTGTAAGTTTTTGTACTGAAACCACACACACATGCAGCAGAGAAAAAGGAGCTCTAAATATTAACACTGGGAGAACACGGACATTCTAGTGGACAGACCACCAAGTTGGATTGTTGTTACGGTGACTGTCAAAATAAAAGTACAGAGTTGGATTGTTGTTATGGTGACTGTCAAAATAAAATCACCAAGTTGGATTGTTATTAAGGCGACTGTCAAAATAAAAGTACCAAGTCCAGGAGAATATGGACTGGGAGCCATGACACCACAGAGGATGCTGTGTTCTGGTTGGCTCTACTGAACGTGTGCAGAACTAGTAGTTACTACCAAGTTGGTGACCAGGAGCAACCAAAAACCAAAGACAGTTTGGTGTTTTCACTTTAAATGGTCACTGTGTAAATGGAGCCTCAGTTTAAAACTGTGAAACATGTTTCAGAAGGATCAAAACTCAAATCTCAATGTATCGCCTGGAGGCTTTAGTGCCTCACATTCACAGTTCCTCTGTTTAGTTCAGCAAATAATAATCTTACATTCATTTATCTTTAATTCATTCAAACACTGGTGGGAAATATGGAATCCTTTCACGGCTAAGTGCTCCAACACTTAAAGTCTGCCCGAATCTGCTCAGCTTTTGGTGCTTTTAACATACGTGACGCACGGCTGTCGAGTCTTTCCTGTGTTTGAGTCCCAGTGTGTGTGTCAACGTGCCTGAAAGGAATCTCCTGCATTCTTTCTGTTTCTGCCTGTAAGCCTGACTGACTGGAAGTGCATGTGTGAATATTTATAGGTGCAGTGTGTGTGTGTGTGTGTGTGTGTGCGTGCGTGCGTGCGTGCCTGTGTGTGTGTGTGCGTGCGTGTGTGTGTGCGTGCGTGCGTGCGTGCGTGCGTGCGTGCGTGCGTGCGTGCGTGCGTGCCTGTGTGTGTGTTTCACCAACTCATAACTAGAGGCGTCGTCTCACAGTGTTAAAACGTGTAATACCTGATAAATGATGTCTCGTAAGGCCGATGTAATGATGAGGAATAAGAAAAACCCACAGGCATGTATCATCATAAACATCACGCAGCTCGAGTGGCGGTGATTAACTATCCCGCAGGTCAGGACCGACTTATCAGATCTTGATTTTGGGGGAGGACACGTCTTGTAAACAATGACAAATGGCGTCATGTGCCCTCATACATTATACTCCCTCTCCGTCTTAAACTGGGTGAAACATTTATTTTCCCCAAATTTTCTATTTTCTTGGAGGGCAAGTTTTCTGAGCAACAGCAGGCTGCTTCACGTTGACGGCCAGAGGAGTCGAGGACAATCACCACTCAGCTGACGCACACGGTCCTTCTTCAGCGAGGATTCAGTGTCGCCTATGCGTTCTCCACAGAAGCATTTAAGCTTTCAAACCTGTTCATAGTTTATTAGCGTTCGACAGTTTACGCAGCATTCACAGGACTGAGAGATCTCACTTAAAAATCATTAACCGCCATCATTACTCACATGGTTTCCCCTGCGTTTCATACACATCATGTGTTTGTTTGCTCGTTGGCCTCGGGGAAGCAGCACACGATTTAAGAAGAAAAATGACATACGGCCATTTTGCATAATCAGTTATAAAAACTGCGTTGAGAGAAGTATTGTTCTGTGTCTGGGATTCACGAAGAGCTCGCAATAAGTGCTGAAGTTCATGCTCACATCAAGACATTGTGATTTTAGTTTGTGGCGTTTTGCAGGACATTTACAGAGTTTACCACCACGGCACACGCTAACTGAGCTAACGCTAATCAAACATATCAGAGAGCTGGTGGAAACCAAGAGGCTCCAATCTGCCAAACCACCAAGAATATGGTTAAGGATTTAGAGAAAACAGATCTTTTTTTAAAGGGGTCTTATTATGCAAAAAAACAACAACAACCCTATGTAGGGGTATCGGGGTTTAGCCAATCCCAATCAAGGTAGGCCCTCCCTTTGACTCCTCCCACAATTACGCAGCTCTGCCCTGGCACACACAGACATAGATAGACGCCTCATTCCGTGCTGGGCAGTGATCTCACCATTTTGGATGGGGCATCTCACTCTCTGGTGGCACCAGAGTCAACGGGATTTAACGCAGAACAAGCAACTTTGCACATGTTTTGTTTACAAACACTTAAAGGAAAGCTGAAGAGCGCCGACAAGCGGACCTTTCTCCACCTTCCCTGAAAGTGTACTTCAGCTCGATGATGTATTTATATTTGATATGTGAGCTGTGAGCATCAGGAGTCCCTCCCTTGTTTCTGCAACTCTTTTTACACAAACTCACATATACACTTCTTACATGTTATAAACAAACACATATGGTAACTTCCCTTTCACCGACACACACGCACACACACGCACACACACACACACGCACACACACACGCACACACACACACACGCACACACACACACACACACACACACACACACACACACACACACACACACACACACACACACACACACACACACACATTTCCACTCATGAGATGTGCTGCTGATGTTTCTTGTTTTCTACCATCATTCGTTCAACTTTCAAAATCATGTTCTTTTGTTGTTGCTTCTTTGTTAATTCATGTTCCTGCTTGAAAATCATGTTCCTGTCTAGATAGAGCTGCTCAGGCTGGTTTAATCTAATAATAGTTGGAAAGTATTTGGATCAGTGTGACAACTGTAAATAATATATGGAGCACTAACAAGGGTATTGTATGTGCCCCCCCTCCCTCCCCCCAATCTTCTCTCTCTCTTTGAGCGTTCCCCCCCTGGTCGTGTACAGCAGCCATGACAACTTCTAATAAAGCAGCAACAGGAGGAGACTCCAGGTCTCTCCCTGTTCAAGAGCAAAAACTGTTCTGACATCAGAAGGTTTTCAATCACATCATATTGTTTGCCCAAGCTGCCGAACAGGACTAGGGAAAAAAAAAAAAAAATAGATAAATAAATGGACTGGAGGCACAGGGTGCCCCATCTAAGATGGCATCGCGCTGCGGCTTCATCTTCTCTATATGTTATGTCTCCGTATATTATGTCTATGCTGGCACATGGCACAATGATAGGAAGTCCTTCCTCCTCTCCCCAAATGGGCATGTGTGGGCGGAACCAGTCCAGCTCGCACAGACACAGCAGATTCAGAATGCTGCTTCTATGATCCAATATTCAAATGGGAGAAATAAAAAAAAAGCAAACAACTTTGAATTCAAGGTTTCTGGACCAACGAGACCAAGTGAATTTGTTCAAAAGCTGGATAATATGACTCCGTTAACAGACTTCTTCAGAGTTTTAGACACAACACGACACTGAGACCTGAGCTGAGATCTCCTGATGCTGCCTTTGAAGCTCCCTGGTTGCTATCAAACAGCCTCAAGCCACGCTGTCAGGGGGAGTCTGTAAAAACTCCCAGAATGCAACAGCTACAGGAGAAGCTTTCTGGACATTTCACTGGATTTTGCAGCAGTAGGTTTCATTGAAATTGGCTTTATGTTGAGATTGGAGAGCTTTTCTGTAGTATTTATTTGGTTTTGTGAAAATAAACCTTTTCATCATGTACACTGTGCACCAGAACAAATAAAAAGTTTAAATTTAAAGGTTATTATGGCTTGTGTCAGTCTTTCCCACTCAGGATGGAATTTGAGCTGTTTGTGGCCCCTGAACTAAAATAAGTTTGGCACCCATGAATTGAACGGTTAGAAGCTGAGCAGCACTCCCATTCTACTTAAAATATCTGCAATGTCATTGTGTGTTATATATAAAAATATTCCCAACTGTAAGCAGACTGCAATGTCGCGCCCGGCCCGCCGGCAGCGGCAGCTTTAGGTCCAGAGGAATTAGCACTAGCAGGTAGCACTGTGTCTATTTCAATTTGTTGCTGCAAGCTGTTGCAAATCAATAACTTCCTCGCAGGCCCGGCTTTAAAGTGTTGAGGCGTGTTAGACTTCGCTCCTCTGGAACCCAAATTGTACAAAACTGCAGCAGCAGAAATGGGCATTAATGGGTCTCCGTGCTGGAAAAAGGTGGTGTGCACAAGAGAAATCATTTGAATTGCAAAGAAGGTGTAATTACAAATCCAAATGTTTCAGCACTGCAGCCATTCTCAGCCAGTGTCACTGTCACTTCTTATTTATAATTCTACCTGCTTTGCAATTCAGATTCTTTCCCCCCACACATGATATCCAGCACTTAGTATTCTTTGTTTGAAGGGATTGTGTTTTTCTCTGAGTGTAAACGATACAGCACACATGAGCTTCTGACCCACCGGCGCCGCAGATTAAAACAGATTTATGTATTCGTCAGGTAACTCACTGCCATGTTCAGGCTGCACGCATTGGCATAATCTATTCCTGCTTCACATGTTCAGACAGGAAGGGGATGCACAGCAGTGGTTGGCTCAGTCACCTCACATTGAAAATGTCTCTGGTTTAAGTCCAGGGTCTTTCTGTTGCAGGTTCTGTGCATTATTCTCCAGGTACTCTGGTTCCCTCATAGAGTCCAAATACATGATTTTGAGGCCACCAAAGCCTCATTCCCATTGCACAGAATGGGACGGGACTGGTTGCAATGCAAGCGTTGTGGAGTGTATTGAAAGAGTGGTACCTAAGGGTTACAATTTTTGTCATCCTTCCGTTGGGGTACCCGGCATAACAGACCGGGTCCTATAAGGAGGAACAAAACACAGCCGTCTGCTGACTGGTCAGTAATTTATGTCACTTTTGACAAGCAGCAATATGTAAGTATCTCACTGGTTGCATAACAGAGTTTCCATGCCCACATGGTGGGAACATGGAAACTCCACAAACAAAAACAAACCGAAATTCTGGACTCAGAATGGGGATCGGATCAGTGTGAGTCGACAGAGCTCACCACTACATCCCCATGCAGTCTTGTTATGCCCAGTAGAAATCTTCTCTAGGCAGC
Organism: Lipophrys pholis; assembly: GCF_963383615.2. Classification (NCBI taxonomy): domain Eukaryota; kingdom Metazoa; phylum Chordata; class Actinopteri; order Blenniiformes; family Blenniidae; genus Lipophrys; species Lipophrys pholis. The sequence goes on along the minus strand of NC_137633.1, from coordinate 27,290,656 downwards.
AGTTAGTAGAGAGGGTACTATATCTATTCACCTTTATTTTTATTATATTTTAAGAAAAATATTACTGGATTACGTAAAAACAGGAGCTGAGCTGGAGACATTTTGATGTATAAGATTAAGAGTTTTACAAGATATTTTAATGGGGTGATATTTTTGGTGAATTACATGTCTGGCAGGTTTCCGATAACTCTTCAGAAGCCAATTATCTGTTCAGTCAGGTGGGAAGAGCCAGTAAGACAGCACATATTAGAGCTTTACAGTGCGTCTTCAGGGCGACTGTGTATGTACGTGATGCAGAGGAGCAAAGCCTGAGGAAAGAAACTCAGATTCCTTTCAAAGTGCCGAGTCTGTCTTCTCTGCCTCCAGCCGTCCTGAATGTGACTCTATAGAAAATGTGCCACGTTTTCAAACACTTAGGTTCAATGTTCAAGCACATCAGTCACGGCCAGTGATTTATTGACTAAAGCCGAGGCTCTGCATTCACGTCAGGACTGTAGCCGCTGCCCTCGGGTCCCAGAGGAGCCTGCAGCAGGAAGTCCTGGTCCGGGCCCAGAGCCTGGAGGTTCACTGGCCTTGTTTCTGGAGGGAATATGGGAAAAAAAAGCCTCCCTGCATATCTGTTTTACATCTCATTACTGCCCATTCCCTCACTTATTCATACACTTCATCATTCCTGCTGAGCAGCTCTGTCTCTTCCTGCTGTCAGTGAAGCCTTTGCATACCGGGACGCTCCAGACCTTCCTGGCTGGAAGCTCAGACATTGTTTTGCACTAGAAATACATCAAACAGTCAAAACGAACAAAACCATGATTGGGCAAATGAAATTAGGTCTGAATTAAGACTCTTTCTACAGAATGAGCCCAACCCAGTGTTGCTCTGACTACGATACGGGGGGGGGGGGGGGGGGGGGGGGGGGGGGGGGGGGCACAGGAAACAGGTTGTGAACCACTGGTCCAGAAGGTAAAATGTCCCCTGTGCTTTTGGGCCGACCTCATTCTATCGTCCCGGTCAGAAACGACGGGTATGCCTCCATCAGACAGCGACCGGGGGTCAATCTAATCATCCGGCCAGCAGCTGAGTTCACCAGGAATACACACCTCATCACAAATTCACCACTTCTATTTGCAATCTCAATATTTTGGTCATTATGCAAAGTTCAAGAGCAGAGTGGAGTGCAGAGATGGAGACAGACAAATAAACAAAGAGCTTTGCCTCGTGGTCGGATTCTGTCTTTGAGCCAACTGACTGCTCAGCTGTGAGCCCACAGAGCCAATCTCACCATGCTTCCCTCAATCACCTGGAGGTACGACTGTCTTCCCCCAACCCAAGCTTTCTATCAGTCTGGATTCACGCAGGATGAATCAACAGTTAGAAAACAGCAGCTTTCATAACAATGATTCTGGGTTTTGACGACACTTCGTCTGCAGAGTTCAGCTTCCACCGAGCTGACAGCGCTTCTGTTCAGGAAGATCGTCCCAACGAGACGTGCCCTCTCTGTCTGTCAGGTTCACTTAACTTTCAGCTCCAATCAAACGATTCCCACTAATTCAGCCTGAAGTCTCCAAGCTCGGCTCCTTTTTCAGGTCGACTCCTACAAACATTCAGGTCCGAATGTCTGACACAACGCAGCTCTGTGTCCAGGAGGACAGACGATTGTAACCGAGGTTTTAGAGGTAGAATTAACAAATAACGTAGAATTAACAAATGAACACAGTCTTTATTCTTTACTTGTTCTTTAATTACATTTTATCTCAAGGATGTGATCCTATTAAGAACTAGAGCTACACTTGGTAGAGTACAGACATTCACCAACACCACATGTTTGCGGGACTGAGTTAGCGTTGCTAGCATGTTAGCTGTTAGCTCATATTGATGCCAACAAGCTAGGTCAGGTAGCTACATCACAGTGTGAAACACTGAGCAGGAAGTCTCCATGGCAACAGACGCTCATCTCCTCCATGAGTTGCCTCTCTCACCACTTTGTAAGGGACATTTTTTTGTAGTTTTTTGGGATTTATTTTGAAAAAACTTAGCCACTAATGTCCCAAAATCTAATTGATTGGTCCTTGGATGATTTCAAATCATCCCTGAAAATGTAATGCAATTCAGTTGAGTAGTCTTTGCGGAAGGTTGGTAAAACACATGCCTACGTACAAACTAATGAAAACTAAATACACGCAGAAGAAAACATAAGCTTGCCAGCCAACTTTGTTAGTCACCCAACTTCGTTGGCGAAGGTAATTAAGTACATTTATTACAACACAATCCACCGTTCCACTGTTTAACCTACATTTGTGTGCTTGCGTGTGGCGGTCAATAGATGGATCCTAAATGCTTCAGTTTGGATTTACTGAACATTAACATCTTATCAGTCACTCTAGCTTTGCTCTTTCGACGTCATTATCTTGAAAATCCCTGAAAAGTTTCTCGGCCAAACTGAATGCTGCAGATCTGATCACAACTGAAGAGATTTGTGGTTTATGGAGTTTCAACACAGAAAAAAAGAGAATTTCTAGAAGGCGAGGTTCATTGAGATACTTCTAAATAACAAGCCTATTTCTGTCTTCTGATGCTTTCAGCTTTACAGTCATTAGTTCTTATCATTTTACGGGCCTGCTGGCAACAGAGACAGAAAAATACATAAAACTTAAATCAGCCACTTTCTACTCAAAGTGTTGCTGAATTCAACCTGCCCAAACTGTTCAGGCTCACTGATCTGCACAATGTGAAGAAACCAGCTGAGAAGGAGCAGCGTGGCTTCACCGCACTAGAAACCGATTCGGTCATTAAGGTTAATATCGCAGCCTGAAGCTCAGCGAGTCTCATCCAGCCAAATGACAAAGTCAATATGAGGAGAGGCGCTACACTGGGAACATCAACTAGTTTGTCACCTTGTCGTTCACCTCTGCTAAACAGGTGAATCAAATATTAAGAACGTTCCACAGCAGAGTTGAAAAGTCCGATTTCTTTTCTTCCGATGCATCTCGCCAGTTTTCACCATCAGAGCATGCCTCTTGTGGAGATCCGTCCCGCGGCAACTCGGGATGAAGCAGCAGCGTTTGTGTGAAGCATTTCTCATGCAGTCGAGAATCCAATTTAAACAAAGGAGCCTAGTGATCCGTTTCCCGGTGTTAAGATAAGAGGGGCAGTTTAACAGGGTGGCTAACGGCTCCTGCAACAGGAGCTCATCTGCAGCCAGACAGCATCTTCTGCTCCAGCTCTCCATCTCCTCCTCGTACCCTCCACCTCCTCCTCCTCCTCCTCCTCCTCCTCCAGGGTTACAGATCGGCCAGGCCTGCACCGCTCAGCCAAATCAGCCCAATTAGAGGGGCTCAGGTGCTCCACTGGGGTGCTAAATCTCTATTAAACCTATATCCTACTGTTCTTCGCTTCACATTACTGCCCCACTATACCACTGTTATCAAGGAGATCACACCCAGGGCTTCCCTTCCTCTCCTTTCTCTGTTTCCTGCAGAAGTAGGCCATGGATCTCCGAGGCAGCGGTTTAACTCCACCCAGAGGCAAAGAGCGTCGGTTAGCACAGTGAGCCTGCGCCGGCTTCCTTCTGTGGATTATCCATCATCCTGTCACTGCGTTTAATTCAACGCACTGCGGACGCCTTAAAGGGGACTTGACCTGAATAAGTTGTTGTTTGTATTGTGATGTAAAGGTCAGTCCATTAACTAACGATGCATTGCAGGACTGCGATTGGTGCTCGCTGGGCTGTTGGGGTTCAGAGGGCAGATGTGCTCTGGCACACAGCCTCGGCCCGGACAGTTGTATTAAAGCAACAACCGAGCAGCAACCCTGTGCTCTTCAAACACGTGTATCTGTTTGTTGTAAAGAAAAGAACACGACCAATCAGAAAGTGCGATTCCCAGCAGTGTTTCAACACCTGAAAATCAATTCTCTAATCGAAACAAAAGAGCATCCAGCAGCCGTCTGCAGCAAAACATGAAATGTGGGAGGAGGAGAATACAATACTGTGTGAGTGTGTGTGTGTGTGTGTGTGTGTGTGTGTGTGTGTGTGTGTGTGTGTGTGTGTGTGCATTGATGATCACTGTTTGTGTTTTATGAATATTTCATTGGAGTTTATGCTGCACGTATGTAAATAGGAATCCAAGGATTCTGCTGTGTCCTCTGTGTAATCACAGCGGAGATGAGCTGATCTGAAGGACGGCGAAATTACAACAGCAGAGCTGAAGTGTCAGGTACAGTTAACAAGGCCGGCGCTGCCAGCTATGCAGATGATGCTCCGTCTCTCCTCCTCCGCGGGGAAACCGTCCGCCCCCGCAAGCCAACCACTGGCCAATGTTTAAGGCAAACTGACAGTCCATTATATCAGTGACAGACATCTTTCTTCCAGGCCTGCACGCGCTGCAGCTCTCATGTAGTTTAACATTCAGGGTAAGACCAACAACAGGGACTGTCAGGCTGCTCTAATTGCATCGCGGCTGTAATATGAATGACTTTGGGTTTCAGGAGCAATATTTAGAAAGGAAATATTCTTTTTCTCCAATGGAATTTCACTGACAAGGAGCAGGTGAAGTACATGAAGGATGATTCACCATTTTAACTATGTACTGGAGGTTCACTGGAGATACAGAGTAAAACCGCAGGTAACATCAAACCTGATCGAACGCTGAATCAATAATAATAATGACGTGGAAAGGACAAATAAGACAGTATATAGTTACATCAAAACAAAGTCAATGTAAAATAACTTTCATATAGAAGGAATTGTTGTCTTTAAAGATGTTTGATATTCCCACGAGCCGTTTCATTCGTCCATCCAGTGAAATGAGTCATGACTGATCCGACCTCATGATTAAAACTCTTTTCATTCCACCGACTGTCCAGATCAACTGGAAACATTCTGCAGTTATTTAGTGATGGAAAACATTTGATTTATTCTGTTTGAGGCTCTTCATTCGGCCGTGATCGTTCGTACAATAGAAGATACATGCCTGTATTCTAATGTTTGTATAAGACCAGCAGCTTAAAGCTGCTCTGAATATCTGCTCATTCTGTTATTTCTTGCTTTACATTCAATGTAAATAACGTGGACATGCTTTCATCGGTTGTATATACAACCTTCGCGTGGCGTCACTGCTATTCAGTGATGAAAGCTTTTTCTTTACAGGAGAATTGTCTCAGTAACCTTGTTCTTTAATCCCAGCCTGTGTTGTTGTATGTTCTTAAAATGATTCAGTTTCCTTTTGCACTGAAAGTTTAAAGTGATTTAAGCTTCATTAGAAGCATGTGTGTATTTGATTTGTGCACAGGTATGGAAAAACAAATTTTCTCCCTCAATGAACAGTGATTGACTTGCTGAGAGAAAAATAATAATTACGCTGGAGTTCCCCTGTCAGAAATAAAGGCGCAGCGCTGTGTGACTGTCAGTCACTGCTGACGGACGTCGGCTCGCTGGTCAGGCCTCATGCTTCTGGCTCAGCGAATCACAGGAAGGAAACAAAATGCAGCAGGAGAGTTTTCCTTAATGTTTTTCCCCATTTGGCATTTCAGCTTTTAAGTTGTCAACAGTTTGAGTGGATGATTGCTATATTTTCTTGTTTTAAATACCCATCAGGATATATTGAACATCATGAAACGGAGGTTTCATATTGACCGGCTCTTTTAAAACATTCAGAGTTAAAGTTTCCGCTGGATAACTTGTTTTTTTTATGCTCTGCATGTCGTTGTGCCGTTTTGAGGCGACGGATTTACTGACACCCTGGAGAAAACATCCTGAACAGTGTGCTCACACAGATAGATGGTGCTTTCAGTTTGTGTTTTGCATTAACTGAGAATAAAACACCATGAGTGACGTGTTTTGTGAACAGGAGTATTGGAATTGTAATGAGGGTCCAGTGTCCTTGCTAGACTGTTTGCAGGCACCATGCAGTGATCGCTGAGGCTCCACAAACACAGATCTCAATGTGACGCCCCAGAGCCCGACGAGTCGGGGAGGAAATTAATTATCACACATATCAGAAGGTTAGAGAAATAAAGCAAAAAATGAAAAGGCAAATGCAATGTGTGAGATAATTGTTCACAAAGTCTAGCTGTGGGAAAACGAGCCACAGATAATCAGATAAGACCTAAAAGGAAATGTCTTATAATAAAGTCAATAAATAATGGCTGTAGGAAGCCAGCTGAAGAAATGCCTCTCATCACAATAACAGAAACAGATCTGCTCTTCAAAGGCATTAAAAACAGACGCAGACGTTTCAAATCACACTGAACATTAATCTATAAACTCCTCCCGGGATTTTGTGTGACCTGGTAGAAGCATCTTATATTCCTTATTAATGAGTGTAAACACACTGAACCCATCATGTGATTCATCGCTCCCAGATCAGCTTCCACAATGTTGCTGTTTGTATCCGACTTGAAATATGAATTAAGCAGGATTTGTGTAATTTAGTGTTTTGTTTATTCCTTGAGCCCAAATAGAAGAGAGCGAAAGATGTTAAGTCGTGCTTACACAGCAGTGTGTTGAGGTTTGTTCATCCTGGAGCAGCAGTGGAACACCACTGCTCGGTGTCCGGGGAGCATTCGTGGGATTTAGTAGTATAGATTAGGATGTGGACAGGCTGGTTTATTTACCTCGTCAAAGTCTGTTGGTTCAGGGAATTGAACCAACCTCTCTGCCACCTTTGACATAGTTTGGGCAAAATTGAGAACATTTAAACTGCGGAAAGAGATTCCCACTGACAGTGTGTATTTAAACCTGATACTGCTTCCATTGAACAGTGAAAACCACAAATAATAAAAACCCCTTCACGTTTATCCTCAGCTGTACGAGTTCAGGTCTGGGATCTGAAGCTCAAACCGCGATGAGGGAAAAAACTAAAACAACCCTGGAAATGCAAAAGGAGAACATGTAAACTCTGAAGCCCGGCTTTGGTCCAGGGTCATTTCTTTCTATTTTCTTCCATATATGTCTATTTATTTCACAAAGCCTTAATTTACTGATATCTTTTTCACCAACTTCCTACAAAGATCACAGTCTAAAACCAGACCTCGGTAAACGCAGCCCTTCGTGAACGCCACATTTCTTCGCGGAACCGAGTTAGCATTGCTAGCATGCCAGCCATGGGCTCATGTCAATCTTAAAGGTGCGTTTACACGACGACAAGTCAGGAATGGCACGCAACTCAATTCCTGACCGCGGATCATGATTTTGACTTGAATTATATGATTCAGGGCCGAGGCGTCACGCGCCGCCACAAACAATCGCAACCTGTTATCATACGTATCAAGTAAAAACACAAAGCGGTGGCGGATCATCACGAGTCATTATGCACAGTCACCAATATTGTTCCGCGGTGTTACGTGCTAATGCGCACAGTTGCGAGCTGCTGTACACATTAACATCGAGGCGAGTCTTGGAAGATTTTTTGGCAGCCAAAAACATGTTCCACGAATATCAGGAATGTCACGCACTGATACGGCCATTTAAGAACCTTATCCAGATGCATTACGTCACATCAGGAATGTCAGGAATCTGCCAGCAATGACGGGAAACTGATATTTGTAGCTCATCGTGTCGATGTGTGAGTGCACCTCCACCAGCCTGTCAGGGAGCAACATCACTGTGCGAAACACTGAACAGGAAGCGTCTCCATGGCAACAGACGCTGATCTCATTTGATCTCCTCCATGAGGTGCCTCTCTCATCTGCTTTGTGTGGGACATTTTTTCACAGTTCTTTGGGATTTATTTAAAAACGGTTCGCCGCTAACGTCCTGAAATACAAAATCGATTGGTCCTTGGATGATGACAAATCATCCCTGAAGATTTCATGAAATTCAGGTTAATAGTTTTTGCGAAAAGAGACAAAATTCCATGCATACAAACCAATAAATAAATAAATATACGCAGACAAAAACATAACCTTCTTACCCAACTTTGGTTGGCGAAGGTAACTAACTCCTAGAGTTATAAAGAAAGTCATGTTAACTGAAAGAAATGAGAATCTAAACTCAGGTAGTGTGAGCTCAGTGCTGCTGTTGTCCGCGCTCTGGCAGCTTTAAGTCTTTGTTGGAGTTAAAATGAACTAAGTCCAAGTTGTTTATGTTGTTTGCTATGAACATGTTGATTCATTCCAGCTTATTTGGGATTATCATGATACCGTTGAAAAAGCTGGGACAATTAACACGGTGGTTAAAAAAAAGGATGAGTGATTCAGTCCTGTTTTATCTCAGCGCAGCACTTAGGCACACTGGAGGGGATTAGAGCACTGCAGCCTTATTTTAAGGGTGTGATCACATTTTCAAGGGCAAAAATCACATTATGAGGAGTGATTCAGGGAGAAGCCTCACGCCCGACGTGCCAGCTGCCGGAGCACCAAACTCTTTCTGAGGCTGCGAAGACGTTTGTTCTGTTTTGTCAGGAAAACAGTGTATCGACGGTGAAACGCCCGGCTGATCACACGTCTCCTCGCACGCTGGAATTGTGTTGTTTTTTTATCTCTTCCTGTGAAAAGTGACGGTTATGTAAAGTGCGACTGCCCAGATTCATCCGAGCCCACACACCATCCAGCGAGCGTCCACACACCCACCCAGCCATGCCAATTTATTTATCTACCTATCTGTGCACACATCCATCCATTCCCTCGCTGTCGCTCCTCTGATCTGCTCCACAATCATCATCAGCCAGGCCTCAAAGGCACGACGGAGTCTTTTATCTCAATCAGCCATCCTGCACTTCACCATTCTCCACGCCTCCACACCTCTGCAGGAAAATTACAAAGCGAGGGTGTTTTGACCCCCCGCAGGAGCAGCTGTCTGCTGACCCTCACTCACACCACCAGTTTGGCCGAGTCTTTGCTTTCAATCATGGCTTTGATGAGATGAGAAAACTGTGTATGTGAAAACAACATGTAATTTCCTGGTTAGTGGAGGTGAAGATGTTTCACAGCCTCCCACCGAGGGAGTGTTTGTGCATAATGTCTCGGAGCCTCCGGGGCAATCGCTGCACGGCTCAGCAGTCCAGTTCAAGACACTTTCCACAGAGTGAGACGACGCAGGTCAAGTGGAAGTTAGACGAAGCTGCAACCTGTTTACCTGCTGACATGTTGGACTTCCAGCGTCGGAGGTCAGGTCACTACTTCTTAACTCTGGGTGATCTTCCAGGTTAGTGCTGCGATAGTTTGGAGACTGCAGTTGAATATAAACACAGACACAGACACACACACACACACACACACACACACGCACACGCACACGCACACGCACACGCACACGCACACACACACACACACACACACACACACACACACACACACACACACACACACACACACACACACACACACACACACACACACACACAACGTATAGGGCAATGCAGTGGAAATGCATTGTTTTTGTGTTGTTTTTTCAGAAAAGTTTCACATTTGTACAGCAACGTTGTGGAAATGGCAGAAATGCTGAGACCGATGTACAGTTTGCCACGAGATGAGTATCAAACTACCAAGTCTCAGGAGAATATGGACTGGGAGTCATGACATGACTGATTGGCTCTACTGAGCATGTGAAGAACTACTAGTTACTACGGACATGGTGACCAGGACCAGGACCAGGACCAGGACCAGGACCAGGACCAGGACCAGGACCAGGACCAACTTTTCAGTGTTGCATTTTCCCATTTCCATGGAGATGAGAATGGAGCATTTTCTAAAAGTTCTTTTCAGTGACTCCGAGCACCGTTGTCGTACAAATGAAGCTCAAAAACGTCCATTTTCACTTGAAATGGTTGCCGTGCTGGTGTGGAGAACAAGTGGAAACAGTTTGGTTTGGTTTGGTGTTTGGTTGAGAATTTTTAATAAATGCTCTCTGTTTCCTCTCTTTTCTTTCTGCTTTGACACAATTACAGAACTGAAGGTCTTAATAAGTGTCACGCAGCAGCCCGGTTAAAGATTTCTTCCTGTTGTAATATTCTCAGTATGGAGACCCCCTCAGGGAGGAGTCAGGACTTTAGTCTGCTTGTAGTAGAAATTAATGCTAATGTGACATAGCATCACAGCAGGTTTTAATGTCACAGTGTGTAAACATTAATGGAACCTTGTCTCCAGTTTTCCACATCGGCGTTGCTGCAGCTTCATCACGGAGGAACGACAACGAGCATGTCTCGTCAGGGTTTCCTTGAATATCTGGCTCAGAGGTTAAAAAGTAAAGTTTTGTCATTAAAGCTCATGTGCTGGTTGAACGTCCCTCCCGTCGGAGGCTCTGTGCAGCGGCGGCGGGACGCGGCTCCTCGCAGAGTTTCAGGGAGATAATTGGGACCTTTTCCCAGGTGATTACTATTCAGAGGGAGTTAGGATCAAAGAGAGGGCATGCTGGCAGCCGAGGAGAGAGGCCGCGGCTGCCTTCAGTAATCTCTTCAGATAAAACGCTCTCCCTGCTCGCCGCCCTGCCCACCGTGCTGACGCTGACCTGCCTTTAGGCTTCACCCTCCCGCTCCCCGCCATCCTCTCGCCGCCCTGCAGGCTCCACCCTCCCGCTCCTCGCCGCCCTGCAGGCTCCACCCTGCCGCTCCTCGCCGTCCTCTCGCCGCCCTGCAGGCTCCACCCTCCCGCTCCTCGCCGCTGTCGCCGGAGGCAGACCCCCACTGACACTCGCCAATTTGATGTGATTTCAGAGATAAGATGAGGAACGCATGACACGGGAGCAGACTTCAGCTTGAATCAATCCATTTTTCAGCCACGTGAATAAACGCAGCGCTGTTTGTCTTCAGGGACAGAAACAAGACGACAGTCAAGCAGGAAAAACAAACAGTTTATTGATGGTTTTGAAGATTACTCTGACTGCTTCATCAGATTTGGACTTTTTGAGCCTGATTTACTGACGTCCTGCATGAAGCGAGTTCACAGAAAGAGAAGGAAACAGAATGTTCGGGAACAGACTCGAACCCACGAGCAGCAGTGCTAACCGCTGCACCACAGTCGTGTTTCATAACTGCAGGTCAGAAGTGATGAATGTTTACTGGTTACAGAGTGAAAACCAGCAACCTTCTGTAGTTCAACAGAACAGAAAAACCTCCTGAAAGTAAATCCAAAAGTTGAATGACATTAAAACCTGCTACTGTCCCTATGAAGAACATTACAGTACTCTGTCACAGTACTCTGTTACAGTACTCTGTACCCCGGTGTATTACCATCATGGTTTGGGCCTCAGGGATCATTGAACTGCTCTCGTGGTCTTCGGAGGCTGATTTCGTGTTTTTGTACCAGAAAACCTCCACAGATGTTCCTTTTCTTCAGTCTTTAAATCACAGATCTGCATTAAAAGGCCGTTGCTGTTTGTCCTTTGACTTTTCGTGCCAGATCATATTTAGTTTCATAATTTTTCAAAGTAGTTTGAATTAATAGTGTAAATATTCAGAACAACGGCCCAGAAGTCAGTCATTTATCACAGCTCCTACAAGGGAGACGAGGATACGAGTCTTGTTGCTGGCCTGTGTTAACAGAGCAGAATGTGATTCAGCCTCAAAGGCATTTCGTCCTTTTGCTTTATTTGAAAAGAGGACTGGAGTGTTTTTTTTCCAGCAGCTGGTTACACACAAGATAAGAGAGCAGTGGGAACATATCAACAGTTAGAGGCCACCGGGACGTCTCCAGTCTTCATGTCTTTGTCATTCTTATCCTCTTATAGCTCGTCTGGTCACGTCCAGAACGCAGTGGCGCTGAATGTAAATACATGTAGACCTTATCTGAAGGCAGGGCCGCTGACAGACCTCTGGCTCCGCTGCATTATTCACCGCCACAAACCACACTGCGCCCGCGAGAGAACCAGGCCGCTGGAGAACACGCACACTTGACCTGGCCTTCTCCTCGCGCTGCGTTCACAGCGTTCGGCCTCCGTAGGTCCCGGCGCCGCTGCAGAGGAGCATACTGAACACAGATCCCCCGAGGGTCGGCTCCCAGAAACCCCAGTCGATGGCTTGGGATGGGAAGGTGTGAAGGTGGACTGGATGAAGGACGAGCAGCTGTTGGAACATGGAGCGCCCTTGACGTGGTGGGGACTCGCTTCCACTCGGGGTGTCGATAAACAAAGATCCTGCCAGAGATTTCAAAGCTCTCGCTTCCATTGTCACAACATGGAAGAGTCTGAAACACTCGAAGGACATATTGGTATTCTTGCTGCTGCGCTGGCAGGAGGACGGACAGGCATCGTGACGGTGAACACGATGATAGCTTCAGGAAAAAAACACTTCGTAGAACATTTATGTCTCACCTTCTTTAAGAAAATATCAACAAATATGTTGAGACGATACAAAACTCACACAGAGGTCAAAGAAACCTCATTAAAACATAAATAACACGCTGACATCAGCAGTCTATACTACATGTAGTTGGATTAAAGATTTTTCTGGAATTAATAAGCTTTATGAGAGAAGAAATCACAAAGATTATAAAACTACATCTGTCTTTAAAGAAATGAACAGATAAAACTCTTCAGCAGCGGGGCAATTACTGGAAAGCTGAGAGGCTAAAATAATAAATACATTTAAGAAACAAACAGTTATTGATATTCACAAGCAGCTTAACAGAGAAAAAGCCTGAAGTCAGTAAAATAAATTCACTTTGTGTTTTCTATGAGTTTTACTCTCATTCTAGTGATGGACTCTGAATCACAGGATAAAATAGGTACAAAAACTGCGTACACACACACAGAGTGAGACGACACAGGTCAAGTGGAAGTTAGACGAAGCTGCAACCTGTTTACCAGCTGACATGTTGGACCTCCAGCATCGGAGGTCAGGTCACCACTTCTTAACTCTGGGTGATCTTCCAGGTTAGTGCTGCGATAGTTTGGAGACTGCAGTTGAATATAAATACACACACACACACACACACACACACACACACACACACACACACACACACACACACACACACACACACACACACACACACACACACACACACACGATCCAGTCTGTACTGTATGTCTATAAATACTCAGTGAAAAAGCACAGCCTTTACGTACACAGTGGAGTCGTGGTTGCACTGAATGCCACTGTACTCTGCTGTAAATAGTTTTCTTCCTCGTCTTCACTTTAATATTTGATATTCTATCCATCCTTACATGCTATTTTTATTTTTGTGTATTGCTGCGACAGAAGATGCTGTAAACTATTTTTCACTGCTGTAAAAGCCATCTTTTAAACAGTGACTCCTCTCTTCTCTTCTCATCTCTCCTCTCCTCTCCTCTCCTCTCCTCTCCTCTCCTCTCCTCTCCTCTCCTCATCTCTTCTCTTCTCTTCTATTGATTATTCTATTCTATCCTCACAGTGACAACAGATCACAGGACTTTTCTATGTGCAGTTTGCATGCTCTCTGTACATTCTGAAGGAACTCTGGGTTTAATAAATGGCTCTCAGTGGATCTTCAGTCTAAATGAATCCATCCCCTCTAAGTTGGATAAAGTGCAAAATAAATCCGATCCAGAGATCATCCTTACAGAATAGTTTTTGTTTTCATGTCCTCACAGACGAGGTGCCGCGGTGAAATTGGCTCGAGCAGCTTTTGTGAGCAGTTCACAAGTTCATAATATACAGAAGGAAGGGGATTTGTAGGATTACAGGGTTGGAAGTGGGGGTGAAAGGGAAATAAAAGCTGACTCGGATGTTATAAAACATGGTGTTGAATACAACACACACTCTTTGTCTTACTGTGGACCGACTGCGGCGGATCGGCTCCACGAGACAGATGACGAACAATATTTCAGTGAACAGTGTCAGCGCCGGCTGGCCTTGACGTTACAAAATCGTCCTCTCTGTCAAATCTCCGCAGTGTGTGTCTTCAGATCCGTGCAGGAAAGTTTTTTATACCATTAAAAGTTTGCATACGGTGGCGAACGGCAGCAGAAACTGGCGACACAAAACTTCCACGTTTTGTCGCTTTGTCACTTCCACTCCTGACACACCATTAGTGAGTTGTTTTGTTTGTGTTTGTTGACTTTAGTGGGTCATTTCTGTTGTCTTGACATCAGACTTGTCACCGATGACATTTTCCTTGCCTCAGCTGTCAACCACGCTGCATTAAAAAGCAGCTGACAGGCAGCGGGAGCGACTGGTAGCGATGCCCACAGCTTCCCGGGAGTGGAACGATCGAAAAATGAAAACTCCACCAGCTACGTCTGCAACTTGTACCCAGCAGCCAGGAAGCCGCTCAGCGCTGCCTCACATTCATTAGTGGGCCATTTTGAGGCGTCTCTGGCTGGCGCGCGGGCTCGGTGTGTGCGGTTGGCGAGTGACAGGTTGGTGACAAGGCCTTCATCGCCATCAGGGGTGCAGCACGCCCGAGTCACGGCTCGCCCCGATCGGCTCGTCCCAATCGGCTCGCTGTGTGTTGTGCAGCCCAGATCTGTCCCGGCCGTCTTGCCGCCTCTCAGCTGTGACTGGGAAGCGGATTTGGAGCCAGACGTGATAAATATTCCATCTGCTGAGAGGCCGTTTCCCTCCCCTGATCCCTCACAGAACGAGGCATGAAAAGACCCGGCTGCCTGCTGTCTGTCTCTCTCCTCCGAGCCTCGTCATTCACCATGTCTTTAACTTTGTCACTCTATCTTGTCTATCTGTTCTTCTGGGCACCGTCTGTCCTCCAGCTCATCCCCACCGTCTGTCCTGTTTGTCTCAGCGTCCCTCTGCTAGCTTTTCTTTTAACATCTTGAACATTCAGACATGTTGACGAGCCTGAAAACACGATGATTACGAGTCCTGTGTGACTGAATGTGACTGAATGTGAATAACTCCTCCATCCTTTGTTCCACCTGGGTGTCGTGTCGAGTCCCAGCAGCTTGATACTGGGCCAGTCCCTCACAAGCAAAAACACCTTCAGCAAATCTAAAGTCACTCGTAACCCGACAAGACGTCTTTGGATGATGGGAGGAAGCAGAAAACCCACGCATGCACAGGTAGAACATAAACCTGGGGCGACAGGAAGATGTCTGAATACTTCCAGCCAGCTTACAGTGAAGAAAATAAGAATAATTCACCTCCCTCCTCTTAAATCTTGTAATTTATGACATTGCACTTCTGGAGGGACAAAGGACTATCACTCACATCTGTTTACTGTTGTTCTGACCCTGCAGGTCCTTTCCTCTGACGGCTTGTCAAGTTGTTGATCAAACAACTTCAATCTTGTGTGGATGAAAAAAACTTTCTAAACCTTGCTATGTAAATATGAGACTTTTCTGAAATGAAAGCTATGCGTTTTCACCTGAAACGTCATCGTGTCTAAGTCATTCATCCATCGTCTTCACTCTTACACACTCAGAGACTCGGGGTCCCGGGGGCCTGGAGCCGATCAGCTGATCTCACACTGAACACTTCCAAACTTCACAGAGGATTATTGATCAACTCTTCAGGAATCTGTATTCTTGAACTGTCAGTTCTTCCTCTGTGTCTCTGACGTTGGAGGAACATTTGGTTTATTTCTGTAGAAAGTATTTTAATACGTCTTTTGTCACGGAAATTTGACATGAGTCAATTCTGAATAGCAAAAACTCTTAATTTGTGCTATTAGCTTGGTTCCTCTCAAGGTTATCTGTGTGGTTTGGTTGTTTGCAGGCTGATCACAGAAAGCAGGCCGTTCAGGTGGGAGACTTTCAGTGTTTTCTGATTGAGTAAAACACATCTGAAGTTGTGCTTATTGTTCAGCCAGTGCGTCTTGTGAAAGAACTTGTGAAATCGATGGACTTCAATAAACAGGCAGGACCAAGTCAATGGATTTCTGAGTAATGTGATTTATGGTGCACACACTTCAGAATTGAGCAACAGACTCCCGCGGAGCGGGTGCCGTTTCATCATCAGAAGGGAAAATGTCACGACAGCGTCCATCGTTCATTCCGGCGTTATTGGACGAGGGGCTGCAGGACGCTGGCCTGTGACCGACTCGCTGTCGGTGCTAACACATGGAGCGGCTACAGAGAATCAATGGACAGGAACTACATTCCTGGCTTTGAAGCAGGTGTGCTAACGTCGCCGCTGCCATGCAGTCCTAAACTGCTGACGTCATCACTCCAACCCTCTGATGTCGTTGTGTTGCTGATGGAGTCGGTGTGTTTGTGTGTTTGAGCAAAAACTTCACAAAGTCAAAGAAGAGAAATCTGTCAAGGAAACTCTTTGTGACATGTCCTTTGTTTGACTTTTTGCCATTTCTCTGCTGCTTTACCTGTTTCCCGGTCTGTCAGTGTAATGCCCAGAGAGCTGCTCAGCGGCAGGCAGCGTTTTGCCAGGCTGCGTACACGCCATGTCCACATTATGCAAGGCTTATTGTTGGAAAAGGGCCCGGGCAGCCAGCAGGGACACCTGCAGGAGCACTGAAAGACGAGGCAGTTTTCCTGGAGGGAACCGGCTCAGCCTTGTGCATATCTTTTCATTCAGTGTGGAGACAAAGTGGAACGTGCAGCAGTGCGGCGGCGCCATATCCCCTCCAGTCGGTGACCCTCGCTGGCCTCACTGTAAATCCGTACATTCATCTGCCGCGCAGACTGTCTCGGTGTGACGGAGAGTTCCAGCTTTGATAGCGACTTCTATTCAAACTTTAATGATCTCGGGAGCTCAGCCTAAGTCCTGGGATAGAGCCGTCGGCCCGACCTGTCCTCACGCTCCTGATCTTGATGTACTCCGGGTCGGGGCAGGAAAAGGACCACAGAGGAGGTGCAGGGTGGGAGATTTGACTCACTGAGCCGTCGGCGGAACACAAGCTGATCCGGGCCGAACAGATTAGGTGTTTCCACAATCTCTGAGGTCAACTGAGTTTCAGTTGACCAGTTTCATTGCAGGACGACGTCTCTGTCATTTATAAAGAAGAATGGCTGCTCTGTTTAAAGGAAGCGTTGTGGTTTTACAGCCTGGTGCAGCAGGATGTGTGTGTGATATCTGCAGGAGGTTAATAAGGTTGATGGTGATGCTTCAGGGAGCCATGTCAGTTCAGAGAGAAGCAAGGGAGGGTTTCAGTCAATGCTGCTGCTTTTCCTCCTCATGAGATAACTAGTGATAGATAAATGATAAAACTATTACCAACTCTTTAAGTAAATGTCTATTTTTATGGAGGGAAGTGGTGGGTGGAAGCTGGAGCTTGTGCTGCTCAGTCTAAACAGATCATATCGATGACAGCAGGAATCTGCATCAAAACATCCAAAACAGCCAATTAAAAAGTTCTAATTAAACCAGACTGAATCATTTTCCACAATGCATGTCACACTGTACACTTAGAAGCCGTCATTACCCAAATATGGTGTCGATATACATTTCTGACTGATCATTCTTTAGCCATCGACAGTGTAAAACAACAGAAATGTTTCTATTACAGACTATCTGAGTGTAACGGCAGAATAACTCCGAATACCACAGCTTATAACAAAACAAATCTTGAAGGATTCCAATTTGTATGCAGCGCTGGTATCTTAACGTCCCAAACTCTTTACTACCGGCTTGTAAAATGACACGTTAAACCGCAGTGATGTACGGCGGCCAATCAAGGTGGGATTAAACAAGGCGACTTCTACAAGCAGCAGTAAGGAAGTAAATGAACGTGTGTGTTTCCTCCTGCTGTTTCTCACTTTGTGGGAGTAAAAAACAGACGTCTTTAGAGGGTTTGAATCAACATGCAGTAAACATGTAATTAAAAGCTTTGACATGCTGTCCAGTTTTATCAGAATTCCTTGTGATTGTCCAGCGGTGGAACGAGATGTGTGTGTGTGTGTGAGTCTCGAGCAAGTTAATAAATATGAAAACATCCAACAAGACGTGATCCTAGGGCCTGTTTTCAAGTGAAAATGCTAAACTTCTGTGCGATTGTGGGTGTCTGTTTGCATGACAACGGTGCTTGGAGCCACTGGAAACAACTTTTTGAAAACACTTGGGAAACGGCGGAAACGCTTCTCCTGGTGACCACGTTGGTAGTAACTAGTAGTTCTGCACATGCTCAGTAGAGCCAACCAGAACAAAGTTTCCTCTGTGGTGTCATGAATCCCAGTCCATAGTTACCTGGACTTGGTAGTTTTATTTTGACAGTCACTGTAATGACAATCCACCTTGGTAGTTTTATTTTGACGGTCACTGTTATAACATTCCAACTTGGTGGTCTGTCCACTAAAATATCCGTGTAGAGTTTCCATGTTCTCCCTGAGCCCGGATGACTTCCTGTGTTTCCTCCCACAAGCCAAAGACTTGTTGGTAAGATTAAGATGAACTATTGGGTGGATTAGTAACGGTAGCGTGAAACTCCTGTTTGCTATTTATTTTCTCCTCTTTGCATTTTGTTTGTGGGTTATGATTTTACACACGACCGTGATGAGACGCTTGTTTTTTTTTTTGTTTGTTTTTTATCGTCCTTATTCAACATGATCCTGTTTGTCCAGTCACATTAAAACAGACAAAATCTCCAAAATAATTCACGTTCAACATGTTAATCCGTCCCACAATGGCCGTTTTCTGGGGATTAGAACACCTTGCAATGATGATTAGCTAAATTTCAGAGATAAAGAAACAATAATGAGCTTCCAGGCACTTTTTTTTCCAGCATATAAGACGACATGATAAACTCTGCATAAGGACATCAGCATGCACGACTGGCTCGCTCAGCTCCAGCAGCGGGAGAGCGATTGCTTAATGCACTCGGTGCCGCTGGGAGGTCTGGCGGTTTAGATTGCCTCAGAGTCAGTTACAAGACAACAAAAGCTTTTTCTAACAAGACTGTGTCTTTAATTATTCAAAAATGACAAATAAGTATTCTTTGGTGCCCACCACGCCTGCATCCTGCACAAAAGACATCAGGGAGACGTCGTTAAACTTTAAATTCACTGTGACGTCGTGACGGGAGCTCGAGTCCCTTTCATCAGATCAGTGTCTCTGTTTCTGTCCCGGTGTCTGTTAGCCTCCATTAAACACACATCCTGCTGGTTGGAGGAGAGGAGGACGGGCGAGCGAGCGAGCGAGAGAGAGATAGCGTCTGTCTGCGTGCTAACAGTTATCGAAGTCACACCGCCGAGCTTTAACTCCACACAAAGCTTTTCATGGTGGAGGGACAAAGTGAGCCCTCCTGAGATGATATTTGGAATTAAATCCATGAAATTTGGTCGTTTGCTTCGACACAAAGAGCTTTACGATAAAAATGTGTAATGTTTAAGCTTTACCTCAACACCAACGATAATCATCCGCTAATTATGTGAGTTTGCAGCTTTGTGAAGAAAAACAATCCAATGTTTTCATTCAGGCATTATTTTCACACATTTTGATTAAAAAAAAACTTTACCTTCATGAACCTCAGGATGCCTTATAAAGGAATATTTAATCCAATCTAATCTAATCTCATATAATGTAATGTAACCTAATACATGCACCACTAATCTATTTACCATGATTAAAATGATCATTTTTTGTGTGTGAATATTTGTATTAATGTGATGCATGCTGCTCTTATTTGCTCTATTTCGGTACATTTACCCAGCATATATTCTTAATGGGCTAGTTAGTGTTAGTTAAGCATTTTTAACCTGCATGTATTGAATATGTTGTTAGTTTAGTTCAGGAGTGTGAAACCAATTTTATTTCAGCCCAATTTCATGTTGAGTGAAAAAAATAGTGCCATAATAACCTTTAAATTTACAATTTATCTTTGTCGTGCTGTAGAGTATAAGTGATGAAAATGTCAATATTTTCCACAAAAACAAACAATTACGAGTGAAAATTATCACAATCTCAACATAAAGCCAATTTTAATGATGCAAAACACAATGAAATATCCAGAAAACTTCTCCTATAGCTGTTGCATTGTTATATATATATATATATATATATATACACAGTGAAACATGCTTGGGTTATTCTGTTGTTTTTTTTATCCTTTTGTTCTTTACACAATGTAAAATAAGTGTAAAACAAGTACTTAATCTGTAAACACTGTTGAATATGTTGATGCACTGAGGACTAAGTTACATTTAGACTCATTAAGTTAATGTAGGTGTTCGTCACAATGGAGCTCGTTTCTGCAGCAAAATACGCCGACTTTCCTTCAGCAACCGTTTCAGTATAACAGAGTGTGATGACGGCACTCGCTCTCACAAAGTGAACAACTAAAACACACCGGGAGAAAAACACGCTGCCGAGAGAAATGCATATGTGGCGTTTTGTAAATGAACTCTGGGAGCAAAAGAGATGAAGTGCGTCATCTGTGTTTTCAGACTGAAGAATACGCAGGAAGAAGGAGGAAGACTTCAAAGCAGCTTTTCCGTGCCACCGGAGTATTCCGTGGATAATAGACTTAAGAGGAAGATTTATCAAACAGCACACTTGAGGACTGTGATGTGAGAGAGTCTGGAGATGTGTGTTTATGTTCCAGGAGCATCCGTGTTGATGTTGACAGGCGTGCTGCTTTTTGGAGAGAGAGTGTGTGTGTGTGTGTGTGTGTGTGTGTGTGTGTGTGTGTGTGTGTGTGTGTGTGTGTGTGTGTGTGTGTGTGTGTGTGTGTGTGTGTGTGTTCTAGGTGCGATTAAGTCCGAAGGTACGTTCATGGCTGCCATCTTTATTTGTGAATTTGTGAAGTGAATATGCTAATGAGGCTCCCGCCGCCCACGTGAAGACACAGCGTCTCCCTCTCAAAGTGTCCACCTCCAAACAGACAGCGGCGGCCCGCGGCGGAAATGCTGAGTCATGTAAACCTCTCCTGTTGATCCCTGACAACCATACATGTTGAATCACTTCCATCATCAGCTAATCCAGCGCTGATCAGTCAGACTGAGGCGTATTGAGGAAGCGTCAGGCGTGCTCGCTGGCCAGCGCCGGGCTGCCAACGTAAACATTTGAGCTGACTGGATGATTAAGCTGCTGGTGCACGCTGGAATAATGGGCTAATACATATCAATATTAAGCAGGAGTTTTTCCTGTAGCAGCCTCACAGCAGAGTCATTAATTGTGCAGCGTTCATGAAAAATATGCAAATCTGCCGTTGACATTCTGAATGTAAACGATGTCACTTCTTTCTTTTAATAATGAAATGTGGAGATTATGCACTCACTTGAAGATGAAGCTTCTCGAGAGTCGTGCAGGGGTGAAATACTGAAAACTTCATTAAAATCCATTATTAGTTAATTACATTTTACCATTAAAGACAACAAATATTCATGAGATAGAAAAAAAAGATTCTTGTAACAAGTTTCAGCTTGAATCTGTTTAAGACCCCGTATACATGACAACGTTTTGACAACAACATCCATTTCCACGGAAATGACAGAAACAATGCAAACGATGTAGTTTCTATGTTTGTCCCCCGTTTGGTGCTGTTGTAAGTTTCAGTAATGAAACCACGCAGACACACACACACACACACACACACACACACACACACACACACACACACACGCACACATACACACACACACACACACACACAGCAGAGAACAATGAGCTCTAAACATTGACGATGAGAGAACACCGACATTCTAGTGGACAGATCACCAAGTTGGATTGTTATTATGGTGACTGTCAAAATAAAACTACCAAGTCCAGGAGTATTTAGACTGAGAGTCATGACACCACGGAGGAAACTTTGTTCTGATTGGCTCTACTGAGCATGTGCAGAACTACTAGTTACCGCAGCCGTGGTGCTCATGACCATTAGCAGTAATTCCTTCCATTTACACGGAGTTGGAGCGTTTTCAAAAAGTTGCATTGTCAGTGGCTCTGAGCATCATTGTCGTGTAAACAGTTCTAAGTTAAACCCATAATTTAGGTGAAGAATCAGTAACAGACGTTTGTGCATGTGAAAACGTGACACTACACACACACACACACACACACACACACACACACACACACACACACACACACACACACACACACACACACACACACACACACACACACACACAGATGCTTCCTACATGGACAGATGACAATATATGTCTGTTTATTATACTTTATTAACTATGTTTTACTATTTTTTAGGATTTGCTGGCATTCTGAATATCTTCTTTTGATTTTAAATCCAAATTCAGATTTATGTTCTGTTTCACCATGTTTCCTGTAGAGCTTCACCCAACCGCTGCACGGTGAACTTAAGCAAAGGAACAAGGAAGCAGTGTCGTTTCCAGCAGAGCATTTTAATGTAAACAAGGTCTAATGAACACAAACCTCTCCTTATAATCCTAGCTTTTTGATGTGAAGTTGCTCTTTCGTTCTTTCTATCAATCTATCTGCACGCTTCATGCCTGACGCGGTCAATGAGGCTTCATTCTGTTTGTGCATTAAACTCTGTACGTCCATCACTCACCATCAAGGGAGAGTGTGACACGCCGTGCAGGAGGTGTGTGAGCGCCGACTGAACGCCGTGAATCCGTCCTGCAGGTGGCGGTGACAGCAGCGGTCAGAGGGACCTTGGCATTCTCATCAAGCGATGTGGACCGGTGAGGCAGAGCGAGTGCAATGAGACGGCTTCATGAAGACAGAAACGGATCAACGCGACAGTCCATTAAAGTTCCCAAAACTTGATTTCAAACACTTATTATGTTACAGTCCATCAGCAGCAGAGGTTCGTCTGGTCCGTCTCTTCTTTTAGCATCTCCTGCGCGGATGCTGGGAACTGTGACGGATTTCATCACCATGTTCACTCTCTCATCGCTTAGTTTGGTGGCCAAGCGACCACACTCATTTCACAACAGAGAATATTGTGTTTTTTACAAATGGATGAATGAGATCGTCTGAACCCGCTTGGATCCAAACCTCCGGCCTGAACAGTCCTAACTGTGGGAATATCCCCAAGTCAAAAAGAGAACATGCAAACTCCCCACAGAAAGGCCCAGAAGAATCTAAGTTGGAGAAAGTGTTTGCATGTGCTCCCTGTGCAGACTGGATCTATCTGGTCTTCCAGTTTGTTTTCCAGTTTTTGTGAATGTAAAATCACAAAGTCCTCCTCGTATATTTCTGATCAGTTTTCATTCAGACCAACTCTGGGTCACTTCAGCTGTGATCCAACATCCATTCATCATTTTGAGGTCAGTCCGTCCGTCGTGTCAACAGTTTCCTTACCTTGCATGTCTTTGCATTGTGTGAGCCCCCAGGTTATGTTATTGAATACGTAAGGAGAAAATGTAAAGGCCAAACTGAAAGCTCTAGCCCAGAATTGAATTGGAATATTGTCTTTTATCTGTGAGGAGAGAGCTAACCACTACTCCACTGAGCAACCTTTGTTTGGGCCTAATTTGTCCAAAACCAAAGTTCCAGAAAACAGCAGGACTGATATGTTGAGAACTTAAAGACATCACATTTAATTTTCTTGCTGTTTTACAAGCCAAAGACTAGAAAATGTAAAAAACAAAACAAAAAAAACGCAGTATGACTGTAATAAAATTAAATGTGCAACTTCACTTTGATGACTCCAGGAAGCAACAGGCGCTAACTCGCTGAACGTCATTACCTATAAATCAGTTTGCTTTCTCACTTCCCTCTCAGTGGCTGTTCGGGGCAATGATGATTTTAAAGAGATCCTGCCGGCGAACAATTTATTCCATCAAGGCAACGAGAACAGTCTATTAAAGAGCAGATTACGCAGGAACATCATGTCGGCAGTGTTTTCTCCTGATAGAAACCTGCACGGATGTTAAGTATTACTGCATTTTAGCAACGCACAAGTTTGTCTTTCCTCAAGATACCTGAGCAGGTGGAAGCTAAAGCCCCGTTTACATGACCTTTCAAGTTAAAATGCATCTTTTTGGAGTTGTTGTTTCAGAAAACTTTTGCCTTTACACTGCAACATTCTGAAAACAACGTCTGTTTCCACGGCAACTGCAGCACATCAGCATATTGGTCCACTAGTTGGTGCCGTTGTTAGTTTTAGTACTGAAAGCACACACACACACACACACACACACACACACACACACACACACACACACACACACACACACACACACACACACACACACACACACACACACACACACACACACACACACACACACACACACACACGCAGCACATCAACGGGCTCTAAACTTTAACAACAGGCGAACACGGACATTCTAGTGGACAGACAACCAAGTTGGATTGTTATTACGGTGACTGTCAAAATAAAACTACCAAGCCCAGGAGAATATGGGCTGAGAGTCACGACACCATGGAGGAAACATTGTTCTGATTGGCTCTACTGAGCATGTGCAGAAGAACTACTTACCAGGGCCTTGGTGTGGATACGAGGCGCTTTTGTTGTCAACTCGCGATGGAGCCTGAGCGTTTTCAGTAGGGATGTTTTCGAAAGGTTACATACACCTCTGG
This sequence comes from Lipophrys pholis, assembly GCF_963383615.2. NCBI lineage: Eukaryota > Metazoa > Chordata > Actinopteri > Blenniiformes > Blenniidae > Lipophrys > Lipophrys pholis. Next base: position 27,266,369 of record NC_137633.1, on the reverse strand, counting down.
CGTAATTTTAAAAAAGTTGTGTTTTCTGTGACCCCGGGCATGGTTTTCATGTAAATGTACACTAACGCAACAAAGGTTTTGAATTTCTCTTGAAATCGTTGCGGTGTAAACAGGCTCTACATGTTCTCCTCAGGGAATCAAACCAAGGAAATTCAGGTAACAAGATCACACCTGTCAAAATCAAGGAAAGTTGCACAAAAGACAGGAAGAAAATGGGCTAAGGGTAAAGGGAGAGAAAGGTCAGCGAGACAGAGAAAGTGAGAAAGAGTCAGACACACAAAAAAAAGTGTCAGGTGGAGGGGAGTAAAGGTGAGAGGAGGAATGATAGTGCCGAAGCTTAATTACAGGTCCGTCCGCTGTTCTGCAGGTCAGACCGTGATTCACAGCCAGTGTGTGTGTGTGTGTGTGTGTGTGTGTGTGTGTGTGTGTGAGCGTGCTGGGCAGCCAGCCACCAGCTGCACACAGAGTCTGTAACCTTATCACTGCTGCGAGGGTCAAAGACATAACTCAAAGAAGTGTAAATAATAACGTCACTGTGAGAAAAACGTGGAAGAAAAAGGAGGAAAAAAGAGGTAAAGAACAGAAAAAGATGGACAGAAAGTGAAATGACAGAAAGAGCAGCAACAGAAGAGAAAGTAGTGGTGTGTAGTACAGCGTTAGTACTCCATGCTGTTACCTTGAACATTTCTCCCTCTACAGTCCTTGATTGTGATGATGACACAGTGCTGTAGTGGGCAGTACTGTTGCCTCATAGCAAGAAGGTTCACGGTTTGACTCCAGCTCCGCCTGGAACTGCATGTTCTCCCTATGCATGCCTGGCTTCTCCTTCTGTGTCCGACCTCTGCCTTCACCTCCTGCCACATGAGCTGGATAAAGACTTTCTCTTCATCCTGTGATTCTCACAATAGGAAGTTTGAACCTGCTTCCTCCGAGATGCAAGGGCATGTTTTTCAGAGTAATGTGTCAGTTGTGGACGAATCAGTTCTCATAGTTGATTCTTTGATCATATGGGTGACCAATCCCTGATCAGTCAGCAATATGACAAGCTGCTTTTGCCAGCGGCAGAGAGGCGAGCTTAAAGCCTCGAGCTTGTTGACACAATTTGAACAATAAAAACTTAAACACTGAACGCACAATATTAGATGTTTCTGTCAAATTGACAACGTTGTCATTGAATTTAAAATTCCAATTTTTGTAGCACTCTGTTTCGTCAAAAGTACTTTAATCCATGTAACTAATACACATTCAGGTAATGAAGTCATTTAATCAAAAGACAAATATGAGAAGCCACTTTAGAACCAACAGAACCAAGTCTTTTTGAAGAGCCGAGCAAAAACAACCGGCTTGATGAAAGAGCCAGATTCCCGGCAGGAGTTTTTACATCATGAGTTCTTAAGGTTAAATTAACGATGTGAGTGAATGTGAGTGAATGTGTGTGAATGTTACAGACTGGTCACTGTCCAAGGAGACCCCTACTTCTTTGTTTAGAAGAGCTTTAACTTCCAGTCACTCTAACGTGGAGCTCTTGGGCACTAAAGACGGAAGGACTGCTGGTTTGCATCCAGACTTTATGCTTTTCAAGTTCTGTTCTGGTCTTTATTACGTTGCCATGAGCTGCACCGTTCAAACACAAACCAACATCTCAAACTCCAAATGAGTCAATTTCCTGCACTGAACTGTAAACTGCTCCATCTCGTCTGTTCTGCAGTGAGAAGGAAAGCTGCAGCTCCAACCACTGAATAAACAAGTCATGCTCACACAATCAGGCCAAGGTGGAGAAGTACTCTGATTACTCCAGGATGCATGTGAATGTATATTCACAGTAAAGGTTATTACCCAGTGAGAACTCAGACCTCATTTACAAGCACAACATGTGCTCACTTCTTGTGTTTTCCATGGTTTTATTGCTGACATTTCCTGCTGTTGCATCACGTCACAGGCTCACCTCGGTGGCGACAGCGTCCAGTTTAGTTCCTCCAGTCTCCGGATTCCAGTGTGTTTCCCTCGAGCCCCCCCAGAGCCACGACCTCCAGAGAGGCTGTGGACCCCCGGCCTCAGTTATTCTGCAGCTAGTCTGGCAGACATCGTAGTGATGATACCCAGACTACAAGGTCCAAACTCATGAGACGAACAACCAGAGATCCAGCAGACCTTAAAGAAGTGACTGGATAGGATGAAGAACACAGACCAGGATAATCTAGGGAAAAACAAGATTAGACTTATTCCTTGTGTGGTTTCCAACAACGACAGTGTGATTCTTTAGAAATTAGAAGTAGACGTAAACATGCCAGCTGTGTGCACTTTCTTTTTTCCAGGTCTTTCCAGGAGACCTGAAGTCTCCTCTGTCTCTGCCGACGTACGCTGTTGATCCTCAGCAACATTTTGTTTACATGTGGAAGAATAGAAATGGCAATAAAGACTGAAACTTTAAACTTCAGTCCAGTATTTTTAGGTATTTCTGTTGATTCTTTTTTACTGTGCTTATAGCACTTTCAGATGTTTTTTCTAAAGAAAAGTGATTTAGAAAAATAATGTATTATTATTATTATTATTGTTCTTATAGTATTATTATTATTATTATTATTATTATTATTATTATTATTATTATTATTATTATTATTGTTCTTATAGTATTATTATTATTATTATTATTATTATTATTATTATTATTATTATTATTATTGACAAGACATTTCAATTGAAAACATCGGTTCAGAAAAGTGTCGCGTTCACACACCAATGTTTGAAAACAATGTCCGTTTCCATGGAAACCGTCCAGTAATGCTGGCGTCCCTTCAGGACCCCCGGACCTCCATCAGCTGCTCCTCCTGTGCTCTGCTCTTATTGTGAAAGCACTCAAGCTTCGTCCGCTTCATTTAACCAGGCTGATGTGGAGCAGTCAAATCCTCCTTTCAACCCTCTCATCGCTCCTCGACCCTCTTTAACCGGCTCACCAAGACTCTCCTGCACGTTTCAACAGCTCGAGGAGGAAGCCTTCCCGTTTCTACTTCATCAACTTTTACTGTAAAATAGGAGATTAAGAAGGAAACACTGCAGGAGGAGATTCGATGGAGAGACTCTGCTGCTTCGCACGGCAGCAGTCTGGGTGAATGTTGGACAGACGACGGAGAAAAGATAAGATGCTGGAAAAAGATAAAGAGGGTGGGATCAACTGTAACGTCAGTGAGCGGGGGTCTCATGTGAGCAGCTCTGAGACAAGCTCAGGATGTAGATATGGACCAATGAAAGTGTGACAGGAGACGAAGTTGATCTGTTTCTATATCTTTAGATTTACACCTATTACCTGAAGACAGGTGTGATATAACATAAAAACTGTTGTGATGTTGCTTCGGCTTTTATGGGATGACTACAAACGTTAGTGGAGAGCGATGAAAGGAAAGAGAGCAGAGGAGACGAGGGAGTCGCACAGGTGTTGGAGTTTAATGTCTGAAACACACACACACACACACACACACACACACACACACACACACACACACACACACACACACACACACACACACACACACACACACACACACACACACACACACACACATCAATAAAAACTGCAAGTGTTACGGATGTATTAAATCCCATTCCCATTTTTTAGAATTGAGAATCGGCTGATCGAGGATGCACACACGCTAGTATCACGTCTGACAATTCCTGGAGTACTCAAACTCGTAAAAGCTTTCCAATACAACCCAGCGAGTATCCTGTGACATCATCCATCAGCAACATCAACAGCAGGTCAACAACAGAGGATGAGCGATTTTGAAATTCTTTAACATTAATGATAAACGCAAAAAAAGACAAGCTGTAAATGATCTTCTGACAACATATCAAGAGGAGAAGGATACTTCGTACAACCAGTGGCATTTCTAGATGTAAATACTTGGTGGGGCAAGATTTTATTTAGGTCTGGTGACACTACTGAATTCCAAAGTAAAGTGTGTGCACAACCTTTAAGCCACAACATTATAACAACTATATAGGAGTTGATCCCGTAAAAATGTTGAGCCATGGAAATAGCCCATCAAAAAAAATAAATTCAATAAAAATAAAAAAACATCGACCACCAGTAAAGCTCCAAATTAATGAGATTCTTGAAAAATGTTCCTCACTGTGTTACACAGTTTACAACTACTTACTTTAATTTTCTCTGCTAAAGTTTCAAACTTGTCCTTGTAAATAATCAAACTAATACATTTTTATTCAAAAGTGTTTGTTAGCTTTAGCTGCTAACAAGCTGGTACAAGAAAGATAAAACTTTAAAAGCCACCAAACAGTTGAATTTCTGGTTTCCAGGTGCAGTAAAAGACCCTAAACTCCCCCAGTGAGAGCAGCTCTGTGAGTTCAAAGTCGTTCTGGAAAACATTCCATGGACATGGAGCAGAACACATGAAGGCTTTTCTCCCCAGTTCTGTACAGACAGTCTGAACCGTGAGTAAAAACAGTCTTTGGACTTCAGACTGTCGTTATTTCTGGGTCACGTGACTACAAAGGTAGGGAGGCAGCAAACCAAGAATTGCCTTGTAGATAAAACCAAGCCAGTGATTGTCTAAAGATAGAGCCGCCATCCAACGCCTGCGTACAGGGAACAATGAAGTGTGAGAACTTTACAGACTGGAATAAATCTCAGTGCTCCATGGTGAACTGTGTCCCGTGAGTGGAGACACTGAGAAGAGACATTCATGGATACAATGTCCCCATAGTCCAACATGGACATGAAAGTAGCTTCAACAAGGCTCTTTTTAGGGTTAGGGTTAAGGTTAAGGTTAAGGTTAGGGTTAGGGTTAAGGTTAAGGTCAAGGTTAGGGTTAGGGTTAAGGTTTGGGTTAGGGTTAGGGTCACCACTGGTAATGGAAGAAGCCCCTCGGCTGCTAGGTTCTTGGTCGTTCGCGCAATCCCACCAAGAGTCCCCGATGGCGTTAGCCTCCCGGCTAACATTGGTACATACACATATTACATTATGTTTGCATGTTTACCTGGGAACTTTTTTTATGGTTCAAAAAATCACCTGAATCTCAGTTTCACATCATGTTGCTGTGATGCGGACGTCTATCTGCAGCCTTCTGAACTCAAACTTGAACACTGATGCACTAAAACCAGTCAGAGTGGAAGCAGCATTGAACTCTTTGTCCTCTGCAGTATGTTTACTCTTAGGAGGTTTTTATTAAATTATTTGAATTGAATGCTTCAACTCTGGTGTTGCAGACACGTGGTCATTTTCACTTTGTACTGAAAGACATTTCCACGCCGCTGACGTCTCAGTCACGGTGTTGCTGATGCCACCAAAGTGACATGGAGGTTCACAGTCTCACGCTGACCGCTCTCAGTTTACATGAACTAACGTAAACAATATATGACGTGCTCAATGTGCCCATCACCGATGAAGGAATTAAAAATTGGCCTCAGCCTGATGTTGCTGATCCGATCAGGAAGTTCTCGTTTTGATTGGCACGGCAGCATCAATAAACTAACACCGTCACCACTCAAATTTTATTTTTCAAGCATTTTTCACGTTGCAAACAACCACTGCGTTGGTAATTTTGATGGTCACCATGTTAAATAGCAGAGAGGACAGACGTTTCCATTACTTCTTGATGTGTTACACACAGGTAATCAGGACCAAACTTCTGCCGCCGCCTTTCTCAAACAAACAGCTTTGTTCTTCTTTCAGTCTCACATAATTACAGAGCTTTGTGCTTCCACACATGAGAAACATGTCACTGAAGCTGTCTAACTGCAGCAGAAGACAAAACAACTTCTGTTTGACCATGCTGGCAACCCAATGTAGAGCTCACCTTGGATTAAAGCCACAGAGGAAAAAACACCACGATCCTCCACAGAGCAAACCTCATATAATGCAAAATTCACTTCCTAGTGGTTTTCCAACAGTACTAATCGTCCCCATTCCTGGACTGACGCCTCAGAAGTGAAGACAGTCTGTCCTCTCTCTCCCTGGTTTGTTTCAGGTTTTAAAAAGTGTGTTGTTCCAACCAGCCAATCAGAAATCAAACCCTATATAGTGTCATCGGGAGTTTAGCCAATCACAATCAAGGTAGGCCCCCCCTTTGACTCCTCCCACAATTAGGCAGCTCTGCTCTGGCACATGGCACCACGAGAGGAAGTACTTCCTCCTCTTCCCAAGATGGGCATGTGTGGGCGGAGCCAGTCCAGCTCACACAGACACAGCAGATTCTGAATGCAGCTCTTATGATCCAATATTCAAATGAGGAAAATCAAGGAGGAGCTAGAAACTTAGAATACTGAAGGTTTCTGGACCGACCGGACCAGGAGGAGTTGAACAGCTGGATAATATGACCTCTTTAAGTTGTCAAGCGAAACAGACCCAGCAGCATCTATTTGCTCTTAATTGTAGCTTAAACTATAATTTACTATAAACTAAACTATAATTTAGATTTAATGTCTCCTGAAGCTCACATTGCTCTGTCATACACAATGCTTTTACAGCTCTTTCTTTCAGGAGTCACAGTACTATTACAATACACTCGGTTCTCCTCTTCATATCTCTAGAAAAGATGCTTGTCTTCTCTCTTGCTGTCTGACTGAGAATTACAGCCTCCAGCAGCTCAGCAGGCCGTTGAACATTCCTTCCATTACCAGCTGTTAAGTAAAAAACAAAGTGATGAGCAACGTTTCCATCAGTGCAGCAAGAGCTCGACTGTTTTATGTGATCAGCTTTAAGTGCGATCGCCTCCAGAAGCACCCATGGGTCAAGAAAATATATGAAACGTTCACTTCTTTCAGGATTATTTAAAAGGCCAAGTTTTTCTTCTTGATAATAATGAATTTAATCTTTCAAAATGAGTCTAACTCCTAATGGAAATAATGATAGCTTGCACCTCGTGCAGAATAAATATGATGTTGCCCTGCAGGGGGTAACTGTAGCTCAACAAGAGAATATGATTAAATCAGACTGGGTGTTGCCTCCGATTCCAACCAGCAGGAAACAGCCTCAAAGAAAACACGGCCTGATTAAAGCGGCTCTGTGCCAGCTTCCTTCTTAACACCTGTGTGTCTGGAAACTTGGTGTTGAGTGGATTTCACAGCTCCTATAGCACCGTTTTGTTTCCCTGTGCATGGACACTGAAGCAACGAGCATCAGGAGGATCAATAAGCAACATTCAGCTGCTCTGGGAATCACGTGCATCCAAACTCACATTGTATTAAATACTGAATGTCACACTCAGAGGAATGCAATTGGGGGATGTCTGTTTTTAAAACATGAAATAAAGGAAAGTCACAATTAAAACTAACGAAGGAAGTTGTGGACGTCTTGTTAGTCCCTCTGGTGACTACAACATGTGTAATGAAGAGGCTTTTCTGCAGGTGTCAGACATCGTTTATGGCACATTGTTAAAGTCTGTGATTGATTGTGTGTTTGTGCCTGGGTTCTGCAGTATGCACTGTGTGTGTACTTGTGTTTATTACATGCATGTGGCTCTGAGACTGTGTGATACCATGAAACCCGGCTGTATTTACATACCCGTGTGTGTCCACACATCACACATACGTGAATGTTTGCAGGCTGGAACGAGCCTTGCATAAACGTGCTGGCGTTCAAATATGATCAAATATGCTGTGTAGCATGAACCAAGTAATGTGTGCAGAAGGAAGGACACGGAGGTTAAGACGCAGTCTGCACAGACAGACTGAAGAACTTCCCCCCGACCCAAAGGAGGATGAAGAAATGAGGACAGAAAAGGGTTGAACTCACACTGATATACACACACACACCTTTAACACTGTCAATCTCATCACTACACACACTGAAGTTCTTATTTCAATATATGCAACATTAGTAATGTGATTTATTCCCTCCCTTTATTAATCTGTTCATACATGTTATATAACACACTTTCAACTTGTACTATCTCTGCGTGTTGATAGATTAAGAGAAGAGCTGCTTATTATATTTTTAAGGTAATGTTAAAGAGCAAAAGATTCATTAATATGAAGAACATGCAGAGTGACTTAAAATTAAACCCTCAACTCGTCCTGCTGAAGTGTCCTGGAGCAAGAAACTGAATCCCAAACAGATCCTGATGGAGGAATCATGCCACGACCATGGCTGTGTGGCTGAGTGAATGTAGCCAACAGTGTATAATTGTAGTTAGAGAAGCAATTAGACGTGAGATGGCTGTGGTGATCACCTGCAGAGCCTGCACAGTGGGAGGTTCCCGGTTCGAGTCCAGCACTTTGGCCTGTACAGAATGTGCATTTTGTTTTTCCTCGCGCCGTCCTCACGTGTTTGAGGTTAATTGTGGATGAGTGTTTCTCCGGTGATGGACTGGTGACCTGTCTAAGGTGAAGGTTTGAACCCTCAGTCAGACCGTTTAAAAGATGGATGTTAGCTGCAGGTATAAGTCAAGTTTGCAGGACCAGATCATTCATGAAACACATAACGCTTCAGCACCGCCAGGAAACCCAATGTAATGCTGCACTTTAGTTTCCCTCAACTTCCAATAGAAACCAGGGATGGAATCCCAATTTGGAGCACAATTAATTCCCCGATGGCCTGTGGCTCCAATAACCCAGAATGCAACACGACTACAGGACATATTGTGATTGTATGGTTGGAAAAGGTTGGGAGAACTTGCTGTGTTGAGAGAAAATGACTGCAATCATCATCAGGGAGAAGCTCAAAGCAACAAGTCCAAACTAATTCACTAGAGGATGCTGCAAAACATTCAAGTGCTGAGATATGACTCAAGTTGTGGAAAAAAGCAAAATAGATTACAAGAGTTTGTTTGAAAGTAATTGTGCGAATCCCCAGGAAATCACAGATGATTTTTAACGGCGCCTGATGACTCATTTTCCTCTAAGTGCTCTGATTAAGGGCACCTTGGAAATCCTTAAACAAAAGCAGAGTTCTTCATTTGAAAACCCCCTCCACACCTTTGTGACCTGGTTAGCTGTGTGTTTCAAGGTGTTTATGTTTGAATGAAACCCATGTGACCGCGGTCAGAGGTCTGCACCAGTAGAACACGCTGAGGACAGGACTCCACTGCTCAAGACGTTTTCATTCTGTTTACATGCAGGTTTTGGTGCATTTGGAGACTGTTGCAGTCTGGAAGCTGTTTTCAAACAATCTATTTTAAAAAATGGTCTCGCAAAACAAAACTCACAAAATCCAACAATAAGTTTAAAACCTAAAGGTAAACGTCAGCTTTAGTGTCAAAGCATGAATTTGTGAGAGATATAGTCGAGATGCACTGTTACCACTTCATTAAAGACAAGTGCTAACCTTGGGCTACTTGCAGATACAAAAAACATATACGAGAACTTATTAAATGCTATAAAGCCACATTTATACTCCATACTCAAATAATATGTGAAGGCTATGTGTTGCCATGAACCTCCTCCACCTCCTCTGTGTCAACGCTACATCACCTCCACCAGCCTCACATTCTACAGTAACATAGCAGAGCGGAGCGACTGTAGACTGTCGACCGAGGGACCGAGCTGCTGGGAATGAGAGGATCAGTTACTATAATCATGTTTAGCATGTAGCATGTAGCATCACTGGTGTGTGAGGCCCAAAACTCTTTTAGCATGTAGCATGTAGCATGGCTCAGAGTAGCAGTTAAACGACTGAGCGTGATGAGGCTAACTCTGCTTTCATTAAGTTGCTGGTGTTGTACAAACTATCTCTCTCCTCCTCTTGAGAACAGAATTTACATTCTGTTTTACTTCAGTTGTTCTCTTTAATATTAAAGAATCTACAAACTGCGGACATCGCTCGTGTTCTCTTACGTACCTGCAGGTGACGCTGCTGACACGTAACGTCTCTCGCTGGGTTGTACCAAGGAGCTTTTACGAGTACTCTGCATTATTGTACCAGATACCCGATACTGGTATCGATATCAGTGAATCTCTAATACAAAGGACTGAAAATGTCACATTATCAATTCTAAATGCAGACTTTCTCACCTTGTAGATTTCAGAAAGCTCAATATAGATCATTAAAAGGGGGGATTTTTCAGTAAAGATAAAGTTTTCCTATCCTATATTAAAATGTCACAGTGTTTCTTTCTTTTTTTTGTCAAATTTACAATCTGAACGTTATATTTGTTTTAAAGACGGATTCTTCTTGTAAAGGCCAGACAGCATAAAGCAAAAAAGAAGATGAATTTTTAACAGCGATGTAACACAGCAGGTGTAAAAAACAATGTTCAGATTGACAAGGAGTCCAGTGGAAGCCTTTAGATTGAGTTAACTGGGATTGATTGAGCTAATTGATTGAGCAAAGCATCCCACTAACAGTGTGAGATGCAAGAGGAGAAGCCTTTTTAAGTGTCAGGAAGGCTCTGTCATCGCAGAATCAAAGCTCACGTGGCTTCAACCGCACACGACTGCGTCGACTGGAATGAAAAAGCATGTAGAAGATCAAATGATGCTGCAGTAAATACAGAGAAGGTGAAGATTAACACCCGGAGGCGTTATTGTGGCAGTGTTTGATGATGCTGACAGACATAATAGAGTTCTACAAATGTTTAAAAAGCCTCAGCGGGGCCATGACTGCACTGAACACAAAATATATAGGCAGACGGGGGGAAGAACGGAGATGGGAGGGGATAACCACTCACCAAAATATTCCACAGAGAGCAACATGTTTGAAAAAGTGCAGTGGGAAAGCATCAGAGCGTTACTTCAGTCCACCAGGGAGAGAGAATAGACAACGCTTCGCTCCCCTAATCTGAGACTTCCTGCTGCCTCAGCTCAGCTTCATTTTCTTCTCAGAGATCTTCTCACTCCCAGAAAGAAAGAAAAGTTAAAAAAATGAAACAACTGAGGTGAGGAGGTGAGGAGGTGAGGAGGTGAGGAGGTGAGGCCGCGGTCCCTCCCTCCCTCACAACTCAGATCTCACCTTGAAAAGGCTTTGGCCTCCTTGATCAATCTTTCATGGATGTCTCCTGGTAGCTGGCCTCTCCCCCCCACCCCCCCTCCCCATCACACTGTGTCATTATAGAGCAGGAGAAACGCCTGCTATACTGAATCACTCAGAAGCTGTGTTTGCACACACGCCTGCCATTTTGCTATCCGCTGCTCCATAATAGCATAGCAACAGGCACCTGAGCGCGGCTGCGAGAGGCAAACAGACACGGCACGGCGCTCGGGATGCAGCTCCATATATCCTGAATACTCACAGCAGCGTGAAACATAGCCCATGAAGTATTCAGTTTAACCCTTTGTACCACACCAGTCTAAATACAGAAAAGATGCTGAGGAACAAGGAAACATACAATACAAAAACCAAGACGTTTCCATACAAACACACTGAAAGTGCAGCTCTAGATTCTCGTTGGCTCTCTGATCCGCCGCAAAACCAAAACAGCTTGATGTCAGAAGTTCTCACAGCTGGCAAATTTCATTTTGCAGGCCGGATTCGACCCTCTGGCCAGCCTTTTTCCAATATCAGGAGCAAGCGGTCGTCTAATTATTGATGTCCAACAAGGTAACTAAGGGCCCGTTTACACGGCAATGATTTTAAGTGAAAACATTAAACGTTTGTTGTGTTTTGGGAATCCGTTTACTCCACAACGATGCACGGAACCTCTGAAAATACGATGTTGTGAAATCGTCTCCCGAGCTGTAATGTAATGAAAACCCTCAGACTCTTCTGGATACGCTCGGGCTGCTTGTTTCTATCGTACCCTTTCTTGATCAGGCCCCGAATCACCTTTTAATCCTTCTCTCCATCACATTTCCTGGTTTCTCGGATGCCATCATACATCTTCATACTTTGGGATTTTTTCACAACACACTCGGTGTGTCACAGGACGTTTTGGGTTATTTGACCGGGCGAGCTTCCTGCTTGATGAGGAAATAAAAACAAAGCATCAATTGTTTGCTGTTAATGAAAGTCACCGAGCGAAGAGCAGATTAAACTCAGGTATCGTGCATCTGATGAAGTGTGCAGTGAGGAGAGTCCAATTAATCACAGAATGGTTGTTAAAAAGAAAGTCCAAGTTTATCAAAGCAAAAACAGATAAAGGGAGTAAGAATCATCATGAATAAATACATGCACCAAACATGTTTTTTCTCACTTGTAAAGCCTCATTAGATAAGAAGTCGCATGGTAGCACCACATGCACTGGCCTTCCACTCTGATCAAATGGGAATCCTCCGTCAGTAATTACTGGTGTTCATCGTGCAGAGATTTCCCATCGGGTGGGAAACATCTCCATCTCCTCGGGTAGATTGTTTTTCCAGCGTTTTGTCTGGTAAACATCATCAACAAACTGAATCCATGAGGAGTAATTACAGCTGGAGAAGGAATCCTTCTCAGCAGGGCAGCACTGAAATGTTGAGATGTTACAAACCAGGATATTAAAGCCGGCAGACCTGCGTGCAATAAAGCAGTATGACGGGACAGTTGGAGATTAATGGGTTGAGCAACACCACCACTTCATTGCTTTTATTCAGCAACTCACACATAGGCCATTACTTTGGGGTCATTACACAAAATGATTTAGACACAATTCCAATATCGTCAATAGGTGGTCGCGAGTGTTGAGATTTATGGTTGGTTATCAGAATTAAATTACTGTAAGTAATAGATTACTGAAAGTAATAAATCACTGGAAGTAATTTATGAAAAATTTAAATTATTAATGGAAGTAAATGGTCATTTATTCATTAACAACTCCTAAAGTAATTGAGTAATTACTTAAAAATGAATAAATTATCAAAAATTATTTATTAATGAAAACGTATTAATTTGCATAAATTTGTTATTTATGCATTAATAATAAATTGGGGCACCACCAGATAAACTGGAAATAGCTAATACCAAAATATCAGTCTCATTTGTAAAAGGTTTATTTAAGTTAGTTAATACTTCTGCATAAAATATAACAATCTTAAATAAAATGGAAAGCATGAGATTCGAACGTCCACCAGGTGGAGGCAGACGTCGGCGGGTCAATGTGAGTGGGTGTAATGACCTTGAACGTCAGGTGGATGAGTTGGGATCCTCATCCAAGATGGCAGCTCTGATGCGGTTTCAAAGAGCCAAAATGGCGGCCGGGTTGGGCTCCGCGAAGCAGCGTTACCGTGGCGATTGGGGTGACGCTTTCCGAGGTCACGTGACAACCGCACGACCCTGTCAGTCCGGTTCTGAGCCGGAGTTCTAACTGGATGTCGGAACATGCAGTCAGAACTCTGGTGATCTGTCGTTAGCGGCACAAGTTAGCCGTTCGGGTGCTAACGGCGGCTATGTGTTTTGAGCTTATCTGGCGCAGATAAGAGGAGCGGCAGCGGACGCGCGCGAATGGGTTAATAAGAGAGAGAGAAGCGAGCTTCAGGTTAGCAGACACGGGGAAGCTGCACGGCTGGAGGGGAGCGAAGTTGGCTTGCAGCTGTGTGGGTCCCGTTGAAGGGAAAGAAAAGAAACAAAGTACGTTTCCACGGGTTTCCAGCTCGTCCGGCGAGTTGGGAGTGTTCGGGCCCAGTCCGTCTGAGTCAACACCCGGCCCTTTGTGTCCCCATACGAAGTTCTGCGTCTGGATCAACGCAAGTCCGTCTTGGAGATGGTTGAATTTCCGCGTGTTGGACTTTTATAATTGTGCGTCATGGTCCAACCCCTGGTGCAGTCAGGCTGCGTCTCAGCCAGTCTCCTTGGGCTGGTCTCAGGTTTCCAGACCATGGGTGTGGCAGAGTTGGTGGATTCCCCTGGCGGTGAGTTGCATGGATGCAGCTTCCGAGGTGGGGGCCGGAGTAGGGGTGAGCATGGTGGTCTAGGCCCAACACGAGCGTCCAGCTGCTTTGCTTTATTTTCTTTTTTCTCTTTTACCCAAAACAGTCAAGCTCAGGAAACGTGTCAGTAATGAACTGAGGGAGATGCTGGGCTCATGGCCACTCGTCCAACAGCTGTGTAAAGCACCGGCTACGCTAATACCTCTCCACCTCCACTCAGGTTCATGGCCACGGATCAGCAGGCTCACTAACAAGGCCGACACACGATCCTAACTAGTCAGGAGACAGGCGAACAGAGGGAGGGAGGGAGAGAAGGAGGGATGGAGGGAGGGAGGGAGGGAGGGAGGGAGGGAGGGAGGGAGGGAGAGAAGGAGGAAACAAGGGAGGAAGGGAGGGAGGGAGGGAGGGAGGGAGGGAGGGAGAGAAGGTGGGAGGGAAGGAGGGAGAGAAGGTGGGAGGGAAGGAGGGAGGGAGGGAGAGAAGGAGGGAGGGAGGAAACAAGGGAGGAAGGGAGGGAGGGAGGAAGGGAGGGGGGAGGGAGAGAAGGAGGGAGGGAGGAAACAAGGGAGGGAGGGAGGAAGGGAGGGAGGGAGGAGGGAGGGGGGAGGAAACAAGGGAGGAAGCAAGGGAGGGAGGGAGAGAGGGAGGGAGGAAGGTAGGGAGGGAGGGGGAGGGAGAGAAGGAGGGAGGGAGGAAACAAGGGAGGGAGGGAGGAAGGGAGGGAGGGAGGGGGGAGGAAACAAGGGAGGAAGCAAGGGAAGGAGGGAGAGAAGGAGGGAGGGAGGAAACAAGGGAGGAAGGGAGGGAGGGAGGAAGGGAGGGAGGGGGGAGGGAGAGAAGGAGGGAGGGAGGAAACAAGGGAGGGAGGGAGGAAGGGAGGGAGGGAGGGGGAGGAAACAAGGGAGGAAGCAAGGGAGGGAGGGAGAGAGGGAGGGAGGAAGGTAGGCAGGGAAGGAGGGTGGGAGGGAGGGAGGGAGGGAGGGAGGGAGGGAGGGAAAGAGGGATGGGTGAATGGGGACCACCCAGTGGAGGGTAGCCGGTCATGCTATCCCGTCTCAATAGACTAATGAGTTGTGGAGTGACGCGACTCCAGTCGGAGGATTTAAGAAAACTGAGAGGGAAACTTCTGCAATTCTACTGAAAATGCTTTGCAGTAAAAGATATTTCATCGGGACTTATGAATCGATGAATATTTCTTCTTGTGCAAGAATCTATTTCTTCTGCTAATTCTTCAAAAAAGTAAATTGGAAATATTAAATATATAAAATCAATATTACTATAATAATATGATGTAATAATATTGTTCTGGAGGGAGATCCTATTTTCACTTCAATTTGTTCAGTATTCAATAAAAGTGTTAAAGAAACATCCTCATGACTGGTTGTTATTAATGTTTCTGCTGCTAATTGATTGAAATGTGAATTTGAGTGCTGCTGAAGCGTCGTACAGTCCCAGGAAGTCTGCACAGCTTCATGGACACTGACTGACACATAAACCGTCACAACAGCTGATTAAAGCCGAGCTCCATCTGACAGACCGGCTCATCACAATATATTTTATCACCAGTGACTGGCAGCACATTTAACTGATACTGAGTCCAGAAAAAGCTTTTCCATTAGCAGTTTGAAACGCCCACCGCCAAGCAGCTGCTTTCTGCCATCTGTCAAAATAAATACAAAGTTTTCTCTCCAAAAAACATCTTGTGTGGACGGTTTTCATCACTGAACCATTTCATGCAACAAGCCAAGGAGTTAATGTGAGCAGAGAGAGTCATGGAGCGGCAACTGGGTTTTACTTAATCAACCCTAATCCTAACCCCAAAATCTACTCATATAATCCTCCCATATAAACCCCATTCCTAACTCCATAATCTACACATAAGATCTACTTATATCGACCCTAATCCTAACTCTAAAATCTATTTATATAACCTACTCGTATTAACATTTATCCCGACACTATAGTCTTGTGCTTCACTGTACTGCACTTCAGAATATCTCCACTAGGTGGAGCTTGAACATCTTAGTGTCTAAAAAATTAAGCAAATTACACAAAAATAGCAAAACCAAAGAGATGCAACACAAAAAGTTAAAAACATTCCCGTAATAATTGAAGACGTCTAGTTGTGTTTGTTCTGTACAAATACATTAGTGCTTATCTGCTTTTAGCTTCTTTAAGTGACATCGGCCTGTTCTGTCGTCTTCACCATTGATTCTGCACTTCTTTCTTAAATCTCATTCTGCAATCTGTGTTGCACTTTTAAGGTGAAACTGATTGAGCGTGGACTTCTGGGTAGAGTAGTCGAAGTAAATCATTTCTATTTGAGGACAAGTGATGGAAGCTGTTCAATACTTCAGTCTTTCAGGTTCGTTTGTAACTCCTGTCAGTCTCATGCATTTCATCAGTTGTCAATTGAATGACACGCTGCAAAGAAAGACGCTCCTGAATAATCAACTTGGTCTTCTTCTCCTCAGCCTGGAGAAGCCACCACAGTTAGCAGGAGGAGCTAAAAGCTCCAGGAGCCAGCAGCTTCTCTCCAGCCTGGACAACAACCAAACTCCTTCTTCAGAGACGTTAAGGAAGTGGTAACAACCAACTGGGTGAATACATGAGATGAGTTAAACCTGATGCTCTGTATAGAACTGTTTAACTTTTATGTCTCTTACAGTGATTGAGTTCTATAGATAATGATCCATCCATCCATCTTCTCCCTCTTATCCATTTCTGGGTGGTGGGGGTGTCAGTCTGAGCACCGTCACCCAGATCACATTGCACCATTAAGAACCTTCCTGCAGGTGGAGAGCCCACAGGAAGGTGGCGCCCGGAGTGGGACATGAACCCTCTACCTTGAGATTGAGAGTCTTGTTGGGCTGAAGATTCCATTGAACTGCTCCAGAAGATTCTTCCCCAGAGGAGAATCACCAGCAACAATGAACAGGCCATAAAACAGCAGGGACCCCAGGAAGTTTTCCAACCCCCCAGGTTGATGAACAATGGTGATGGTCGAACCCGACCCGAATACCACAGGGGTCCGAAATTCAAGCTTGGTGAAGCTTTTCCGACCAACTCTCTCTGCTTCTCAATCCGACCGCCGAGAGGGACACACGTCTCTGCTACCTCGGCACGGTAAAGAGAGCACCAAGTAGGTCCAAAGCACAGAACCAACGCCAGCCCACTGTATGAGCAGGACACAGTTTGGACTACTTCTGTTTCGTTTTTCCTATTTTGGGGGATTCTGGAGCCTCGAGCCAGAGTCTCCTCTCCTCCTCTCAGCTGCACTGCTGCAGCTGAAGCCAGGCCTCTGAATTCAGGACGTTGAATTCAGACCCGGTAACAACCAGTTACCGCAGCCTCACAGAACCGCAAAGCACCACAGACAGTGCTGTCCAACACAGCAGAACCGGACGGTGAGAGCAATTTTGTCTGGGCAGATGATTAGATTAGCGTGAAGCTAACATGAAATGTGTTTCAATGTGCCGCTGAGAAGGCCGCAGCATCTCATATGTTTGTGTACGCACATTCACGCGCACCAACCAAGTCCGGGAATCGGGTTTTCCACCTCAGAACCAGAGGTCCAAGTGGGCTCCAGTCCACTGGAAGTTCTGTGTGGAGGAACCAGGGTTCAGAACTGAGCGTCGCCAGAATTCTCTGTCTTTCTCCTGTCTTCCCCCTTTCTTGCTCCCCCCCTTCACTAAATCCGGATCTGCCCGCAGCCCTGCGCTCCTGTTATCTGATCAGATAAGGTCACAGACACACACAGCTACATGTAGCAACCAACTGTTATCTGTTGCAAGACCACATCTGCCTCGATCACCAGAGTTCTAACTGCAGGTCCCGACATCCACTTAAAACTCCGGCGCTCAGAACCGGGCCAACGGAACCGCCCGTTCGTTACGCCCTCTGTAGACTGCCTCGTTCCGAGACCGCCCTCGCGCATGCACGCTCGACGGACATCTTGTTTATCTGGACGCTAAGCAACCGCCGCGTCCCCAGAGAGAGCGAGTCAAACACCTCTAGTGGTCACGTGGGTCATCGCAATCCCTCTTGACATCCACCTGGTGGACACATCAAGCTATTGCGCTCTTCCTCTGTGCGCCGCCGCACTCCTAGTGGTCGTCACCGTCACCACACTGACCCGCCAACGTTTGCCTCCACCTGGTGGAGGTTCAGGGTCATTACGCCCATCACCCTCATCACTCCAGACCCCACACACACACACACAGACACACACACACAGACACACACACACACACACACACACACACACACACACACACACACACACACACACACACCCTTTGTACATACTGTTTGCTGTTTAATAGATTATATCTCCGTGTTAGATGTCGTTTGCTATTTGAATGTGTTGATTTATGAAATGATTTCAGAATTATTGATGGATTCATACATTTTTGTTAATAAACGCCTGTTAGCTGAATTGAACGCTTCTTGGTGATTATTGTGTATTTATTGTTGACAATTCACTGGTTTGTAACAGTCTGTACTCGGATCTCACACCGTCCCTTTTATTTAAGATTGTTATATTTTTACACAGAAATATTAACTAACTTAAATAAACCTTTTACAAACGAGACTGATATTTTGGTATTAGCTATTTCCGGTTTGTCTGGTGGTGCCCCAATTTATTATTAAAACATAAATAACAAATCTATGCAAATTAATACTTTTTTCATTAATCAATTGGTTTTTTTTATTTATTCATTTTTAAGTAATTACTCAATTACTCTAGGAGTTGTTAATGAGTAAATGACCGTTTACTGCCATTAATAATTTAGATTTTTCATAAATTACTTCCAGTGATTTATTACTTTTAGTAATCTATTACTTACAGTAATTTAATGCTTATAACCAACCATAAATCTCAACAGTCTCATGCTCTACCGACTGAGCTAACCAGGGGGATTGATAATGACATTAGATTCTATTACAGTGATTGCATTTTATTGATAATGATATCAGGAGTAATTTTCAACCTTTAAACCAACGTCAGCTCTGCCACACACACACACACACACACACACACACACACACACACACACACACACACACACACACACACAAGCACACGCATACGCACACGCACACGCACACACACACACACACACACACATGGTCTGCATGCTGATATTTGCTTTACTAACTTGTTAACTCACTATCCTACACATTTCACATAAAAGACCACATCACACAGTAACTGAACTCCATCTGACGACTCCAGATGTTTTACAAGACAAATAACGTTCACATCAACTTATTTTGAAATGTTCCTTTAACAGAGACACACAGGAAGTAGAAGCTAAAGACGAGCTTCTATGTTCTATTGTTCTCCAACACCTGGTGGAGACTGAGGACAGACTTCCTGCTCTCTGGTAACCACCATTTAGAATGTAGTTTCTTGTTTCCACCATCTTGTTTTGTAGTTCCATCACCCAACACCCATCACACACACACTCCCTCCACCTCCCTCTCTCTCTCTCTCTCTCTCTCTCTCTCTCTCTCTCTCTCTCTCTCTCTCTCTCTCTCTCCACACACACCTACACATACCAAGCTGTATATAGGTAGTTAGAATCTGTGTTTTAGTGGTTTTCATTGTAAATAAATATAATTTTTGGAATCATACTTGCTGTTTTATCAATGAGCATAAAGGTGAATGAAATGTCGACTCCTTCAAGCTTCACTGTTAATTCTAGTAATTGTAATTATTTGAACTATTAATTGAAATTCCAAATGAACTGTTTATTAAATCTTATGAGACTGGTAGAACTGAATCGGCTGTCATTTCCTGTTAAACAGGTGGTGCTCCCAAGGGATCTGATACAGATCAAATACAATTTTCAAAAACATAATTAATAACTATCTTTGATCATTATTAATCATTATTGATAGCCAAACAGCCAAAACGCAACATAAATGGTACCTAGTGATCCTTATGAGGTAAGAAATCCCGACAATAACAAGGAATTTAGATCTTGTGTTTGTATTTACAGGTTACTTAAGAAAACATATTAGGACAATTAATCCAGAAAGACAAAAACCTTTTTGTCTTCCAACTCATGTGAAGATAAATCTCTGCCCTGAGCTGACATTAAGTATGTGTGATTTGAAACACGTTGCAGAAAAGGTGAAGATAAAAATAGAAACTTTTCTCACTTTCTTTCCTCTTACATGTCTTTTCATTCACTGCATGACTTTGATACGAGTCCAGTGACGATGTGATGGCAGGCTGCTAACACCTCGGCTGTAAACCTGTCAGGTCGACAGCAGCATCGCACTTCTGCTCATTTCACCTCCAAGGCGCCGTTTATAAGGCCATGATTCAAGCA
Source organism: Lipophrys pholis (assembly GCF_963383615.2). Lineage (NCBI taxonomy): Eukaryota > Metazoa > Chordata > Actinopteri > Blenniiformes > Blenniidae > Lipophrys > Lipophrys pholis. Next base: position 27,246,294 of record NC_137633.1, on the reverse strand, counting down.
TTGTTCTTATTGTCTACCTACTGCGCACGTGCACAACAACTAGTTACCAATTCATTTTTGCCCGTTTACACGACGACAGAGTTGGTGCGTTTTTGAAAAGTTCCACGTTCAGCGGCATTTTGAAAAAGTTGTGTTTTCAGTGACTCTGAGCACTGTTGTCATGGAAACAGACCACCCAGCAAAGCTACAAAAGTTTTGCATTTTCACTTGAAACTGTTTCCATGTAAACAGCCTCTTAGTTACCTGGTCGGACATCAATAATTATATTGATCCTACGAATGTAGAAAACGACGGCCTGGCCTGATATCAGGATGGATATATAAGTGTCCTAACACTTTAGAATATAAACTGTACGACCGTATGGCCGATATCACAGTGACTGAAGTAAAACTCTAATCATTCTCTGCAAATATCATCAGACAGTGAAAAGCAGGAAGAATGGTTTATCATTCAGTTAATCAATACAGACAAGTCAAGATCTGAGCTCACCACTTTCCATAAACGTCCTGCTCTTTACAAATGTACAAGACTAACAGCCGCAGTCCTCCTGAGCGAGGCTGTAAATATGCTCGGCGGAGCCGCGTTGATTAGCCGCCATTCCTTCCCTCGTGTCCAGAGTGTTGCATAATTCACCGTTTAACAGCCAAGTCTGCAAATTGATGGGAGAAGGAATTGTACCAACATTATTGCTGTTCGTGAATAAGTAATAATAAAAATGTGACTGGAGGGTTGACGGTGCCCGCGGATGCCAAGGATCTCATTCATTGTGGTTGTCATGACGAGCGCGATGGCCTCAATAAAGCTTTTGCCGTACTTCGTCATCGATCACGAGTGGAACGCTGGCAAAGTCCTGCCCCGCCCCCCTTCTGGGAGAGGACTACCACAGGACTCCCAGAGCAGCCCGGACTGATTCTCTGTGTACGGCCCTGAACGGTGTTGATGGGAGCTGAAACCTGGTGAACTCTGTGATTTCATCTGAACTCGCAGTCATCAAGACGAGACAGCGACTTGTTCTGCACTGTGAAGGTGTGACATCAGGTTTGTTCGGGTTGTTGATCAGACAAGAGGTCATGACAGCTGATGGGGGAGGCGGAGCTTTGGCTTTATCAGACGCCATCCAGCACGAAGCGACGGCCACCACTCTGCTGCGGCGCCGCCGCTGCTCGGCTGGACTTTCTTGGGCGACAGTATCCAGGTATCTTGAAGTGTTATCTGGGTAAGTCAAGTGGCTCTGACCTCTTAATCCTTCATCTCCACGACAGCCGCGCCGTTCAGGAGCAAAGCTTTGATGGTGTTTGAAGAGCCTCGAATCTTCTAAACGCTATGCTTCATGCCGCTACTCAAGGCCTGGTGATAAAACCTAATACCTGACCATGTAGGGAATAAATGACGCGGCAGATTATCAAATAATTGAAATCTGTGAACGGTCACCAGTGCAATAGGAAGCAAGTTCAGATCAATGACGGTCAGGATGGGTCACGCATCAGTAGTGAGGCCTGGAGCCACGGAGGGCCAGGGTCTAGGATCACAGCGATGGGGACGACAGCAGACCCGGTTAAAAGCAGCTAATTAAACCAAAAGATGAGACACAGAGACCGAGGGGGTGAAGGCAAACCAGCTGTCATCTGAAAAAGACATCCAACATCTTCCCCTTGCTCTGTCCTCCATCTTCCTCCTCTCCCCTCGTCTATCTCTCAGTTCCTCATTCCCCCGCTCCGTCGTTTGATCTCGTCATGGCCCAAAGTCACTGTGCAGACGGGCTTTATATCTTATATTCAGTGTTCCACATGAGGGAGCGTGTCAGGGAAAAAAGTCTTCTCGAAATAAATGAGGCTCTCTGAAGGCAAAAGCAGAGGATGATGGTGGAGGTTGAGACGAGTCCGGCCGTGTGTGTGTGTGTGTGTGTGTGTGTGTGTGTGTGTGTGTGTGTGTGTGTGTGTGTGTGTGTGTGTGTGTGTGTGTGTGTGTATGTGTGTGTAATGACAGGTGTAGGTGTGGACCGTCCTCCACACTGATGTTTCCTTTTGTTGCTCCTCTCGTTTGTCGTCTCCACGCTGCTCACCAATGTTCGTCAAAAGAAAAGTGTCTGGTTGGCAGATGGTAATTCATCGCCGATGTGTAATGGATAACACCAGGGGAAAGTATTTTCAGCTGTGTAACGAGATGAGAATGACTTTAGCACCGGACGCTGCTGCTGACTGGCTGGACGAGCGGCGTGTGTCTTATCAATATTTCTGAGGAACCTCGAAGCTCCGAGCGCCACGCGGTCGCAAGTGGCCGGTTTTCTAAATGAACCGACTGTCCGAGTCAACAAGCATATAAAGAAAAATCGATATCAGTTAACTGTCCATTGTTCCAAATAAGAGGCAGAGAAAGGCCTGCAGTCAATACATTACCACTGTCATCATCTCCAAAACGCCGGCGTCGACTCTGATTGATTGGCACTGCAACATACACCCACCACCTAATTGCAATTTGCAGAGAGGAAGACAAAGAGAGGCGCTTCTCTTGTCAGTGCCAGGATACCGTGAGGCCTGGGGAAATTGAATTCACATCCAGAGCGATTTAATTAGACCACTTTGTACCTTTCATTGCCTCAGAATCCTATTTACATTCATTCTGCTGTTACTAAGCTTCCCTACCTTCGTTATATTGGCTCCACTAATCTTCAGGTGTCACGCTGAAGAATATGAAAAAGAAATCTGTATATGATGTGTTGGAAGCAGCCACATGAGGGTTTTATTTACCGAGGGCTCGTTTACACAACATTCTCAAGTGAAAACGCAAAAACTTCCGGTACGTTTTGAGTGTCTGTTTACACGACAACGATTGTCGGAGTCACTGAAACGGAACTTTTTGAAGACAAGGTGGAAAACGCTCGACATTGCTGCTGGTCAACTACACCACCACCGTAGTTACTCGTAGTTCTGCACATGCTCAGTAGAGCCAATCAGAACAATGTTTCCTCCGTGGTCCATACCGTCCATCACCGTAATAAGAATCCAACTTGGTCGTCTGTCCACAAGAATGTCTGTGTTCTCCCGGTGTTACTGTTTAGAGCTCATTGCTCTCTGCTGCATGTGTGTGTGGTTTTATAACAATGACCACCAACAGCGCCAACTAGTGGTCCAGCATGTAAATGCGAAAACTTTTCTGAAACAAAAACCTATAAATGATGGAAGGTCGTCATGTCAATGGGGATTTAATCACTTGATTTTAGATTAGATTAGACTTTCAGACTTTATTAATCCCAAAGGAGGAAATGTGGTCATCACAGAAGAAACACCACTTAATCAACTAAACAGTTAGGATAGTGGCACACAGGGAATAGACTATGTATATATAGATAGACAATTCGCAAAATATATATGTATATATACACATGGACATAAAGGAGACCTTGATGGGGGAAAGTACACCTATTAGCAGTAATATTGGCAGTATTTACATATTTATCATCACCTCTTAGCAACAGATGCATGTTTTTGTACGCACAACGTGCAAACTGCATTCCGCAGACTGGATAAGTTCTTGAAACAAGTTTTCATTCTTCTGTCTTAAGTCGGATGTTGATCCACATCGCATGGTGAAACGGAAACATGAGCAACATGAAAGAGACGAAGAAGCAACTAATTCCTTTTTACATTGTGTGCAGCATGTCAATCACAACAGTCTAAAATCCCCCTTTGAAACAAATCTAAAAAAAAAATGTATTTAGATGTGCAGGAACAAAAAGAGCTTGAAGGCAGGATTTATCAGCTTAGCTGAAGAGAGATGATCCACTGAGCACAGATAAGAAGGGCTGCCCCGTCTTACTCTCAGTTTATGTGGAAACTCGACAGAAAAAAAAGGCTCCGTGTGATTTTCAGTTCATCTCGAGGCCTGCAGGACTTCAATGTATCGACAATTAAAGGAAAACTAGTGTAACATGAAATAACTGACAATGAAGGTGTTTGTGCTGAGCTTCTCACCTGCTGACGTTTGTGTCACGTCTCTTTTTTCACGTTCTGGCGCTTCAGTTGTCCTCCGGCTGCTGATGGTCGTCCGACACCGACATTTTGCGTTACTTTCATTTACCGACAAACAGGATTATCTCACCTCTGCACACATGACAAACTGAACAAGTTCTTTATGCAATCAGGAGCCTCAAACCTCTCACCGTGTCCATCACATTCAGGTCGGACAGGTTCATTTTGAGTTTATGGCGGTAAAATATGTAATGACTGAGAACTTTCACCACTTTTTACCTTTGCGAATGAAAGCTTGGTGACCAACGAAAGGTTATGTTTTCGTCTGCCTGTATTGATTGATTGATTGATTTGTTTGTTATGTGTATGTATGTATGTATGTATGTATGTATGTATGTATGTATGTATGTATGTATGTATGTATGTATTTCATCAACTTTTCGGAAAAACGACTCACCCAAATTGTATAAAATTTTCCAGGGATGATTTGTCATCATCCAAGGACCAATCGATTACATTTTGGACGTTTGGATGTCACCCTTTCCAAATAAATCCTAAAAAACTGTGAAAAAATGTCCCACACAAAGCGGATGAGAGAGGCAACTCATGGAGGAGATCAAAGGAGATCAGCGTCTGTTGCCATGGAGACGCTCCCTGCTCAGTGTTTCACACAGTGATGTAGCTGCCTGACCTAACTGGGTAGCATCAATATGAGCCAACAGAAATCCTGCTAGCGATGCTAACTTGGTTCTGCAAACAAATGTATCGTTGGCGAAGGTCTGCGTTCTACCGAGTGTAGCTCTACTTACAAGATATCTTCAACTGTCCTACTTATTCAGTATTTCTGTGTTTCAGATGGTAAATGAAGTCATGTCAACAATGTGTTGATGAATCTTGTCGAGTTGTGAGCATTTTTATTTTTACCATTTGCTCGAGTTCACACAGGGTCACAATCTTGTGTAACATATGTTATTGGGGGGTTGTTTTTTTTTTTGCTTTTTTGCTGTCACAGGTTTTGGACTAAAGGCCATAAGGTGAAAAGCAAGAATGAAGGGATTAATCATACCTCATTTAGCTGGACTCCAATTATATACTTTTAAAATAATGAGCGTTTCAATAAGTTCATGAACTGTCTCCTTTTTACCTTCCAGTTTCTAAAAGTTTAAACAACAGTTGGGTTTCAACTTTCCTAATTGGATGTTTTAATAGAAACTTTCCAGACCTTGGTGTCAACTTCTCCACGTAGAAATCTAATTAAAAGTCCCTAAAGACCAATTTTGTGTGATTATTTGAAATGATGATTCAAGCTCTCTGTCATCTAACACTGTTAATTCAAAGAAATCACAGATTTCAGAAGGACTGACTTGTATTGACTGCCTACTTACTTAACTGCTCCAAACATCCATATATCTGAGGATATCGTGCTATAAAAATGTTAGACCATGTATATAATCCCACAATATTTGTACTCATGTTAAGATTGAGCTGTAAATGAGTCAAAGTGTGGCTGAGTGTTTTCTATATACAGTCGGTCTACATACACTAAGTCAGTGTTTTCCAGGGACGGGTCAGAACTTATAGCAGAAGTTCATGAAGACATGAAGCAGAAACATGAAGGGTGAAGGCTCGTTCCTGCGTCAACCCGAAGAGAAACATCATTTCGGATTCAAACGAAGAAATTCCAGGTTGTTTAGATTTTTAAAGACGTGTTTGTTCATTTGTTCATTTTATTGACAGCCCCATTAGCTCCTGACTTATTGCAGGCGCTATTCTGCCTGGGGTCTCCTTCTTTTTCATTACAAATTTTATTTACAAAATTCCATACAAAGTCACACACACAATCACACAGGACAAACCGTGAAGCTAATGAAACCAAATAAAACACATCTGTCAAAAGAACAAATAAAACCAAAAACACCACATAATAACTATAAGAACTATATTAACTATGGGGTCATCCAAAAATCAAAATGAAACAGTAACAACAATAACAATTATCATTGTTATTATTACATTATCCATTATCATTGATATTAGAATCATCATTACTAATTACTGATCATAGACAGTTAACTAAAATTAATTCGTGTGTAAACAAAAACACTTTTATTTTCTTTTGAAAACAATTTTTGTTATTTTCTGACAACAAAAATTCCGTTAATGCATTCCAGGCAACCATGGCTCTATAATAAACAGCTCCCTGCATTTGATTTGTTTTACAGCCCGGCAGTGCACACCTTGTTTCACTGGTATTGAATGGTTTGGCTCAGTCGGGATCAAACTGGACTGTACATGATCCGCTCAACTAGATTAATGCCTCCACAATATACAAATTCTAATCAATGGAGCTGAAATCCTCCAACAGACGACCAAGACACTGGTTACCATTTGCTCAGGTTCACGCAGGATCACAATCTTGTGTAACATATGTTACTGGTGTCACGTTAACGATGAGAAAACACTGGTGAGTGCAGTTTATCTGTTAAATTAGACAGCGTGATGAATCTTCTCAGTTTACAAAACGCCTCATTATTACTGCCAATAAACTGTTCTCTGCCTCTTGTATCTTTATCAAATCTTGTACATCTTTCAAATTTCTGCAGTTTTTTTCTACCCATGGAGCCTGCTTCTCCATCTGCCTGAGCAGTGACGTGGAACATGTAAGAGGAACGATATAATCAGCTGAGGGGGCCCACAACAGATTACAGAATGGGAACCCGTGTAAGAGCGTTGAGCGGCAAACTCTTTCATTAGCCCCTATAAATGTTATCTGGCACATATCTGAGACAGGCTGGGTGGATCGCCTGCAGCGATTTGGCCCGATGCGGCACATCGCGTCCTCCTCCACCTCCCTGCGGCTTAGTCAGTTGACAGCCTGGCACTGAACCTGATTCCTGAGCCTCCATTTCACACCCTTCCTCTATTTCTACCTCGGCAGACTGAGCAGAGCAGCGCCGCTGAAGTGCGGCTCTGATTAGAAACCAATTAGCTGGCCACATCCCGGGGCCGTGGCTCAGAGGGCTGCAGGGCGGTGGCCCAGCCCGGCCCGGCCCGCCCCGACCCGGCTCGCCTCGGCTCCGGACCGAGCGGAGATGAGCTGCTCCTTTAATATGACCTGACCTACACAGCACCGTGGACACAGATTGATATCTTAGGTCCTGTTTACACAAAACCTTTGCATCTTTATGAGTTTGTTTACACAATGATGCTCAGAGTCACTGAAAGTACAACTTTTTGAAAACGTAGACGGTGGAAACTCTGCTCCTGGTCACCACGGCCGTAGTAACTAGTAGTTCTGCACATGCTCAGTAGAGACAATCAGAACAATGTTTCCTCCATGGAGTCCATATTCTTCTGGACCTGGTGCTTTTATTATGACAGTCACTGTAATAACAATCCAACTTGGTAGTTTTATTTTGACAGTCACCGTAATAACAACCCAACTTGGTTGTTTTATTTTGACAGTCACCGTAATAACAATCCAACTTGGTGGTCTGTCCACCACAATGTCCGTGTTCTCCGTGTTGTTTAGTGTGGATTTTTCCAACTAGTGGCCCAACATGATAACTACATCGTTTTCAGTATTTCTGTTGTTTCCTTTAAAACGGACATCATTTTCAAAATGTTGTTGTGTTAGCTTTTCTGAAACGAAAACACAAAAATGATGCGTTTTCACAAGAAACGTTATCATGGAATCCAGGGTCTTCCTGCTGTGAGGTGAGAGTACAAACCACTACACCACCTTGAAGCCAGAGAGACGGAAATAACCTCCATCACAGAAGTTTAGGAGGAGAATCAGTCTTTGAAATATCGAGCAGCATTCATCATGTCGCTTTCGTATCGTCAAATACACAACGAGGTGAAAGCTAACAAGCTCATCTGAGTCCAGTTCTGAGATGCAGAGCGCCGCTACTGGAAACCTGACAACATGAGGTGGAACGCGCTTGCCGACGCTGGCTGTGTGTGATTAATGCACTGGATCATGTGAAGTGAAGCCAGGACCTGGTGATCATCACTGATTTTAGTGGGCCTGGTCTGTGTGAAACGAGAATGTGATTGTCACCTCCAGCACGACTCTCAATAAAATGGCGGAGTAATGAGAGGCTTTATTGTATCGGACTGAGTGATGGTTTGCACCAGACGTGAGGAGACACTGAAAGTTCCTCACTCAAACTCTCACTGACAGTCTCACTTACAGGCTTTAAGTACTGCGAACGCTTGATGAAGGGCCTTGAAGCCTTGCTAGCTTGTTTCATTATCACTTCTCATTCCTTCTGCCAACTCAATCCAACCCCCCACCTCCACCACCCCTCCACCCCCCCCTCACCCCACCACCACCCCCCCCCCCCACCCCACCACCACCAACACTCAGAAAACTTTTCTCTTCTGATTAATTGCAGCCTTTTAGGCTTCCTCACAATCGGCCTCGGCCATTTTGCAGCCTTTTCACTGCAGAGTTAAACGTCTGGCGGCGGAATACAGTGGCAGTAAAATAGCGTATCCTTTCAGCACAGCAAGGGCAGCGTAATTGTCTCTGTGGCATAATCGTCCCTCAACAAAAGCCAGCGGAAATGACAGGGTTTTAACATAATCAGGAGCACTGTCATTTTGGTTTCAAGCAGAATCCTCCCCTAACGTTTGTCCTGCTGTTTGATTCCCTCTATTTCAGAAAATGTTTTTCTTAATCTCCCATCCTTGGATTTTCTTCACTGCCGATGGTTTATAACTGCATCTATCTGCTCTGTGCCATGTGACGCGTCACTGCAGAGAGGAAAGGCCAGGGCCGAGTGTTAAGTGCCGACATCGACCACAACATTATGACCTCCTGCTTGACCCTGATCTGCTCAGATGGAGGCGACACCCGACCTCTGGAGGTGTGCTGCCATCATGTAATAATCACAAGGTTTTATTAAGGAGCGTTTAGGAGTACCGGTGCATCGGTGCATCTCTAGAAAAAAATATCCACAAGCTGCTCAATATGTCCAAACTACTAACATGCGGCCGTAAAGTTAAGGCTGATCAGTCTTTGTCATAACCAGCTGCAAACTTTGAGCTACTTCTTCCCTCTTTGTGACAGTTGCCAAATTGAACCGATAAATCACACAAATTCAATTGATGGTATCAGAACTGTGAAGATTTGAGTTTCAGATTGTTGAAGTTTTTCCTCCACTTCTGGGACATGGAGCAACAGATGTCGTGCATAAACAATAAACTCATCGGTATGAATGGGTTTTGAAGAAACGTAGAGCTGAACATCGAGCCGACACGCCGGGGAGCGGAGGAGCAATTCAGCTCGGGCAAGAAGCTCCACAGAGGCTACGGATCTCCTCCGTGTTCGATGCCCAACGACAGCTCCAGCCTCGCAACAGAAAATAATTCCCTCTCACGCTGTCACACACGGTTTATTCACATTCACATCCTCCCTCGTCCTGCTATGTTTGCTCCTGTAATTCTTCAACAACATTCTCTTGCTTCTCTCCGTCAGTGAAACTTGAAGAAACACAGAAGAATCTTCCAGAGGAGAAATCAAGGAAGTGTGCAGTGCCGCGCCAGCGACGGGGACGGGTGGAGGAAGACGGGTGAGTATGAATTATACATGTTTCAGGTGGGGGCGGGGGTGCGGGGGGGCTTTAGATTTGTCAGAATAAATGCATAAAGCGCATGCTCACAAAGCGCCATGATACTATCTGTCACAATCCAAGGTTAGCAAACATGTAGGAGGCCAATTATTCATGACCATACAAAGTGTGTGTGTGTGTGTGTGTGTGTGTGTGTGTGTGTGTGTGTGTGTGTGTGTGTGTGTGTGCGTGCGTGTGTGTGCATGTGCGTGCGTGTGTGTGTCTGTGTGTGTGTGTGTGTGTGTGCGTGCGTGTGTGTGCATGTGCGTGCGTGTGTGTGTCTGTGTGTGTGTCTGTGTGTGTGTGTGTGTCTGTGTGTGTGTGTGTGTGTGTGTGTGTGTGTGTGTGTGTGTGTGTGTGTCTGTGTGTGTGTGTGTGTGTGCGTGTGTGTGTGCAGAGCTCACTGTGGGCTCATTTGGACATCGTTCTGTGTGGGCAGTTAATTAGGAAGCTATTTGTGTGGAGTTAAAGGTTTTTCTTACGATCGTCTGCTCAATAATATCTTCTCCATTACGTTTCCCACAGCAGAGTTCTGCTCACACACCCGTCATCATTAGATTTACATAGACGGTATATGAAACAGCAGAGGAGTGCAGTTTAGATCCTTGGGATTGTTTTACACCTTTAGTCCCTCCACTCTAATAAACACAGTGTCCAGTAACATGGAACAATTCATTTGCTCTAATAAGCACTGGAAAAGCTCAAAACAAGCGATATTTCCCCAGAAGCTCACATGGTGTTCCACTGACTTCAGAACTTGTAATTATACCTACAAAAAACAGGTTGTCCAGTTGATCACATCATGATTCAAAGTATGATCTGCAATTCAAGTGAAGAGTCACGACTGTGCAGATTTATGTTTCTGTTCCCCACAGTCATGAAATATCCATCCTGAGACCTTAAAAACCTGGAATTCCAACATCAAGTGTTTTTAACATATTTAAACCTCCAAAACAACAAGGAAGTCTAACCTAAAGGAGTTGAGTCTCCGAAAACGCTGAAAACAACTCGGAAATCCCAGGTCGACTTGAATATTGGGCCTTAAGATTCCATTCAACTCCTCCAAGCATTTTCTCTGACAGAGGAGAGACACCAGGAACGATGAACAGGCCATAAAGCAGCAGGGAGGAAAGCAACCACCCCAGGAAGTCTCCAACCCCCAGGTTGGCGACCAGTGGAAACTCAACAGTAAATGTGAAGCCCTAGCTGCCAGCCACTCACCGGTCGAACCCGACCCGGACCCCACAGGGGTCCGAAAGTCAAACTTGGTGAGACTCCCTTCCAACCAACTGCTCCCTGCTTCTCTCCCCAGCCACCGACAGGGACACACGTCTCTGCTGCCTCGGGATGGTAAAGAGAGCACCAAGTGGGTCCAAGGGACCGAACCAACATCAGCCCGCTGGACGAGCAGGACACAGTTTAGACTACTTCGTCTCTTTCCTTTGGCCTAATCTTTGGGGGGATTCTGGAGACGAGAGCCTGCGTCCCCCCCCCCTTAGCTGCCTTGCTGTCCACTCCTGCAGCTGAAGTATTAGGCCCAAGTACAATTCAGGATGCTGAATTCAGACCCAGTAATAACAGTAAGTTACCGCGGCCTCACAGAACCGCACAGCCCCAAGGACGGTGCTGTCCAACACAGCACCACGGACGGTGCTGTCCAACACAGCACCACGGACGGTGCTGTCCAACACAGCCCCAAGGACGGTGCTGTCCAACACAGCACCACGGACGGTGCTGTCCAACACAGCACCACGGACAGTAAGAGCTTTGTCTGGGCAGCAACTGTTAGATGAGCGTGAAGCTAACATGCAATGTGTTTCAATGTGCCGCTGATAAGGCCACAGCGACCCATATGTTTGTGTACGCGCGTTCACGTGCACTTACCCAAGTCCAAAGCTCGGGTTTTCCACCTCAGAACCAGAGGTCCAAGTGAGCTCCAGACCCACTGGGACCTCTGTGTGGAGAACCGGATTGCAGAACCGAACCTCACCAGAATTCTCTGTCTCTCTCTTCTCTTCCCTCTCTCTCCCCCTTTCATGAACTCACACAGCCACATTTAGAAACTAAACTGCTATCTGGTGCTGCAAGACCACATCCACCTCGATCACCAGAGTTCTAACTGCATGTCCCGACATCCACTTAGAACCAAGCCAATGAAACAGCACGTTCGTCACGGCCTCGGTGGACCGCTCGCTGCGAGACCACATGCGCGTGCGACGGGCATCTGGTTTATCCTGTAGCTAGGCAACCGCCCCGTCCCCCAGAAAGAGTGAGTCAAACGCCTCTAGTGGTCGCGTGGGTCATCACAATCCCTGTTGACGTCCACCTGGTGGACACATCTAGTCATTGCGCTCTCCCTCTGCGAGCCGCCCCACGCCCCAAGTGGTTGTCATGGTCATCACACTGAACCCGATGTCTGCCTCCACCAGGTGGACGTTCGAGGTTATTACACCCATCACCCTCATCACTCCAGACCATGCACACACACACACACACACACACACACACACACCCTTTGTACATAGTGTTTGCTGTTTAATAGATTAGATCTCCGTGTTAGATGTTGTTTGATACTTAAGTGTGTTGATTTATGGAATGATTTCTGAATTATTTCTGAATTATTAAATTTAGGTAAAAAACATCTGTTAGCTGAATTGAACGATTCTTGGTGATTATTGTGTATTTATTGTTGACAGTTCACTGGTTTGTAACAGTCTGTGCTCGGATCTCACACCTTCCTTTTATTTAAGATTGTTATATTTTTACACAGAAATATTAACTTACTTAAATAAACCTTTTTCAAAACGAGACTGATATTTTGGTAATTAGCTATTTCCAGTTAATCTGGTGGTGCCCCCCCCCCTTTTCATTATTAATAGATAAATAACAAATTTATTCAAATTATAATTTTTTCATTAATAAATAATTTTTGATAATTTATTAACTTTTAAGTAATTACTCAATTACTTTAAGAGTTGTTAATGAGTAAATGACCGTTTACTTCGATTAATAATATAAATTTTTCATAAATTACTTCCAGTGATTTATTACTTTCAGTAATCTATTACTTACAGTAATTTAATGCTAATAACCAACCATAAATCCCACCAACACTATAATGTTTTCCTCTGTCTTTTTTTATTAGTTAATGTAAAATACAAAGAGAATTAGTATCAGTGAAACCAAATTTCTTTTCTATATTTGCACAAAATAAGAATATAATACCGACATTACAAGAAATAAAAGCTGACTGTGCAGGAGAGGAAAGAAGCCTGAAGGCCTGATATGGAATCCTTCTCATCAACAAACATGTAATTCATTTCATTTCAATTCAATTCATTACTGTAATGAAAATAAAAATGAAACAGGTTCAAGAAACAACAAGCAGAGAAAACTAATAGAAAACACGTCACTTAAACCACAAAACATATCAAATCACAATCAGGGGGATGTTTTCACCTTCGATACATTTAGAGCCGCTTCATCTCTTCAGGTTTTGAAGGATCTTGTTTTAAATCCTCTCGGGGATCTTCTCAGATCTGCCTGTGGCCTTCAGATCCTTCAGTCTCACTACCTCAACACACACTGATTTGATTTTCAGATCAGGACTCTGTCGTCACTTCCAAGACAGTTTGTTTCTCCTGGAGATGAAGATGGATTCTAATGAACTCATGCTGTGTGTTTGAGGTCGTTTTAATCTGCTGCTCACTTCATTTGGAGCCTTTCTGCTGTTATTACATGGAGGCTAAGCAGCATCGTGTTACATCTGCAGAAATCTAGCACAGCGCTGTGAATCTGAAGGCAGAAAGAACATTGAGCTTACTGTCTAATGAACAGTCTACAGTGCTTCAGCAGTCAGGATGCACCGATACTATGAATACGAGTACGAGTACTAACCTTTAGCTACTTGCTGATACTGAGTGCTGATACCAGTAATTATTAAATTCCATAAAGCCTGATTTATAAATGATGCAAAGGCAATGCGTTGTCGTGAACCAACAGTCTGGAAGGCTCCCGTGTAGCGTCTCTCTCCGCGCTGCGCTATGCTACTGTAGACTGTAGACCGAGGGACCGAGCTGGCCACCTTAATCATGTTTAGCATGTAGCATGTAGCATCGTTGGTGTGTGAGCCTGAAACTCTTTAACATGTCGCATGTAGCCCGTCTCGAAGTTACGTGCTACACAGTTAAACTAATGAGCGACATCGAGCAACTCTGTTGGTGATGAAGTTGCTGGTGTTTTATGAACTATCTTTCTCCTCCTCTTGATATTTTGTCAGAACATCATTTACAGTCTGTCTCATTATTAATAAAGAATCTCTAAACCGCAGACATCGCTCACGCCGTCGTCTACCTGCTGCTGATGTTGCTAACGTCACGTGATACTCGTCGGGTTGTATCGGGGATCTGTAATGAGTACTAGTACTCCGTGCAGTATTGGACCTGTTACCAAATACCAGTATCAGTGCATCTCTATTCAGCAGTATCTAAGTCACACATTCAAAACCTCGAGTGCGACGTGCTCACACTCCTTTTGGAGTTTGGCGTTTTGCCAAAGACACATCACCAGGGCACGATGGTGGATGAATGACAAGCCTCTGGGTTGGAAGACAACTGCCTGAAGTAATTACGACTTTTCTCTGTTAAACGTAGTTTAAGGAGGGAAATGTGCTGCGTTTGTCTCCGGATGGCTCATCAACCTCCTTCACCCCCTCCAGGAGCTCAAACCAGAGCAGGTGAGAATCTGTCAAAGCTTCACTGAGAATACACACTGTCCACAAAGTCAGTCCGCCAGACTCAGCACAAAGCTTCCATTCCTGCAGCAGCAGCCGGGCTCATACTTTGGTAATTATACAGAAATCCATCTCAGAAGGGACGGCCAGACTACTGTGTTTATTCTGGATCAAATCTTAATTCATCAGCACACAATGAAGCTATAAGTTACACTCAGAACTTTTCCTCAAATTGAATGTCTTTAAATGACTTTCTAAATTGAACCAGATTATATGCGTCAGAGCACAGAACGTGTTTTAAAGGAACGAGGTGAGAAGATGTGGGCATGTAAGAAGAACCTTCAGCGTTGATCATTAATGTTGAGACACCCTGCAGCGTCGAAGTTTCTCGTGTCTCCCGAGGATCCGATCAACCAGCAAATGCTAAGAGTGGTAGCACTACTCTAAACATCTATTCAACTGGACTGGAAAGTTAATCAGTAAATAATTACCTAGTGAAGAATGCTAATGAGCAGTCGGTTTACTCTCAGCGCGGCAGTCTCAACACTGTAATTACTTTTGGGTAACTTTGCTCTGGAGTCCGCAGAACGAGAACTCATAATGGCTGTTTTGTTACAATCAGAGGTTTGAAAAGCTGCACTGGCTTAATCAACAGGCAAACAATGATGCTTGGATCATAGAGTACCGAGTGACTGATGGAGGAGAAAACACTTCTGTCATTATCTTCCTCTCTGACGG